>NW_005370700.1:1688904-1704536 GCF_000412655.1 Myotis brandtii
GGTTGGGAGCCAGCAGTCCTGGATTGTGAGAGGGGTGTCCGACTGCCCGAGATCGGGCCTAAATGGGCAGTCAGACATCCCTTGAGGAGTCCCAGATTGGAGACGGTGCAGGTTGGGCTGAGGGACACACTCCTCCCGTACACAAATTTCGTGCACTGGGCCTCTAGTATCCTATATAATAATCCTATATAATGAAAGGGTAATATGCAAATTGACCCTAATGGCTGAACGACTGGGAATGACCAGTTGCTATGATGCACACTGACCACCAGGGGGCAGACGCTCAATGCAGGAACTGCCCCCTGGGGGTCAGTGCACTCCCACAGGGGGAGCTCTGCTCAGCCACAATCCAGGCTGACGGCTGCGAGCGCAGCAGCTATGGCAGGATCCTTTCCTGCCTCCTCAGCAGCATTAAGGATGTCCAACTGCGGTTTAGGCCCACTCCCCGAGGGCTCTTGGGCTGCCAGAGGTTTGTCTGACTGCATCTTAGGCCCAATCCCCCAGGGAGTGGGCCTAAGCTGGCAAGTGGACATCCTCCAAGGGCTCCCGGGCTGCCAGAGGGATGCCTGACTGCTAGCTTAGGCCCAATCCCCTGGGGAGTGGGCCTAAGCAGGCAGGTTTATATCCCCTGAGGGGTCCCAGACTGCAAGAGGGTGCAGGCTGGGCTGAGGGACCCCCACACCCCCACCCCAAGTGCACAAATTTTCGTGCACCAGGCCTCTAGTCTCTATATAAAATCCATGAAAAAAGGCCTCCACATAAATCAATATTTTATTGTTATGTGGGGTTGGCAGTGCTATATCACCTTTTTCATTTTTAAAGCATCCACACTTGTTTTTGTCTTTACTTTTTTTTGAAAAACATGGCACACATCCTATGGATTAGGATTTTACCAAGATTTTGTCCAGTTGGCATAGATATAAGGCCAAGGATAGTTAAGATTACTGTGAACTGTAGATTTCCTCCAAATTGACACTTTCACAAATAAAATAGTATATGTTGAGTAAATTCCCAAACAAAATTGATATATATATTCTTTCCTTTTGCTCAAATCTTAAAATGGAGCCTCAAGTCATTGTTAATCTATCATGTACAAGGGACTGTTCTTTGTGAACCTCCGGAGTCCTTATATAGCAATAAGAAAGATATGAAAATTTTGTAAATTTTTTATTCCAGTCATTTATTTAATGTATAAATTTTATTTCCATTTGTACTATATATTTTCTTCTTTTATGAAAAAAATTCTGTGTTGGTTTAATTATTAAATGCTGAAAATAGTGAGATGATTTAAACTTAAGATATTTATGTCTCATGAGAACCCCATGAATTAATTGGAATAATATGGCCCCAGATTAGATAAACTTCACTCAACCTATTAACAGACTTTTGACTAGCTTAGTTGTAATTCTTTATTGATGGGCAGTAGTTCCGAAGGTGTTCTTTTGTGTAAAAAAATTCCATCCATCCTGGTTAGCCTCATAGTCCCAGTTAGTGCCTGTGTCTCAGCACTCCATTTCACTCTGAAAAGTGTCTCTGCTTGGATGACAAGTTATATAGTCACCCTGCTTATAGACAACATTTTTAATAACAACTAATGTGAAGTCAGAAGAAATGTATAGGTGTCACAAACCTAGGATAGGATGGCTTAAAACGTGCCAGAATTAAACATTAAAGATCTTGATAAGCTGGATATATGGGATAAAATAGAAAAGAGTAAATGGATTAGGGTTAAATGGGGTAAGCAGAGGGAAATTACCTTTAGACCCCCCACAGTAATTATTTAAGCGTGGTATCAGGAAAGTTTAGCTTAAAAGCTGTTCATTCAAAAAAGACCTGGGGATTTTAATTAGCCAAAGGCTTGCATGCTGTTTGACAACAGTGTGATGTGGCTAATCACACAGCAAGGAAGGTAGTGCTTCTATCCTTGGAGTAGTGTCTAGACCTTTGCTCTCCAACAACCATCTGCAGTGGTGGAAACATTCTGTATCTTGCTGTCCGTCCACTTATTAGTCACATGTGGTTAATGAGAACTGGAAATGTGGCCAGTGAGATTGAGGAACTGAAGGTTGAATTTTGTTTAACTTTTATTAATGTGAGCTTAAAACTAAATAGCCACATGTCCCTAGTGGCAACTACATTGACAATGTAGGCTGAGATCAAGACAGATCTCAGTGAGGGTTGGATTGGCAAACTTGGGAAATTGTGGTCAAAAGGCACTTGGTAAGTTCTGTGCATTTAATTCAATTGAAAAAATGTTAATGAACATTAAACTACATGCATACCACTATGGAATATACCATATGGTTATTTAAGAGCAAGTAAGGCTGCCTGTGCAAGTACAGATTTCATAATGTCCTATTGAAACCAACGGGAACACAAGTAAATAAATTATTAGTGCTGCTATCACAAAAGAAAGTCCGCCCTAACCGGTTTGGCTCGGTGGATAGAGCATTGGCCTGCAGACTGAAGGGTCCCAGGTTCGATTCCAGTCAAGGGCATGTACCTTGGTTGCGGGCACATCCCCAGTAGGGGGTGTGCGGGAGGCAGCTGATCGATGTTTCTCTCTCATTGATGTTTCTAACTCTCTATCCCTCTCCCTTCCTCTGTAAAAAAATCAATAAAATATGTTTTTAAAAAAAGAAAGTCCATTTTATGGGAAGCTAGGGGACGGAGAAGCTGTGGATTTGAGGTTTGGTGAAAGAGGTGGGCTTTGAAGAGTAGTCAGACTTAGCTAGAGGTCAGTATTTACATGAGAAAAGGCCCAAGGTCAGAAAAGTATAATGGAAGGAAGGATGTGATTTGGTGTGTGTTGTCCAAGCATGTTTGGAAGCAGAAGGTGGAGAAGCTAATGCAGTCTAAAAACTTGGGGCTTTGTTTCCTAAATAATTAAATTAATTTTTCTAAGTTGGAAGTTGATTTCAGACCCTTCTTTTGTAGGTAGGGACACACATCATGGAGGGATTGGAAGTGAGGGAGCAACTGTTAGAGGGTAACCATGGGGTAGAAACTGTGGGCAGCAGATGCCCATGATGACTGAGTGGAGGCTACCTGGGAAGCCATGCTGCTTTTCTTGATATATTTGAAGAGCTGTTATTACAAAAGAAATGAGAATTATTTCATGCAGTACTAGAGGACAAAACTAGGATTTCAAATATATGAAGGTAGATTTTGGATCAATAAAATGAGTAGATTTTAATAATGAGAGCTTCCATAAAGGGAAGCGATAGTTTGTGAATTGGTGAGTAAGCCGTGACCACCTTAGGATTCTGTGATGGGATGTTTGTTACAGGAAAGATTCTGACTGGTTTCCAGATTTTGAGATTTCAAGGACTGGTCAAAACAGAGAAAGGGGGCATTAAGTGTTGCTAACTTTTAATTTTGCCAAGTAAGAATATTCAGTATCTCCAATCTAATCATCTAGTATTATCACATTTAAGATTTTAAAAAAGATCATTGTAATACTACCTGCCCCCCAAATAGGGAGAACATAATCCTATATAATAAAAGGGTAATATGCAAATTGACCCTAACAGAGGAATGACAGGGAACTACCGGTCCCTATGGTGCACATTGACCACCAGGGGCAGATGCTCAATGCAGCTGTGGTGCACATTGACCACCAGGGGCAGACGCTCAATGAAGGAGCTGATCCCTGGTGGTCAGTGGACTCCCACAGGGGGAGCTCCACTCAGCCACAAACTGGGCTGACAGCTGCGAGAACAGAGGTGATGGTGGGAGCCTTCCCCGATTCCTTGGCAGCACTAAGGTTGTCTGACTGCCTGTTTAGGCCTGATCACCCGGGGAGCGGGCTTAAGCTGGAAGGTGGACATCCCCCAAGGACTCCCAGGCTGCCAGAGGGATGTCTGACTGCCAGCTTAGTTCCAAACTCCTGAGGAGCAGCCTAAGCTGGCAGGTGGATATCCCTCGAGGGGTCCTGGACTGTGAGAGAGCACAGGCCGGGCTGAGGGACCCCCCTGAATGCACGAATTTTCGTGCACCAGGCCTCTAGTTTTAAAATAAAGAGTGGTCTATTCTGAAGAAAAGATAGTGATCACCTGAATTCACCCTCTCCCCCTACTCCCCCCATGGTGTGTGCTGTGTGTCTCTGAGAACTTCAACTTCTCTTTTCTCTGTAGCCTGGCCAATACTAATAAGCAATAATTAGTGTTTGTTTAACTCTGGGAGGCAGCTAAGTGGTCCTGCAGCTCAGGTAATTATTATTTCTCTAATTTAGCCTGAGAAAATCATCATTGTTGAAACAGTTATGATGAGCCTCCAGGAATTTGACAGAAGAGTTACAGAAATGAGATGGTGGTCTAGGTACAGAATGGTATAATAATTAGGACAAGTGTCCTTTGTAAAGCCTCCAGAAATAGTAAAAAAAATAAATACCAGGCAGAAATAGTTATCACAGAGGGCAAAACTTTTCATTTCTTTATCATCATAAATCATGGCACTTCATTGATGCCTATTTTATCCATATTTTATCACAGCACTCTTGCCATATGTGATCCGAAATTTCTGAGTGTATCCCCGGGGACCACAGTTACTGCTATAGATAATCAAGAATTCCTTTTATGCTCCTCTCAACACTGCCACAGCTTAGATTAAAATTAGCATCTTTTACAATGAAATACCAGTTACTGTCACAAACAGACATGACAGCTGGACAGAGAGGCCTGTTTATCCAGCTATTCTTCACATCCTCAGTTCATTATGGTTTAGTAAGATATATACTGTAAGTTCCTGAATGAAGAGATGTGAGTTTTTGCCATGATTATTATTCGAATAGAGACATCCAGAAGCTGTTGTCAAATGGGGGTGGGGGCAGTGATGAAGGTCACAGATCAATTATCACCCTAATAAGCATCTGCTTGAAACTAGAATCATTTATTTTCTTAAAACATGTCTTACTAAGATGGCGTTTTCTCACTTGTGTGTGGAAACATTTTGAGAGGAACTGCTACTCAACAGGTATTGAGTACCTGCTATGTTGCAGGAACTGTGCTGGGTATTTCTACGTTATCTCATGATATAGGTAGTCATGACATCAATCTTGTGACATAGGAAATAGGAACATATTTTAAAGAAGGACATCAAGTTACTTGGCCAAAGTCACACAGTTCATACCTAGCTTTATGCATCCCAAACCTGCTATTTTTAAACTACTGAATACCACCTAAAAATTGTTATTTTAAAATTTGATTTTACAGTTATTTTTGTTGGGTAGAGGTAGTACGGAGGCACACAATGAATGCATAGTTCCTATCTCCTGATAATATTTGTGGTTAGCATTTATTGTGTGTTTCCTACATGTTAGGGAAGGTATAAAATGCTTTCTATAGATTATCAAATGGAAGTCCTTTGAGATTGGCTTTATTACCCCCACTTTTCAAATGAGCAAACTCGCTCAGAGAGAACTAACTTGTTCAGGAATTTAAGTAACTTGCTCAGGGAGAGTCAGGAACAGTAATTGAAAGCCAAGCAGACTCCATTGAATTATGGCTCTACCCCCGACCAGTGCTACAGGAGCTAATCATCAGATGGGGAGAGTGGCACCCACAGCCACAGAAATGGGTGGGCTATAGGCAATGTGTGACCAGCAGCACCAGCTGTACCAGACTGATTCCTGAGAAAATGCACTTAACCATCATACAGTACTCTGTGTTATATCTCCTGGGATTTGTTAAGGAGTTTGCATTTCATGTCATAGCTAAAGTGGCATTACTGAGCATTATTTGTTCTCCTACCTGTATTCCCCCATCGCCAATGCCACCAAACTAGATGAGTTTACCTAAGCATCAAGATGTTTCTTCCTGGTGAAGAAAAGGTTGTGAGCTGTGTCAGAGACTGGCCAGATGGTAATGAGACACATTTCCTCTTCTTGGGCACACAGGAAGAGGACATTTCCCAGCCTCCCTTGCTGTTAGCTTCGTCATATAGCAGGGCTCTGGTCATTGAAAAGCAGTTGAAAGTGAAAGACACCATTTTTGTTAGTAACTGTAAAACATTCTGAAAGATCTTCCACATTTTCCATCTTTGCTACTCTTCTGACCTCGAGCAAAGATTTGTATCCTGATGGGAGGGAGAGTCACAGGATGTCTGAGCTTGAATTTTTGAGACACTGCTCGGAGGAGAAATGCTCAGAAGAACTACCTGACATGAAGCAGAACTTTGATTTGAGCAAGAAATAGACTACTATTGTGTCAAACCACACTTGGTGTTTTCATTGTAGCAGTGAGCAGATATTACCCTAACTTCTGTTTACAGTAATGGCCTCGAGCCCTCTCCTTCCAGTGCATAACGAGCTCCATGCATCCACTTACGGTTCCCTTGATTGAAGAAGGAATCTTTCAGATTCACCTCCATCTGCATAACTACCTTGACACATCAAAGATCCCTGGGATTCTCAGTCCTAGAACCAAGTGGATTATTAAAGGGAGTACCGTCTTGTTAGAAAGTTAAGTGTCCTGCTAGAAGATGAGAATGGAGGCTTGGAGACCAGCAATAATTTTATGCCAGAAATTTAAACAACACTAACAAAAAAATGGGGTATTGTGAGGGAGCACTATATTCTGCCAGCAAGAACAATGGCATGGGGTCCTGAAATCCAGTCTTAGATAAGTCAGATACTGTGTGAACACTGAGAAAGGCACTTAAATGTAGTGGATTCAAATAACATTTAAAGATTCCTTAGTGCTTATGTCAATCTAAATGCAAAACAAACAAACAAACAAAAATACCTTAATAAGCTTTATCGGTTGAAATGTCATGGTTAAGGACTGAATGTATGTGCCCCCCCTTAAAGTATTATGTTTAAGAAGCGCTAACCCCCATTGTGACTGTATTTGGAATAAGGAAGTAATTAAGGTTAAGTGAGGTCATAAGGGGCCCTGATCAGACAGAATTAGTACCCTTATAAGTAAGATACTAAATCTCTCCTTCCCCCTTCCCTCTCCTTCTGTCCCCCTCCTCTCTCCTTTTTCCTTTCTCCCTCTCCCCCTACTCCCCTTTTCCCATGTACACAAAGAAGAAATCATGTGAGGATCTCTCCTTCCCCCTTCCCTCTCTTCCCTCTCCTTCTGTCCCCTTCCTCTCTCCTTTTTCCTTTCTCCCTCTCCCCCTTCCCCCCTTTTCCCATGTACACAAAGAAGAAATCATGTGAGAGCACATTGGGAAGGAGGCCATATAAACCCAAACGAGAGAGCCTCATTAGACACCGATGCTTTTGGCACCTTGATCTTGGACTTTCTGTCTTCAGAATTGTGAGAAAGTAAATTTGTTTTAGCACCCAGTCTGTGCTATTTGTTATGTCAGCCCTAGCAGACTAATACACCACCTTTGCCCTTATTCTCTTTAGTCATTCATTTAATCTTCAGCTTATGTTAGCTTGTGGAGACATAAAGTAAATTACATTGTAGTGAGCTACAATGTGAGATTGACCAAAATATCCAATTTTGATCTTGCTTATTCTTCTTTTATCACATGCATGTGGTAGTTTAGGAGTTTGTATAGTGCTTTGGTCTAATTTGGGATGTTGTTGCATTTGGTTTTTAGTGTTGGTTTGGATATGATACTGTTTGAGTATGTTCTGATTCTCAGTACAGAACCTCTACATGCTGAATCTGTATATATCCATGGAAAAATAATCGTCACTGTACTGTGAGGAATGAATCTCTAAAAAGTGCATGTTAATGACAGTGAAGAGGGCATACTTCTTTACATGGCAAAAATAGTGGAGTCATTATGGAATCTGTAGGAAACTTTCATTAAAGACTCAAATTCCTTCTAAATTAGCCTGTTTCTAGCATGTCTCATATTCATACATCTCACCCTGGGAAGGCATATTCAGAGAATAACTGTGCTTTAGGTTCTACCTGTAAATGAGTAATTCAAACTGCTAACCGTTAACAAATTTCTCTAGTTTTTTCCCAGGAAAAAGACAAACTCCAGGACCTAAATCCACCCATTCACTTTGGATTTGGGTTGGATTTGTTAGGAGGAGGCTGACGATGAAGGTCACACAGAAGATCTTTTAGCTGGTAGGGCACAGAGAACAGATTTACCGAAATGCCACCTGGTGCCTGGGCTTCAGAGATGGAGAGGATGGTTAGTTGTCCTGGTAATCTCAGTGTTCCTCCCAGCTACTCACAAAGAGTATACATTTCAGCCCCTGCAGTCTTCCACTGTTAAAGCACAGCCCATGTGCCATTTAAAAATACATTTACTTTACCTAACATATCACAAAGCTACACTTAGTTTCCAAGAAGTAAACTGTAAATATAGTTATTCATATTTTTAAAAAACTGACAACTTTTCCACATAGTTCTGCCTACTGCTCCCTCCCAACATTCCACTGTTAAAGCACAGCCCATGTGCCACTTAAAAATACATTTACTTTACCTAACACATCACAAAGCTACACTTAGTTTCCAAGAAGTAAACCATAAATGTAGTTATTCATATTTTTAAAAAGCTGACAACTTTTTCCCTTTTCCACATAGTTCTGCCTACTGCTCCCTCCCAACACCCTTCCTAGCTTTCCATTTTCCTTTCTTAGCTCTGGCTGTGCTCTCAGGCCCTTCACTCACCACCTTTGCAGCCCCTGCTTTCCCAAAATGGCAGGGACCATCTGGAGTTCTCATCTTTCTGTGGCTGTGTCGGTCAGATAACACACTGCCGGAGATGTGGACTTAGAACATTCCAGCATTGAGCTGGCACAGTGGAATGTTTCAGGGGTGTTGTAAAGCACCAGGCTATTGATGTCGATGAACCCCCACCATTCAGAGAGGGGAGCTCTGTGCCATTGAGAAGAGGCACATCCTGTCTCTGCTTTGAAGAAGTTGTGACTCAGTTAGGAGATGGTGGAGAGAAAATATCCACCTGGACAACCACTGACACTGGTGAAAACACCATGCAACATGGTGCACAAATGTGTTTGAGTCCAGGGGAGAACAACAGAGTCTTGGGGGTGGGCAAAGAAATCTATGGCCAATTGAGGTCTCACTCAGGAAGAGAAGTTTTGAGCCATCTCTGGGAGAAAAAGGATCAGAGATAGTTAGAAAGAAAGGTGGTTTCCTCCAGAAAGTGGGGGTAACATGAGCAAGGCCATGGCAGGAACAGTTCCTAAGACTGAGAGTAAGAAAGTGACTTTTTTTGGCACAGAAAGTCATACTCTTATTTTAAAACATTTGTTGAGACTTAAAATGTTCCAGTGGACCAAAGAAATAATGTGAAATTAGTTGTAGCCAGGAGAAGGGTTATTGGCATTTGGCACTGAAGACATAAAATAGCACATTTAAAACTTTACAAAGGCAAGGCTCCAAACACCTAGGGTCATTTTTATTGTATAGTCAGCAACTAATGAATCTATATTGGGTTCTGAAATGCATAAAACACTGGAGGGAGGACAGTTGTAATAATTGGCCAAAAATATATCACGACTGTTAAGAAAACATTAGCAACCTGGAAAGGAAGAAGAGTGCTTTTTCTATGAATTTCTCAAAGTCTCTGAAGAGCTACATAGGGAGTTTCCCCTTCAAAATTATATTGAGAAAACTCTAGATTATCCTGGAGGAAGGCCATGTGAGGGCGAGGGGTAGAGAAAAGATAAGCCATAATGTGGCTGCTCCAAGGAAAATCATTATTTCAAGTTTACTGACAGCATCTCATCTCCTTAATTATGGCTTTTTGACAGCTATTCACTTTACATGCATAGAATCCCTTTGAAATAATTCATAATCCAATTTGTCTTGGGCCCATATAAATGTTTAAGAGAGATAGTATTTTTGTTTTTGAGCTGTTGATAGTGGTGAACAGTCTAGGAATTGTTAGACCTGGGGCTGTGTTTCTTGGATTAACTTTCTCAGCACCTCCTCCCATCCCCCATGCCCCATACCCATTCATTTTATTATAAAATCACATGAGCTCTGAGGAACAGAAGGCAAGAGGACAACTGATAAACTATCAGGTTATCTGGCATACCCAGTAGAAAGTAACCAGCTTTGGTCTGGTGAGAATGGCCCACCAGCACCTCAGGACAGCTAGAGAGAAGCTAAGCTAAGAGAGAAAGGGAACAGACAGGTTTTGGGCATCTGACTTCACTTATGAGACTTTCTTATATTTTTTAAATTTGAAATGCTACATCCCTAGGCTTACCTGTATTCAAGTTAAAGGCCAGAAACACTTCCCTATTCAGCTTTCAATGACTTTGGGTCATTTATAATTTTACATAATTCTGACCTCTTCTCTCAATTAGTATAATGATCATAGAATTAAATTTTGCAGTTAACCTCATATCTAGATAGATTTTTTTTGGCCAAGCCTCAAAGAGAAATGTATGTGTCAAACTTGCATTTTATTTTGTATTTTTGTGTTCCTTGAAAAATTCTACTTATATTCACGAATAAACAATACTTGTCAGAAGCTATGCTTTTCAATTTTAAAAAAACAACAACACATTTTTCCTGGGCTTCTTCCATAAATTGTTTATTGTTTAATATGGTTGTGACTTTTCAATGCAGTTACTTATTTTTGATGCCTTCAATTTGGCTTAAATATTCTTTTACCCAGCACGAAAGGTATGAAAGGTTCCCTTTTATCTCAAAGATGCAAGACGTATCTTTCATAGGACATAAATAATGGTGGTTTGGAATGGGGAAGGGAAGGTAACAGATCTCTTTGCTTAAAGGCTGCATATCATAATGAAATGAGCTTTTAATAATGACATATTTCCTCTCTACCCTTACACTAAATAAGGCCATGCCTTAGTGGTCATTCATTTTCTCCTCTATACTTTATTTAGTCCTCCCCCAGTTATTCATATCCCTTACCCAGTGACTTCTAAAGGTGGCATTACAAGGCCAGCTACACTTTTCAGAACTATGATTGAGCGTAGAAATTGATGTCACATGGCTTTTGACGCCCACACTGATTCAAGGAAATTCAAGGTCAGGTACTACAGCAGCACATGCTTGTGTGGTCCACTCCTCAATACTCATAGGATCTTTCTTTCTCAGGTCAATTCCTAATTTATTCTGTCCGAATCCTTTCAATAACCTATCAGATCCTACATTCTGGGTAGCTCACACATGATTAAAGGTGTGCTTTCCTGGTTTCACACTCTATGCTTCTTGGAGTTGTAGAGATGTTTGCTGTGACATGTTCATTTAGGAGATGTCTTGGTTCTTGATTTAGAATATTTCCCACCATAAAGTATACAGAGAATGCTCTTTTTAAAAATGTTTCCCCTATGGAATAATGTAAAAACGGGAAATCTGTGAATAAAACATCAGTGCACTGATCTCCATTCCACTTCATAAAGTCAGATAAACGTCTTCAAGCCACAATTTTGCATGGTAGAATGGTACCCTGATGAGCAAATGTTATGGTAAGATGCTCAGCAAGGAAGTTATATTAGACATGTGCCTGGGTGGGCGGGGAAATGGCACAAGACTATTTCATTAGCAGTAGATGGTCCCCGTCATCGACAGATAAAGAACAGGCTTTTTGGCCAAGTCTTTGCCTTTTGGCAAAACAGTTGTCTGCAGAGAGCTGCATAGGATGCCATTTTAAATCCTCTGATAAGTGTTTGGGCTCCTCCTACAAAGTCCTTGATGCTTTGCATGAATGATAAACATAGAATCATGGCCTTCAGTAAGTGTTGAAGAGCATGTAATACCAGGGCAACATTAAATTTAGAAAGCAAATGCTGAACTGGGTTTTAAGTCCTGTGGACTGTTGTCTGGAATGGTGGGAAGGAGGCAGCATTACTGAAAAATAGGAAGTTGCCAGATTAAATTGGTGAAGTTGACATTATTTTCAACTAAATCAGAGTTACCAATAGGCTGAATACAGGGCTCTCTGGCAGAATGGTTTAGAGCAGTGGTTCCCAAACTTATTTGGCCTACCACCCCCTTTCCAGAAAAAATATTACTCAGCCCCTGAAAATTAATTTTTTTAAAATTTTAATAGCAGTTACTCATCGCCCCCAAATGCACCTGTGGCCATCACCACCCCCCCTGGATCGCTGCAGCGCCTGCCAGGGGGCGGTAGCGCCCACTTTGGGAATCACTGGTTTAGAGCTTTTCAGTGTCTTTTTGGCACTGAAATAATAGAGGCAGAGAAAATAATTTAAAAAATCAGTTTGGTTTTATGAAATATCCATCAAGATAATCATAAAAGAGAAGATAATCCAATAAGAGAATACTGTTAAGAAGAGAGCACATGTCTAATGATATAATTGTCTAAAAAAATGTGACCATTAGGATTTACTGAATTTTTGGAAATGAAAATGATCAATCTTGTTTTCACTCTGGCACTTTCAGCCTGGAGACCTGGGTTCTAGTTCCTTCATTTACAGAATAGTGTCTGAAATGTCATTACTAATCTTTCTTCTGTAGACTTACAAAACCCCACAAACCTCTAAAACCCCTATTTGGCTCATTTACTTAAAGTTAAATCATAGGAATTTGCACTGTTTGAAGGGAGTGGAAATAGAAAACCACAAATAATTTTTTAAATGATGCATTTTAAAACATCACTTGGAAGATGTTTGGGGTATTTGCAATTAAATAGCTATAGGTGTCAAATTCTAGAAATCGCCAACATTCTGAACAGAAGCATGTACCCCTCCTGAAGGTTAAGGCAGTATGCTGTAGTAGTTATGACATAGACTTGGCACCTTTGTACTGACCCAGGTCTAAGCAACAAGGCTGGAATTACTAGCTGTGTGATCTTACACAAGGTACTTAACTTCTCTGTGACTGAGTTTCCTCACTTACAAAATGGTGATGACACCGGTTCCTATTTCATGTTTTTTTCCTCAGGAATATATGGAATAAGGTTGGTGAAGTGCTTTACACAGTACTTGGCACAGAGAAAGTGGTTCTTATTCTGTATGGCACATGATAAGAACTCCTTTCCTGCTTACTCAGTTTACCCCTATGACTCTGAATATGTGGGTTAGAAAAACATAGATCCTGCTTTTATTAACAGAACTACACAGAGTAGTTACAAGGTCAGTGCTAGCCTATAAGGAAGCATTCACATACACGAGGACTAGAAAGCATCCGAAGAACCTCTGGTACTCTCCCCTCCCCCCCCCCCCCCTTATTAACAGAACTACACAGAGTAGTTACAAGGTCACAAGGTCAGTATAAGGAAGCATTCACATACACGAGGACTAGAAAGCATCCGAAGAACCTCTGGTACTCTCCCCTCCCCCCCCCCCCCCTGTTTGGTCTCTGCTTCTCATAGGCCAGTCATCTGCATGTTCCTCTCTTATGTCCAAGAGCTCACTACTCCTCAGGGGAGCCTACTCCAATGTAGGACAATTCATCATATGGAAAGAAGCTCATTATTATTCTGGTGTAAATTTTGCTCTGTTGTAGCTTCCATTCAGGGGCCCTGGTTCAGTTCTCCATGGCAATGCATACTTAATTTAATTTCTATTTCACATAGAGATATTCCAGATACTTGAAGGTGACTGTTATGGTCTCTCTAAGTCTTTGCCATGTCAGGTTTGCCATTTTGAAAACCTTCTACCATTTCTCTCATATGGCATATTTTTGAGCCCCTCAGAGGCCAGCAGGTGCTATATTTTTCAGACACAACTTTGGTAGAGCACAGTGAGTGGACAGAATGAGACACCTCAGATGTGCCTCGACCAAGACAGAGCAAGGCCAGGACTGACTCATCCCTGAAAAGAGTGGCGATCAAGAGGCCTGGGTCTCAGTGCCAGCTCTGCCTTTCCTTGGCCAAGGGCCTTGGCATGCCACTCAACCTCCACATGATTTGTTGTTCTCTCTGGCATTTGTTCATGTTAAATTTCAACTTGTTACATCTACCCCATCCTAGCAGCTTTTTTCATCCTATTTCCTCACCTAATGTATTATCTATTCCTTCTGGTTTCATTATATTTATAAATATGATTGGCGAACCATCATGTGCACATCCATACCACTAATGAAAGCAAAATGTAATAATGTCAAGTCCAAGCAGAGGCCTGCAACAGAGCATTCAACATCTGTTCTGGGTTAACCATGATTTCATTCACTTATAAAGAAGTGTTTATTGATCACTGACAATGTGCTAGGCATGACCTTTGGTTCAAGGGATGTAAAAATGAACAAGAGAATTCCCATCTCTTCTCCCGGGACCTGGAGTCCAGTAGACAGTCTATTACTTGGCATTTGGGGCACTGTGATTAAAAAACTTTTTAACCATTATATCAGTCTTTATTGGTATAAATAAATAATCACAGAACTCAATCACCCAGTTTGGGCTCCAAAGGAAATGAGTTTAACAGGAAAAGACCTGATATTAATGAAGGCATGTTCACTTAAATTTTCTCCCCAAATTTTGTCTAATCTTTTTTTTTTTTGATCATCTGTAATGTGGCTAACATAACTATGAGAATTGTCTGTTTTATTCTTTGAAAAATGGATGACTTATCCTTAAATTGAAAATAAAATGTGTGCTTTAATAAGCACTATGTGGGGGTTAAACTTGGCTCTATGGCAGTGGTTCTTGATCAGGAGTAATTTTGTTCCCCAGGAGACATGAAAATGTCTGGAGACTTTTTTGGTGATCAAAGCTGAGAGGATGCTACTGGCATCTTGTGGGTAGAGACCAGGTATCCTACAATATGCAGGACAGTTCCTTTCTCACCCTTCCAATGAAGAGTTAAGAATTGTCTGGGCCCAAATGTCAGTAGTGCTGAGATTAAGAAGCCATGCTCTGGGGGAGGCAGTGTGACTACCTGGTTAGGAGTACAGATATGGGACCTGGACAGGTCTGGGTTTGAAATCTGTCCATGCGACTGCTTCACTTGTGCTTCAGTTTCTGCATCTGCTAAATGAAGGTGGTAACAATGCTGACTTCACAGAGAGGATCAATGAGGTCGTGCCTGTGATGCATGCAGCACAATATCTGGCACAGGCAGGGTTAAATAAAAGGGCAGTTATTTTTATTTCTCTGTTTGCTTTCTCTCTAAATGCTACACATTTGAATTGATACAATCAAGCTATATACTAGTAGATGTATCCAAAGAATTGGACAGCACTTCTCTATCATGGAGAAATCTGTTGTTTTCCTCTGTTTAAAGAGCACCCCACCAGCAATTTGATATCCAAATGCTCACCAGCCCCTGTGCTTAGCTGCCTGAGTATTCCACTGAGATGCTGAATTGCCAAGTGGATTAATTTTTTTAATGACTACTTGAGGATTTTGTTTCCAAATGCAAGTATACCTCACATTTTTAGACTGAAATAAATGTTTCTGATATTATGGAGGTGAGAATATAGACTAAGGGTAAAGCTAGATATAACTATCACATTTCAAAACTATCTACACTAATAAAAGAGAAACATGGTAATTGGCGTACGACCGCTACCCTTTTCATTGGCTAATCAGTGAGTATATGCAAATTAACTGTCAGCCAAGATGGCGGCCGGCAGCCAGGCACTGAAGCAAACAGGGAGGCTTGCTTGCTTCAGTGACTGCGGACTCCAACGTTCCCCACCTAACTTGCCAGCCTCTCAGTTGCAACTCTAAGCAACTATATACTATGTTGCAAATAAGAAGCTAAACAAAACCCCAGAAAAGGGCTTCCATTCAGCCGGGCTCGGACC
>NW_005370700.1:1704737-1714000 GCF_000412655.1 Myotis brandtii
GTGACAGGGGGAGGCGCCCCAACCCCCTGATCAGCCCTGCTCTGTGCCTGATAGGGGGGAGCTCCCCAACCCCCTGATCGGCCCTGCTCTGTGTGTGACATGGTAGAGCCATAACCTCTCCATCGGCCCTGCCCCGAGTGTGACAGTGGTGGCGCCCCAACCCCCTGATCGGCCCTGCTCTGTGTGTGACATGGTAGAGCCATAACCTCTCCATCGGCCCTGCCCCGAGTGTGACAGTGGTGGCGCCCCAACCCCCTGATCGGCCCTGCTCTGTGTGTGACAGTGGTGGCGCCCCAACCCCCTGATCGGCCCTGCTCTGTGGGTGATAGAGGGTGGCGCTCCAACCCCCCTCCACGGGCCTTGCTCTGTGTGTGACAGGGTAGAGCCATAACCTCTCCATCGGCCCTGCCCCGAGTGTGACAGTGGTGGTGCCCCAACCCCCCTGATGGGCCCTGCTCTGTGCATGACAGGGGGCAGTGCCCAACCCCCTGATTGGCCCTGCTCTGTGAGTGACAGGGGGCAGCGCCCCAACCCCCTGATGGGCCGTGCTCTGTGAGTGACAGGGGCAGCACCCCAACACCCTGATTGGCCCTGCTCTGTGCGTGACAGGGGGTGGCGCCGCAACCTCCCCATCGACCCTGCCTTGAGTGTGACAGGGGGCGGTGCCCCAACCCCCCAATCGGCCCTACCCTGAGCGTGACTGAGGGTGGCATTGCAACCTCCCGATCCGCCCTGCTCTGTGCATGACGGGGCGGCGCCCCAACTCCCCAATCGGCCCTGCTCTGAGCCTGACCAGGGGCTGCACTTAGGGATTGGGCCTGCCCTCTGCCACCCGGGAGCAGGCCTAAGCCAGCAGGTCGTTATCTGCCAAGGGGTCCCAGACTGCGAGAGGGCACAGGCCGGGCTGGGGGACCCCCCTCCCCCTGCCCCCCGAGTGCACAAATTTTTGTGCACTGGGCCTCTAGTAACATTAATGAAGATGTCCTTTGATTGCTAGATACTATTTTATTTCAATATAATTTATAGTGATAATAATGCAAGCATACTAAGTGATACATGATAGTTATTTATAAGACTAGAGGCCCAGTGCATGAAAGGGTCCCTTGGCCTGGCTGGGGCCTGCCTTCCAGCTGCTGGCCAGGGTCTTCCTTCATTCCACGCCACCCCCTGGTGGTCAGCGCACGTCATAGAGAGCGATCAGTCTCCCAGTTGAACTCCCGTGGGGACAATTTGCATATTAGGTTTTTATATACATAGATGAGCATCATTGGGAGTTCTTGCCAATTTGTGCAAAGTATGCGCACAGATTTAGATTCTTATTTAATATAAAAAAAGCTTACAAGACACATGCTCCCAAGTGTGGCTTCTTTCAGTGATGTGATGATGGTACTGTTTCAAATTCATACTCCAGATGAGCCCTGGGTGCAGGGAATCAAGAGATTTGAAAAAGTGCTATTGGGGCTTGTATTGTTTCCAGAAAGTGAAGAGGTAAGGGAAGTCCGTGGGCTTGTGTTATAGGTGGGCACAGAGATGACTGTAATATCTACTTGGTTTCCCCCCCTGACCTTAAAAGATGGTAGGTAGGTGATACTGCCCACTCTCCATGTCTAGTCAAAAAAGATCTTAAATGCAAAGATTTGAGCATCTGTTTTGATACTCTTATTAGAGTCCTAATAATCTTTCAAATTTTAAAAACATGTATTTGGTTGCTTTTAGAAATTACTGCTAAATGAAATGTCTTTAGCCAATTTCTAATTAAATTGCTGAATGAAATTACTTTGGTTGGTTTAAAAGGTTGGTTTCAAAACAAATTATAAGTCCTTTATTATTCATAATATCTACAAATTAACCCAAATTAGGACTTGGTAAGGATTCTATGATATTGACTTTATAAAGTGAAACAAAGTAAAATGCATCCTATATAATAAAAGCCTAATATGCAAATTGACCAAACTGCGGAACGACCAGCAGAACGACTGGTCGTGATGGTGCGCACTGGCCACCAGGGGGCAGACGCTTAACGCAGGAGCTGTCCCCTGGTGGTCAGTGTGCTCCCACAGGGGGAGCACTGCTCAGCCAGAAGCTGAGCTCACAGCTGGTGAGCGCAGCAGCGGTGGCGGGAGCCTCTCCCACTCCATGGCAGCATTAAAGAGCAGCAAGCCAAGCGTAAGTAGCAGCGAGCAGGTAGGCGGACATCCCCTGAGGGATCCTGGACTGCAAGAGGGCACAGGCCAGGCTAAGGGACTCCCCAGCCAGTGTATGAATTTCATGCACCGGGCCTCTAGTATGATATAAAATGTACATTATTCTTTCAATAAAACATCATATACAATAACTTTAGCTACAGAATTTTATAAGTGCATTTAAGTATTTAAACTCAGGTACACACTTAAAATGTATATCCATCAATTTGCATAAGCTACTATTTAATAAACCATACTTTAATTTATTGCTGGAAAGTGGAAACCAAAGTTTGGTTCCATCCAAAATTATCAGCCAGAGAACAAGAGTCCTGTACTGCCCATTCTGCCATGCTATTTGACCACAACTCAACTTGAATCCTAGTAAACCACTCTCTCTGGGTACAAGGGGTAACTGAATCTTCATGCTAATTCTATCCTGGTTTTCTCTTAACTGCTAGCCCCCAGCTATGCCAATAAATTACACTATGTACTGTTCACTAGGAAAACACTAAGACTACCTTGTTCATTCAAATAAGGTCAGACCTAAAAGAAAGAAAAAAGTCAGGCTGATGATTTATCTAGAGGCATTTTAGTTCCTTATGAGCCCCAGTTTTTTTTATTTTTTATTTATTTATTTATTTTTATGTTACATAGTTCTTTATTTTACATTTATGTACCCACATATATATTCTAGATATTTACATAAGTGATACAAATGTTAGTAGTTACACAATATATTTCATGCATGATATTTTGTTTTGCTTTCACAAATCCAAGAATTAGACATTATATTTCTGTTTCAAAAAAGTGCTATAAGTCAGCACTTTTGTGGATGTTCTAAGAGGGTCAGCAGTGTGGGGAGTATGAAAGAAAGGCTGTTGCATTTTGTCAACATTTGTCAACTTTGGCTACTGGAAATTTAGAGAAAATATTCAAAAAGACAGGAAAAATTCATCATGGCTTTGACCTGTTTTAATATCTCATTGACATTTATTAATGTATACTTCCTTCCCTTTAGGGTTTTCTCAGAGAATCTATTTTTTTCTCCTTAAATGAGAATATTCACCACCAAAAAATAAAGAGCAATGGATGAAATGTTTGAAAGCAGAGACATGCTTTAGTGCAGGGGTCCTCAAACTTTTTAAACAGGGGGCCAGTTCACTGTCCCTCAGACCGTTGGAGGGCTGGACTATAGTTTAAAAAAAAACTATGAACAAATTCCTATGCACCATGTGGCCCACGGGCTGTAGTTTGAGGACCCCTGCTTTAGTGGGTGGATGTGGATTGGGTGGAGAACGGATATCTGGCAAGGACATTGTTCATGTAATGTGTTTGCAAGTTTAAATATATCAAAGGAAATAGAATCTCCTGATCTTATCCTGGAGAGATGACAGTGACTGGGGAAGAAAACACTCGAGGGCTTTAGGAAAACTCACAGTATAGGTCAGTTAAATGCAAATTGTAAAACACACAGGTTGACTTTAATCCACTTTGCTTGCTTGGAAGAAAGCCTTAAGCCTGTGTTTTTTTTATTTTTGGTGAAAGGTTCACATAGCTTATTTTAGTTATAAATCAGGAGCAGAGGTAGATAGGTGTAAGTGTACTGGGCATAGGTAATTTCATATTAGGGTCAGGTTTCTGTTTTCCTGGCAGATGTTGAATACAGTGTTTCAGATTGTGGTTGGGCTTGACCAGTTGCCATATGTCAAATAAACTTCTTTGACAACCAGATATGGCCATTGCCATGATATGAAATTATTATTTTATTAATTATGTTTACTCAACATGGTCATGATATTAATGAGAATAAAGTCTAAATTTTTTTATTAGTTTGTGAAACATTCTTATATATAGCAACAATATCCCCATTTCAGGCAGTGCTGGTCATGTCTTTGATATTTGTACTTTTCATGGTATTTTACATGACCAGCTCTTACTGCTTTGGGAGAAAAAAATGAGTGGTACCATTCTAACTTAGCATTTTCTTTAAAAAGATCCACAGTTTATAGCTTTCCTTTCTCCTTTATTGTAGTTATTCACTGATGTATTTCCATACCAAATGTGCTCTCTTTTATGATTCCTTAAGCTTAAAAAATATTGCATATACCTTGAGGGGAATTGGATCATTTCTATTTCGCATTGCACTTGAGTAATGCTTTGAGTTGAATACTCTGAGGGTTCTAAAATTAAGTTAATCCATATGTAATTAGGAATGTTCTTAACTAGACAGTCTTGGTTAGCAGGAGATTGGCAGGTTATTCTCAAAGTCTAGCAAACCATAAATAGCAATTAAATGAGAAAAGGCTAAATTTCTCTTGAAAACGTGTTGTTGTCATAACTTAATATGGCAACATGATTTTCTATTTTTAATTGTTGTAGACTATTTGTAAGATAGAATTTTGCCTTCTGAAAGCTTGATAGTTCTATAATTTTGTACCACTTATGCTTTTTAGCACTTGAGTAAGTATTTTGCCTTTGCCAGCCCCTTTGATTTATGATGAATAAAATAAACTAAAGGTTAGTAAAGATAGTTTTGTACTTATTAAATACATTGAGACAAAATGAATATCCTGGAGAAACTAAGTATTTCTCTTTTGAGACTTTGTGTAATTTATTATGCCTTTAAAAAATAACATAGTACTTTTATTCCCAGTACAGTTATACTTAACTTTGACAGTAAAAGGTGTTCCTTTTTTAATTCAAAGAATGAAAACTTTGCCCCATACTCCATGTCAATATTGGGATTCAGGGAGGATTTGAACGTCCTAAATTCATGATTTTGTCCCCTCCTGAGATGTTATGTACTTAAAGCGCTCTGTAGTCTCTTACCTGTTTCTTCATTTGCACAAGTCATTTCAGAAGGAATTTATGACAGTGACATCTTTTAGTAAATAACAGTAAGTTATAGTCTACTGTGTACAATAACTGTAGATGCTCAGCTGCTTAAAATTACCTTTATCACTTAAAATACATTTTCTTTTATCTCCTAATTAGCATGAAAATACAGAGGAGGTTATTTCTTCAATTAAATGTGCAAAATTAATCACTAGGCAATTTGTTTCACATTATAAAATAATTAAATGTAAAAAATGGAGTATTTACTTATTTACCCCTGCATGCCTGTGAAAAAAGTGTTGGAAAAGTGCAAAAATATAGTGCTATTTGCATATATTTTTATTGAGCCAACACTAAGGCTTGCACCTAACTGGAATCTATTAATTAATACCAGAACTACCTATGCCATTCATTCTTACTATAGTTTCCCATGCTGTTTTAAAAAATGAGAAATTTTTTCCATATTCAGAGTAGAACCTGGGGGGGCGGGCAGGGGTGGCAGCAATGGGTCTAGCTCAGCCGTGGGCAAACTACGGCCCGCGGGCCGGATCTGGCCGGTATGAAATGAATAAAACTAAAAAAAAAAAAAGACCGTATCCTTTTATGTAATGATGTTTACTTTGAATTTATATTAGTTCACACAAACACTCCATCCATGCTTTTGTTCCGGCCCTCCGGTCCAGTTTAAGAACCCATTGTGGCCCTCGAGTCAAAAAGTTTGCCCACCCCTGGTCTAGCTCTACAGTGTTCTGGGAACAGAGATAAGTTTTTGTTTTTTATTTTAAACTAACAGGATTTTCCAAAGTACCATCAAAGTGAAGCAAGTGAAGAGAGAGGTGATGTGTTACTTTCCTGCTTTGCCCTTGCTCTTATTTTCGCTGCTCTGCACTCCTGATTGCAACACCACCAGATCAGAATGAACAATTAACTGTCTAATTATTCCAGTCACACCAGCCCACAATGAAATCTTTATTCCGTGTTTACAGCAATCTTTGGCAGAGGCTGTCTTGCTGTTTCTAAACTAAGAAGAACTGCCCTTTGGCTCCTCTCAGCATCAGCTGCCTTGGTTTCAGCTTTGGATGCCAATAATCAGACTGCTTTTTCTTCCAAAGTAGACATTTTTTTTTTAGGGTGAAAAGACCTATTCTCATCACCCCCCATATATTCTGGCTGATTTATGTTCTAGCCACTGCAGCTCTTCCTTCCGTATCTCTTTACATTTTTCCTCTGTCCATAGAACACCACCAGGCAAACCCCCATTCTAAGTCTAAAACTGGAAAAAATGCTTAACCAAACAGTGCTCACTACTATGAAGGAAAGAAAAATACAACTACTGGTTTATGGGGAGAGGGAAGTCAAGGAAATCCCTCCTGCTTTTCTAAACTGCTAATTTTCTAGCTCAAATGGCATTCAATGACTTCTCCACCAGGGGAAAACGTATTCACTTTTCAGTGGCTCTCTTGATTACTTCCAACTATTTACTTAAATTTGCCAATAGCTGCATGTCTTTGGGAAGCTTCAGAGGTTGAGGAATATTTACAAATACATAAGGGGCTGAAAGAGTACCTCTGAATCTCTTTGAAATGGCAAGGGCGAGCTATTGCAGTGTACAGGCAGGGCCGGAGAAGTTAACACCAACCCAAAGATAAGATGCAGGCAATGCCTTTACCAAAGGGAAGAGGGAAAAACACCTGGGTTGGCCCTTTTTGAACCATCTGATGGAGTCCCCTCCCTGGACCTGAGAGCAGATGGTGGCCAATGCTGGGTCTCATTGCTCAACCGTCTTTCCCAGAAGAACATTTTCCTGTTTTGCAGGGATGATGGCATCTTTGTTCCCATACTGGTCTCCAAACCCTCTGTGACGGTTCCCCTAACAACCGATGCCGGCTCTCAGCTCCCCAGCACTTACCACATTCGCACTGCTGATCCTGTGAGAAGTGGGTCATAAAATTTTACAGGGGAGAAAGGTAGAAGGGGGCGGTTCAGTAGTATAAACACTGATTAAATTCCTGGGCAACTCGCCCCAAATGAAAGATAATTTTTTTCTACAAGTATGCACAAGCATGTCAAGAATGCTAAGTCATTTTTATGTGTGTACTTCTCCGTTTTAATTTCACACTGCCACATGGCACACATGCTAAAAATGTATCGATCTCCTTAACCTGCAGTGTAGCAAACTTTTCACAAAACTTTAAAAATGCATATTTTATGGACTGTCCTTTCCCAGGATGCTCAAAGCATTTTGGGGATACAAAAAGACAACTATCCTATTAGGAAGGCATGGCTATGGGTGCACTAGCAAACAGGGAAAATCCGCACTGGGAAGGAAAGGTTATACCAAAGTCAGTGGCAACAGCCTACCCAGACTCTGAGATCTTGGTTCCAATTCATACTACTTTCTGCTTGCTCTTCATTTGTCTCTCTGACAGGAAGGGATGTGGCCAGCAAGGAGGTTTGACCTCATCTCCCATACTGGTTTAACTCGGACACCATTCTCCCACACTCCTGCCCTATTTTCTGAGTCATCAGCCGGCCAAGCCTGTTCCATGGAGGAGCTCTAACCAGGGGCCAGGCCAAGAGGAGGCAGCCGCAGGTGCCCTTGTGGCTGCCTCCAGTGTTGGGAACTGAAGCCTGCCCCTGCCAAGTAACATGCCCAGTGAGACTGTGAGGGTCACACTAAGAGAAAAATTAATTTCCAGACAGTATAATACACAAGAAAAAAAGCTGGGTCAAGCTTGGGGTTCCAGACTGGCAGTGCCTTCAGGGTTCCACTGCCAGATGATGCAGAGAAAGGTAATCAGATAGACATTAATATTCATTTGTGGCCTTGGTGCAAGCACATTACACAGTTGTGACTTTTTCCTGTTTTCACTGTTCTTAGGTAGATCCAGTTCCTTAGCTGGATCCCTGACACTGCCACATCTCTGTGGGGTAATTTTCTTTGGTGGGGAAGATCCATCAGGAACCAGAGGGTGTCAGGGGACATTTTATTTGGGGAGGGGTAGCCTCAGTTTCCAGGCGAACTATAACAGAAGACAAAATCCTTCCTGGCATTCGTGCCAATAACAACATCAATAGCGTTAATACTGGTGATAATAATGGCAACAATAATGAAACAGCAAGCTGTGAATCTTTCAGGCGACCAAGCAATCCCCCTTGATCTGCTTCCAGTGCTCTTACTCCCTGCCTGGTCTCCGCAGGAGAAGAAAGGCTCTGGCGCTGCCTCGGGGCTGCCCTCCAGGTTTCAGCCCCCAGCCCGCCCTGAGGTGGATAGCCAGGCAGAGGTCCGGCTTCAGCCTAAGTCCAGCCCACAGTCTCTCCTGTTGCTAAGGGCCAGTTGGGTTTCCGCTGTAGCATTTCCTTTACAAATCTGCAACTTTCACCTCTCACTGCCCCCTCACCTCAGTACTTCCGCCCTACCCAGAGCAACTACAACGTGCAAAGCCCAAACAACCCGCACGCAATCCAGCAATTCAGAGCTTTCCCTGGGAGTGTCAAGGCCCGGGGACAGGAAATCCGGGGAGTTAGCGATGTCCGGCAGGTGGTCGGGACACAAGTCATCACCACATTCTTCTCTCTAGGCTGAGCTCCGGTGGGGGTGCTGCTCTAAGCACGACTGCAACCGGACTCACAGGCGCCCGGCGCCTCCCCGAGCCTGGATCTCTAGTCCCCCTTCCCGGGCGCGCATCCCTAAGCGAGGGACGCAGCTGGCCCTCTTCCATGGGCAGCTGGAGGGAGGCGCCGCCCTTGGGGCAAGCGAGAGCGAAGCACAGCCTAGCGCCCCAGCGAGTCTCCCTACCCCCGCGTGCCCAGCTCCGGCTGCCAGTGCGCGCATCCTCCTTTACCCCGCTGCGCCCCAGCTTCCTTCTCCCAGAGAGCAGTTCCTCAGTCCAGACATCCCTTCACGTCCCCTTCCTCCCAAAGTCCGAGGAAGTCCGATTCCCACCTGCCCGCAGACTGGCTGCGGAGGCGAGTATTTTCCGGGAGAGCGCGTCAGGGAGCAGGACCCCGCGCAGAGCCTGGGATCGACTTCCCCCGAGAGACTGGGTTCCAGCGCCCTGAGCCTGGGGACAGACGCAGGGGCCTGACCCGAGCTCTCCGCTTTACCTGGCACGGCCGGCGACTCTCCGAGGACGTTCGGTGGTCCAGGCTCCTCCAGGGCGGGCGTCCAGCTCACATTGCTGCCAACCCCACAGAGCGACCGGTGTCCTGCTGGGTCCCTTTGCCCCCCGCTCACGGCTCTTC
>NW_005370700.1:1714011-1731027 GCF_000412655.1 Myotis brandtii
GTCAGAAGTGTCACAGCTTTTCTGCCTCTGGATCTTTTGCAAAGTCTCCGCGTGGTCACCAGGAGTTGGGCGGCAATGCCAGGCGCGCTTACTCCGCGGATGCCCTGCCCCTGCCTTCTCTCGGCCCCCTGCACTGGACCCCGCCAGGGAGAAGACCTCTTATTTGTGGTCACCGTCCCCTGAGCGTGGTGCGCAATCCGCTTCCACTCCCTCGCGCCTTCACTAGCCGGAGTGGCTGCCGCCTGCCTGTGCCGCGGGTCCTCATTTCCCTTCTCATGAATATTCTGACAGAGGCTAATGCCGGTGAAAATTGAATTAGCCAATTGGTGCCAGGAATGTGCGCTCCGCTCCTTCCTTCTGAGGAGCTGTCAGAACACCACCAGAGGAAAGCAATTAGCCTCCGATTGGCACCCAGTGGTTTAGACCAGTGAGGGGCAAAATGGGTTAATTCTTTAAATGCAGTTTAGATGCGTATTTAAACTCTTCTATTGGCTGAGAGAGTGAGGAAATGTTAAGAGGAAAAGAGGAAATAGGGTAGGCAGACTGGGGGCGGGGGGAGGGGGGAATGGCATATCTACATCCAAACCCCATTGAAATGGAAGTTGAAGTGACTTATTCTGCATAGATTCTAGATTCTGGAAGAGGCAGTTGATAACAGAAAAAGATAGGCAAACAGGATTAGAAAAGAGGTGAATAGCATCCTAGGTTTAACCTTGACCTTGAGGGTGCAGAGGATGCTAATTTTCAAGAGGAGGAGTGAGGAGAGATCACAGAGGGAGAAGAGAACCTCAATCATTGATCTACCAGTGAGGAGAGGGTCAATGGGGGAACATCTGTCATACTTTCAACAATAAAGATAAATTTTAAAAAAGGATTTATCCAAATGCTCATATTTCCTTCCATTATCATCATAACAAAACCATAGAGTTTTAAGCCTTTGGATGAAGTAGGGTTGGAGCAGAGGTACCTGAAAGGGCAGAAGTTTCAGAGGAGGAAGCTGAGACTGCCTTGGTGAAGAGCACTTCCCAGTTTACACAATAACTATGACAGAGCCATTCTTGGAGGCGATTCCAACTATAGACCAATCTTCAATATTCTAGGGTCAAATAGGCAAGGTAAACAGGAGGGACAATCTCTCTCTTGTCTCCTGCCCTACAATGTCAACTTCTTCAGTTACTGATTACATCTTGGCTTTAGCCAGTTGGTAGAGAGGAACTCTGCCCAGTTCTGCATCCACTTCTCCCTTTATAATCTTTACATGTGGTGCTTTTAGGATTTCCTCTCCTATCACTGATTTTCTAAATACAGAAAGTTATTTTGATTGAATTGCTTGATTACTAAACGATCTACTTGTGCTTGTGGTCAAATGATCTATGTAGATAAACAACTGATAAAATGATGTGTATAAATAACTGATAAAATCCCCAAGTGTGTGCCAATAGAAATAAACATCCTGGTTAAGGCAATTCTGCCATATTTTAATATGTATCAGAAAGATCTAGAATTGGAACTCACAGTTATAACAGTAATCTATATATATAAAAACCTAATATGCAAATAGACCAAACAGTGGAACAACTGAACAACCGGTCACTATGACGTGCACTGACCACCAGGGGGTGCACGCAGAACATGGCGAGCATTGGCAGCAGGTGGCAGAGCGCAGAACATGGTGGGTGTCGGCTGTAGCGGGATAGTGGAGTAGGTGAGCAGGAGCGCCAGACCAAGGTGGGGCGCCAGTTGCTGTCATCAGGGTGAGCCTCTGGTGGTTACTGAAAACTTTTTGCTCCCACCCGGCACTTGCCCCTGCTGCTGGTGCCGGAGCCACAGCTTATACCTGTTGCTAATGCCTGGGGCCGATCCCAATCACTTGGTGCCGTCAGCAGTTGTGAGCTGCAGCTGCTGGCCCCAATCGCCCCTGAGGGCCTCTCCACCTCTCCTGCTCCTGAGGGGAAATCAGGGCAGCAGCTGCTACTCACACCTGCTGATGGCGCCAGCCCCACTCACAATAGCTGTTGGCGCTGGCCCCAATTGCTCCATGCCATCAGCGCATAGGAGCGGCAGTAGGGGCAGTGAGGCTGCCAGCAGACATGGGACCAGGGGCCGTAGTGGGAGGAGCAGGATGGGGGCACAGAAGATGGGCCAAGACCCGCCCCTGTGCCCATCGCAGCCTTGCGGTTCACAGTTCCTTTCAAGGTGCATGAATTCATGCCCTGGGTCCCTAGTTATTCATATTAGAGCAGTTTATTGAGAACTTTCATGTGACAGACATGTATTATATGAGTCATCTCATTCAATCTTTCCAACTACTACTATATTTAAATATATTATTTCCCCATGTTAATAGATGAGGAAGGCGAGACTCAGAAATGTAAGTAGTGTGTCCAGGTCACCTAGCTCATAAGCAGTGGAGATGAACTTTGACCTAAACCAGCCTAATCAATATGCCACAGCCTTCAGGTCCCAGCAGCCTATACTGCCTCCTTATCTAAAAAGAGAACCAGATCCTTGGTGTTTTGTTGAAGTGATTTGTCCTTGATGATTAATTTATTGCAATTTAGAGGGGAAAAAAGTTTTTGTTTTTTTTTGAGGAATGGTGTGATTAATTTTTTGTATCAACTTGACTGAGTCACAGGGTACCTGCATGTTTGGTCAAACATTACTCTGGGTGTTTCTGTGAAGGTGTTTTTTAATGAGATTAACATTTAAATTGGTAGACTAAGTAAAGCAGGTTGCCTTCTCAATGTGGTGAACCTCATCCAATCAGTTGAAAACCTGAATAGAACAAAAAGGCCAACCCTTCCCTTAGTAAGAGAGATTTCTCCTTCCCGGTGTCTTGAAACTGGGACTTGTCACCTTCAATAACTGCACAAGCCAGTTCCTTATTATCTATCTCCTATTCTGTTTCTCTGGAGAACCGTAATGCAGATGGATACATTCAGTAAATCCTACTATTTGTGAATTTCCCATGAGGGTATGAATATTTTCATCTTCCAACATATTGTCTGGTATTAAATATATAGTAAATATACATTTTTACTTAACATTTTCAGACCTATAATCCTACTATTAATAAGGGAATATGTAGAGGAGACATAGTCAAATTTAATGAAATTTTACCTTTGAAGAGCTAAAAAGTGGACTAAAATAAACTGGCTTAAAGCAAAACTTATAGATGTTATATGAGTGGAGAAATTTTAGTATTACAATTTCAGGGGTAGAAGTGATCAGGTTAAATTTGGCAGTAGTTGAGTACCTACTAAATGCAAGACACATTTCTATCAGATATTTTCTATTAAAGTTCACAATTCAATCACTTAAAACAGTTGAGGATCTGCAGCATTTTCCTCTCTGAAACTTTGGGTAGTTTAAAACCCTTTGTAAAATAGGAAAGGATATACTGTTTTATCCTGGCATTAAATATTTAAGATGTTCCCTATGTGATTCCTCTCTTACAATGCTCTGTTGGAGACTTCTTTTAAGGAGAGTATCCTCTTAGGATTTAGAAGCAACATTTCACAGAAAAGTCTTCAGACGTTGGAATGTTTCTATATGTGAATATGTTAACATGATTTTAGGACCCATAAAATGTTGTCAGGACAAGTGCTTTCTTCAAGTCTCCAGTGTTACAGTGGGCAGTGTGGGGGGTGGACCACGGCACTGGGGAGGAGTGTGGGGCAATCTTGGACAAGCCAGTTACCTGTGGAGCGAACCAGATTATTGCCTCCGTAAAGTACAAATAAAAATACCATATTTCTTGGGTGCTTTTCTACTTACATATTGCTCTACTGCATGCTCTCTCATTCCATCCTCCTGGTAACCCTGTGGGTTCAGCATTGTTATCCATATTTAATTGATGAGGAAAGTCAGGCTCACAGAGATTTAGAAACACACACACAGCTTCTCCTAGGAACAGGCAGAACAGGAACTATAATTCAATGAAAAAGTCACCTTCTCATGAAAGACATCTTTGATATCTCCCTCTGTCTGCACCTCCCCACATATATTTCTTTTCCCAGTAGAAATACAATACCCTCCTTTGTGTCCTCCTGGGATTTCTAAGATGCATAAATAATAATTGGAATACAATGTGTTGTCTCTACTACTAAACAAAAGCAGCCTAAAGTTAGGAACCTTGTCTTAATAATTTTGTATCCCCAAATTTAGGTTAGCGGGGGTGCTCAGAAAACCCACTAACACCAATTCTGCACAGTTCCAAAAATATGTCTTATTGACTTTACTGGGCTATTAGGATTAAATGAAATAGTTGGCAGGCACTTTGGAAACTTAAAAACACCATGTAATGATATAATTATTTTTACTGTTCAAAAGTAGATTTAGAAATAAATATAATAATTTTAGCGTTGACTTCTGACTGGTAAATTTTGTTGATAAGAAAGCAGTTTGATACTTTTTGTCAACTACTATTATTTAGGGCATGGATGGATAACACTTGCTCAGATAATAATTATCTGATTAATAGTAATACTAAACTGGCCTATTAAGCAAGAAGGTATTAGTCTGAGAAAGGTGAATGAATGTTTGTGTGTGTGCACGCGTGCGCATGCAGTTTAAGATTGTTTCATCTTTCTGCAGTTTAAGATTGTTTTCTGTGAATGAGCAGCGGCAGTTGCTAGTATAGTCGTGTTTCTCTCAGAAAGGGATCTGCTTTTCTCCTATGGAATGATCTTTATTAAGAGCTCTCGAGGTCACAGAGTGAACGGCCAAGCTGGGGCTCCTGACCCTTGTTCAAAGCTATTTTTCTTACCTCACACTGACCGTGATTGGCAGCCACTGCCCATACGGTGTGGTTTATGGTTTTACAATTGAGAGGAGCAATAAGCAGCTCAATACCTCCTTATAATTAGTCTCCTGAGTCAGCTAATACTCTTGTAATGCAATTTCGTGATCTAGATTATTTAGTATTATCCATTCAAGATATTTTTGGATTTGTAATGATCATTATTTAGCAGAACTGATGACAAAGACACACTAAAAATATTTTGTAGCTTCATAGCATGTCTTTACCATGAATATTCATCATGGAACAGTTGTTTTGGTTAAAAATATACACACATACACACACACACACATTCACAAAATTGGGAATTCCTGTTATCAGTAGGTTCTTTATTTTCTATAGCATTGATGTACAAGTCAGAGGAGGCCTCTACACTGATTTTACTAAGGCCATTTCAGTTCTGTTACTTTACTTTTGTTTTGGTGTAACATATACATTCATTATATCCCTTGACTGTGGGTTAATCAGTGACTTTCAGACATTTTCAGAAGAAATTGGTTCCCTCACTGTGGATGCCTGTCTGTTTTACTGGGTTTGTGAATATAATACAGACAGATGCCACCATCCTCTCCAAGGAGAAGTAGCTGCAGAAGCATTCAGTGCTTGCGATAACATTTAGGAAGTTGACACTACTGATCTAGTCAGTGGAATCTGACAAACTTAAACACAGTGTCCTTGCTATGGGCAAGATGCTATGCTGGTTACTGTAGTGGTTTCAAAGAGAAAACTAGTGACTGCTCTCAAGAAGTTTATAATCTGGGAGAGAAGCCTTCATATTGAGCAAAATAAAGGATCTGAGGCAAAAATGGACAGTTTGTATTAAAGGATCAAAACTGGAGTGTTGTGGGAGCCCTGAGGAGATAGATTGTTTTCTGTGGACAAGGGACAGGAGACTACTCCGTGGAAGGAGTGATGTTGGGTCTTGGTTCTGAAGAATGGGTAATGTTTGGATACACAGGAACGGGTAGGGTTACCATCCATGGTCAAAGGTAGAGACCTGGTAAAGCACATCATGATTTTGAGCGACTCCTGTGATTGCCATCAGCCCATGTGCACTTGGCATTAAATGGGGATAAAACTAGAAAGGGAGCTGAGCCCAGAGGGTCTTGGATACCACTGGTGGAATGTAGATGGTATTCTGTAGGCAATGAAGAAGGGGTTGCTTTAGAGCCTGGGAGTGACACATTGCAGCTGTGTTGGAGTTTGGAGTGTTTCAGAGGTGGGAGACTGAAGGGGTGGGGACCATCTGGGAGACCTGCAGGACCTGAAACAAGATGGGATAACGGCCTGACCCAGCAATGAGGCAGCAGGACCTGAAAGAGAATAGAGACAGAAATGTATCAGTATGTGTGTCAGTATTACATTGAATTAATGTTTTTTGCTACTTGTCTTGCATGCTCCTGTCTCAACATCTCTCTGTCTTTCTCTGTCTGTCTGTCTGTCTGTCTCTCTCTCCCAACACACATACACAAATACACATGAACGAATGCACACATGAAGGTACACACAAGCACATACCATACCCACACATGCACACACACAAGCACACAAATATGTACACATGCACATATACATACACACTTGCATGTACACACACACCTAGCACAGTGCAAGGCATTTTGTTGGCACTAGGTAATTGTTTGCTGTGTGGAATAAAAAAACAGTTGATGTGGGGCAAAAGAGAAAATGGGGAATTGCAAAATATTGATCCTGGCTAGTGTTGGATTTTGTTAGGCAAAGTCCAAAAATTCTCCTCTGTCCCTTACTAATTGGCTTTGGGGGAAAAGGATCATATCTGGAGTCAAAGATGATTTCTGATTATAGAAATGTCTGGGAAGATGAAAATATTTGTTGAATCTGATGGTGGGCGCAGCTGGAAAACCTGAAGGCTAGAATATATTTTCTCTCTGAGGTCTGAAAAAAACTTCTCGTGTAAACTTCAGGACATTTCATCAAGGTTTCCTTTTAGTCATTTAGAAGGTGTGGAGGCAGAATGATGTTTCCTCAAAGATGTCCACCTCAGTCTCCAGAACCTGTGTCTATATGAGGTTATAAGCAAAGGGGAATTCAGCATACTGATAAGCTAACATTCTAATTGGGAGATTGCCTTGGATTATTGGGGTATACCTAGTGTAGTCACCAGGCTCCTTAAAAGAGGAAAAGGGAGACAGAAGAGGCAGAGTTGGAGTGATGAGATGTGCGAGTTCTATTGCCATTGCTGGCTTTGAAGATGGCAGAGGGGGCCACAAGCCAAGGAATGAGAGTAGCCTTTAGAAGTGGGAAACGCCAAAGAGACATTCTCCCTGAAAGTCTCCAGAGGGGAACACAGCCCTGCTGACACCTTGACTTTATCCTGTGAGACTCATGTCAGACCTCTGACCTCCAGAATTATAAGATAATTTTAAGTCACTAAATTTGGGGCAGTTTTATAGAGAATGAATACAGCAATAGAGAATGAATACAGAAGGGCAACCAGCATGCTTACTATTTTGCATGTATTATTATATACTAGGGGCCCAGTGCATGAATCCGTGCACCTTGAAAGGAACTGTGGGCCGCATGGCTGCAGTGGGCACAGGAACAGGTCTCAGCCCATCCTCTGCACCCCTGCCCAGCCCCTCCTCCACAGGCCTGGTCCATCTGCTGGCAGCCCCGCTCCCGCCTCTGCTGCTCCCACGCACTGACAGTGCGGGCCCTACCTGCACCTGCTGATGGTGTTGGCCTCGCTTGCACCCACTGACGGGCATGGAGTGATTGGGGCCAGCTCCAGCAGCAGGTGTGAGCGGGGCTGGTGCTGTCAGCAGGTGTGAGCAGCGGCTGCTGCCTGATCATCCCTCAGGAGCAGGGGGAGGTAGAGAAGCCCTTAGGGGCAATCAGGCTGGCAGCTGCCGCTTGCACCTGCTGACGGCGCTGAGCAGTCGGGACTGGCGCCAGGCGTCGGCAGCGGGTGTGAGCGGCAGCTGTGGCACTGGCTGCAGGTGCAAGCAGGGTCAGCGCTGGCAGCGGGTGCGAGTGGGGCCATTGCCGGTAGCGGGTGTGAGTGGCGGCTGCCGGCCCCAATTGCCCCTCAGGAGCAGGGGGAGGTGTAAAAGCCCTGAGGGACCAGCAGCTACTGACAGCACTAAGCGATCGGGGCGGCACCGGGCACCGGCAGCGGGTGCGAGTGCTGGGCAGGACCACAGCATGTGGGAGCAAAGAATTTTCAGTAACCACCAGAGGCTCGCTCTGATGACAGCAACTGGTGCCCCACCTTGGTCTGGTGCCCCCGCTCACCTGCTCCACCATCCTGCCATGGCTGATGCCCGCCATGTTCCGCATGTGTCCTGTGGTGGTCAGTGCACGTTATAGCAACTGGTTGTTCGGTTGTTCAGTTGTTCTGCCATTTGGTCTATTTGAATATTAGCCTTTTATTATATAGGATTAGGGTACAGAATGCCCCAAACTAAACTAGCTGTGGTTGTGTGATGTCCTAGATTCAATTATAGAATTATGTTTTGTTATAAAATTCCCAATCTTGGTCTGAATATAGTATACACAACAGCTTTAGTGGTGTGAAGGTGGAGTGTTTGTTCTTTGATTATGTCATACTGGGTGCAGTGAGAAGGCTGATGATTTTAAATTAAGCTCCCTATGTGATCCCTCAGACAGTACTCTTAGATTGGACACTAGCATCTCAAGAGTTGTGAAACACAGTACGGATACACAAAATTCACAATGTGTGTTTATAACCTTGTTTGAGTCACCCAGTTTGTGCTTTACTGAAACAAAACAATCATTTTTCAATTTTCATTTTTATAGTTCTCTTTCAAGTGGAATATCTTTTGGAAGAATATGTTTAAATCATTTCTTTCATTGTTATTTGTATCACAGGTGTCATGTGAGATAATTTAATAATTCAAATAAGATAGTAGTAATACTATTAAATGTAGCTTTATATAAAAACGTAAGTTGTCAGTAACTGAGTAGGAATTTCTGTTTTTTAGCAACATACAGCTTTGGCTTGTTATTTCACTTTGATGCTTTATCAAAGAATACAGTAAATGGCAGGAAAGATGTTTGAAGTATATTCACTGTTAAACTCCCATGTAGGTTCAGTATGACACATATCCATAACGATCACTCCTTATTCCTAACAGAGTTTTTATAAGGTGGGCAAGGTACGTGTTATTTAAAAATACACTAATTCCTAAAATTAGCATGGGCTATAAATTAATTTTTTAAACATGAGCCTCTAGTAAGTTCTCACATACAGATAGAATTTCTGTGACGTTTGATATTCAGCTACACCAAATGTTAAGAGAACATAGAGCAGCCTAAAAATAAAGTATAAAATAGGATGACTAATTGTATGTGGAGAGATTTTGCAGATGAAGGAAACTCAATTTGCAAGTCCCTTTGTAAGTAAAAACTATTTATTATTCTTGGCATTGTTCTGAAATATTATGGCAACAAATAATTGCAAAAAAACAGTTCTAAATATGCTTATTGATAACCTATTAAAAGCAGACTTGTAAGTGATTTAAATGATAAGATTCATGCTGTATAACACTGGAAAATTAATAGCCACTAATTACATATTTTTTCTCTCATTGGAACGCATAAGAAAATGCAGGCAGTAGAGTCTAGTGACTAAGCAGGCTGCTCCTGGAGTCTCACTGAGTTTGAGTCTTGGCTCAGCTACTTGCCAGTGACATTGAGCAAGTTATTTAATCTTGTTGTACCTGCATTTTCTCATTTGTAAAGTGGGTACAAATAGTAGGGTTCTTATGAGGATTAAATTAGATAATACATGACAACTGTTTACCACCATCTGACACATAGTAAGCCTATATTAAAGATTAGCCACTATTATTAATATAAGGGTTATGAATACCCCTGTGTTTCTATGCTTTTTAATATAATCTTTATCAATAAAGGAGGAGGAAATATTTTTATCAATATCATTTGTACCATTGTTAAAGTAACAAATCACAGAATTTTTTAATAGAAGGGATCTTAAAGATAGTTAAATCCAGCCCTCTCATTTTATTATTGAGAAAACTGAGGTATAGAGTCAAAGGAATTTGCCCAAAGTCACACCAGTTTTCTTCTCCATGTGTATATAGGTGTTTCCCTTATTTATGTGGTTTCGTGAACCTAATTAAATTTATAGAACTAATAAGTCTGATTCTTGCCCTTGCAAGGGGTGGCAAGCTTTGTCAGTGTGAGATACAGGGACAGAAGAATGGAAACGGAAATGTTTTCCAGGGGAGGGTGGTGGGCACTGAGTCATCCCGTTGAGAATATGTGGAAAGGGCCTCGTTTTTGTTCTAGAAAAAGTGGTGGGGTTGTGAATTTATCTGTGTTTTTAATCATCTAAAGTAATTTAGGCAAGTTCTTCATTTCTTTTGCTTTTGTTTTCTCATCTTAATCTGCCATCTGATCAGACCACCTCCCAGGGTGGCCAGGAGCTCAAAACAGATTTAGCTGTGAGAGATGGACCAGCAAGAGGTTGCATATGTTACTTCTGTTACAACAGTGGCCTAAGAAGTAGGCAGAGGCAGTCAGAGCTAAGGGTGGGTCAGATTCTTCAAACCTCTTGGGGTTAATAATCTGCATGAACACTCGGTTGTGGAACAGAGGACTTCGCATATGACTTTTTAGCCTGGTTAGAGTCCATTGGAGTGGGACCTTGGAAGAGGTTTGAGGAAGGGAATGATTGCAATTCTAATGGCTGCTTTGTCTCTCTTGCCTTTCATGTAGTTTACAGGTAGGAAGGAATAGAATATGTACTAGTAGAAAGGTAAAGGATATCTAGAAAGTTTGTGAAAGAGGACAGAGCACCATAAATATGCTATCAAAAGCACAATTGTTATGAGGATTCTTTTTTTTAAATTTTGTTTTATTGCTTAAAGTATTACAAAGAGTACATATGTCTTTTTTCCCCCCTTGACATTCCCCCGGCCTCCCCTTCCCCCAAGTCCTTCAGTTGATCTCTTACCCCCCTCCCCCAACCCTCTCTGGCCTTCCTGCTGTAGTTTGACAGTCTGTTCGATGCTGCTCTGCCTGTGTATCTATTTTTGTTCATCAGTTTATAATGGTCTTTATTATCCATATATGTGTGAGATCATGTGGTATTTTTCTTTCATTGACTGGCTTATTTCACTTAGCATAATGCTCTCCAGTTCCATCCATGTTGTGGCAAATGGTAAGAATACTTTCTTTTTTACAGTAGCATAGTATTCCATTGTGTAGATGTACCACAGTTTTCTAATCCATTCATCTGTTGATGGGCACTTAGGCTTCTTTTTATAAGAGACAGGGACAGCTGTCCAACAGGAGATTATACACCTGGCACCCTGACTATCAGTTCATTAGGATGTACCCAAGAGAAATATTTTTTACTAAAACAGAGTCTTCCTAGTAGAAAGTTTGATGTGAGCTTTAGATCAATAGAGAAAATTGATTTTTTTTGATGATTTTATAGGAGTAAATGGTACAGGAGTCTTAGAAGAAATTTGTTGAGATTTTACTTAGCATGTTTAAGACTAAAAATTCTCAACATTGCTTCCCAAAATAAAACAGTGGGATTGAACAATTGGGGCTTCTTTTAGGATGGTGATATTTTGGAAAAGAAAAAGACATATTTGGGGATGGAGACGGAGTAAAACCACATTCCAGGAATTTTTCCCCTACGGAACAAAGAACTGCAGTTTATATATGATAGAGCTGATGATGTTGATGATGACAAAAACCATAATAACTATCATTTATTGCTTGTTTACTATGGGGCAGGGACTGTACCTAGCATTTGCAGACATTATATCATTTAAATTGCATCACCACAATTTAAGGTGGCTACTATTATTACCTCACAGATAAGGACAGCGAGGCTTAGTGAGGGTAACTAATTTTAGCAGAGCCCAAAGACAAACGGCTTTTAGGTGCAGTTTAAGAAATTATTCCAGTAACTAGGCTGTTAGTGGAAGTCTTTCAGGTGTGGAGAGCAAGGGCACAGCAATGATGACTTTATGTAGATAACGTAGCGTCTTTGTGAGGGAGAAGGGCATACTGTGCAGTGTCTGGAGGGAGCAGTAGAGGACAGAGCTGGTGCCATCTGCCCTTACCACTGCACGGGTGCCATCTAGAGGCAGAAAGTGAGATAATATGAGGGGCCACAGAAAATATGAGATGGGAAAATATAGGGTTGGTGGGGAGAGAAGAGAGTAGTGAAAGGCAGCAAACACCTTAGAGACAAGACAGAAGAGCTGTCAATAGCAGTGCATGAAGCAGCTCCCGCTGAACAAAAGAGATGAGAATTGATTGTCCCAGAAAGGACAGGTCCACAGTGGGAGGAAGGGGAGGAGGGCCCGCCTGCTGGAATGAAGGACAAGAGCTATAGGAGAAGAGGGAAGAAGACTTGGGATCTAAGAAAAGTCTGTAAGGCAAGTAATTGTGGAAGGTAGGAAGTGAGTGAGGCCAGGTCCTGGAGGCAGCTTCAGCAGGGAACACCAGGCAAAGGTGTGGAAGAAGGGCAGGGTTCAATACGAACATTCTTGAACAGCAAGATATTAGATTGCGGTTTTATAACACTTGTCAGTAGGGCTACATCTATGATTCGGGATGGGCTGGTTAGGTTGGGGGTTAGGGTTAGGTGAGTGATGGTTCTAAAGGCACATGATGTGAAATCTGGGGTGGAATTCACATGATAATGAACTTCAATTAAGGAGGAAAAAGGTTAGGTTTGTACATGTATTAAATTAGGAACTGTATCTCAAGGGAAAAAGTGATAGAATTGAAAATAAAGAGTGACCAATGGTGGTGAAGGGTTAGTCAATGTGGTCAAATAGATTGAAGAAAGTATCTCTCTCTTTTCTTTCTTTTTCTCTCTGCACATACATCCTCCAACCCCTAATAATGATGGTTGATATGGACTGAGTGTCTGCAGTGCTCTAGGAACTGTTGAAAGAGAGGCGCTTGCACTGACACATGAATTCTTCCCAACCACCCTACAGGGGCTCCTGTTAGCGTCCTTCCTAAGAAGGGCACCAAAGCTGCACAGGGAGTAAGAGGTAAGCAGGCATTTGGACCCAAGTATCTGGTTTCAGAGCCTGTGCTCTTTCCCACCACATTGCCCTGCTTCTCAGCACACCACTGTGCACTATTTACAGGCCAGAATATATTACCAAAATGATGAATGGGTTCTCAAAATTGACAGATGAATGTATAACACAAAATATAAAGTATGAGAAGTGATCAGGGTTCCTTTTGGTCCTAGCTATCTTATTCTTGGCTGCATTTGCAGGTGATTGTATTAGTTATCAATAGCTACACAACAAATTATTACACATTTAGTGGCCTAAACCAGCAAATATTTATTATTTCAGCTTTTGTGTATCAGGAAGCCAGAAATGGCTCAACCGGGAGGTTTTGCTGAGGTGACAGTTAAACTGTTGGGAGCGCTGCTGTCATCACAAGGCTCCACTGCGGGGTAGGGGAGGTGTTTATTTCCAAGCTCACTCCACTGGCTGCTGGCAGGTCTCCCTGTGTTACCACAGCAGCTCCTTCCACAGCTGCGTGGATTCTCTTTCTCCAAGACTGCCTCATGACATGGCAGCTGGCTTCTACCAGAGCGAGTATTTCAAGAGACGCCAAGAGAGAGTGGAAGTGGCAATCTTTTTATAACCCAACCTCCCTCACTTCTGTATTCTACTCATTAGAAGTAAGCTGCCAAATTGAGTCCACACTCCAGGGACAGAATTACACAGGGTGTGAATATCAGCACATGGGGTCATTGGGGAACATCTTGGCTACCACCATGCTCATGCCTTCTTTCTTAGTAATTACTCCTCTTTCTGTTTCTTAAACTTCACATTCCTCTTTTTCTGCCTACATTGATGGTGGCCTTTTAGGCTCTTTTATTAACACCCCCCTTTTCTCTGTCCTTATATGTCGTTCTTTTCTTTACATTTTGTATTCTCCCTGGTCAATATCCTACATGCCCATGGCTTCAAACATATACTGACTCCTAAGTTATATATCTCTGGCTCTAACCTCAGTTTTGAGCCCCTACCTGATTCACTGCCTGCTGGACACTTTAGCCCAGCCGTGGGCAAACTACGGCCCGCGGGCCGGATCCGGCCCGTTTGAAATGAATAAAACTAAAAAAAAAAAAAGACCGTACCCTTTTATGTAATGATGTTTACTTTGAATTTATATTAGTTCACACAAACACTCCATCCATGCTTTTGTTCCGGCCCTCCGGTCCAGTATAAGAACCCATTGTGGCCCTCGAGTCAAAAAGTTTGCCCACCCCTGCTTTAGCCTGTTCCATAGCCCATCTGGCTAAAGAAACCAAATTCATCATCCACATCCCCTAGAGCCCCACCCCCACTTTTCTCTATTTGAGCTGTCCACCATGTTGTGCAAGTCAGAATTCCAAAAGACTCCTGAAATGTTTTCCTGTCAGTGCCTGACCAGTCACTAGGGTCTGTTCATTCTAATTCCTAATCGTTTCTTGAAGCTATACCCTCTCTTCTATCCTTACAACTACCTGTCAAATTAAGATCCTCACCATCTCTTTGCTAGGTTATTAAAACATTAAAGGAGTTCCTACCTACAGTTCATCTCTCCTCAAACCAGTTTTCTCCAAAAGGCAAATCTGATTGGGTTCCTCTTCCATATGAAACTGTGTCCTTGCTTTCTAACACCTATGGAATGAGATCTGGAAGAGATCCTGCTATAGCAGGAGAAGTATGAGTTATGTAAGCAGAATCAGCTCGGTTCAGTCCTGACTCCACCATTTATTAATTGATTGGATAAACTTAAAAAATAATCTTTGAGCCTCAGTTTCTTCATCCATAAAATGGAAATAATGCCCTCGTCACAAAATTCTTAGAATGAAATGAGGTGACAAAAACTGCTGAGTTTTCCACAAATGTAGGCTGTTGTTGTTAATAGACTGGCTACATAATTGGCTTTATCTTTGTAAAGGCAATTAACACATATATTTTTCTAAATACATAATTTTCTCTACTCTTCTCTGACTTTGAACATGTTTTTTTTTCCTGCTTGGAACGCCCTCTCCTGTCCACTCTCCTACTTGCTACCTGGCTTGCTGATTGGCACACTTCTCCTCCTTCAACACTTTGCTTCCTCTTCTATTGGGACCTCTGATCACTTCCTACCAATGGAGACCTCTCACATGCCTCATTGGCTGCAGTTGTTTCTCTACACACTTAACTCCACAGTAAATGTTGAAACTGTGAGTGTGGACAGTGGGTCTCTTCATCATTGGTATATCCCAGATGCCTGGTACAGTACCTGTTAGACAGAGATAGTAAATAAATTAAAAAAACAAAAAACATTTCCTAACATCTGAATGAATACTGCTTTTTTCTTTTAATTTTTAGTTAATAGCCAAATTAATTTGTAGAATCTGGAAAATTTAGTTAAGTTCTATGATGGAGAAATAAATTCACTTTAGAATATGTTGAAATAAAAAGATATAAGCCAAAAATTCAATTTTAAAATAACATGGAAAGGTGCAACAAGTCTTACTAAAGCAAGAGAGAGAAACCTTCTATCTCTCCCTATCTTCCTCAGAAAACCAAGTATGGCATCTTCTATGAGGACTTGTTTTCTAATCATAACAGTTATATCGAATCTTTTCAGAGGTTTCTCAATAATTCCATGAAACACCAATGCATGAAGGAATTCTTGGACAACAAGCTGCCAGGCACAATAGCAAGGGTTGGAGACAAAAAATCAGAAATTAAGATTCTAAGCATTGGCAGAGGTGTAGGTGAAATTGATCTTCAAATTTTCTATAAGGTGCAGCCTTAATACCAAGGAATTCATATCAAAAATGAAGTTGTTGAACCAAGTGTTGAGCAAATTGCAAGTACAAAGAGTTTGTAGCTAAGTCATCAAACCTCGAGAACATAAAGTTTGCTTGGCATGAGGAGACATCATCTGAATCTCAAAATAGAATAATGGAGAAAAAAGAAACTTCAGAAGTGAGACTTTATTTATATGATTCAGATGCTGTATTATGGAAAAGGCATCCCAGCTACTCTGAAATTTTTCCATAGTCTCTTAGCTACCAATGCAAAATTTCTTATTATTCTTGTGTCCGGAACCAGTGCCTGGGACAAGCTATGGAAAAAGTACAGATTCCACTTACCCTGGGATGACCTCTGACAGTATGTCACATCAACTGATCTCACTCAGATAGTGGACAAGTTGGTGATTAAGTATGAGTGTTATGACCTTCTGTCCACCATGGACACATCTGATTGTTTTATTGATGGCAATGAAAATGGAGACCCACTTTGGAATTTTTTGACAGAAACCTGCAACATTAATACAACAGCACCACCTAATCTCAAAGCAGAAATTATGAACAATCTGCAAGAGCTTGAATTCAGTGTAAAGAAGGAAGGAAAGCTCCTTTTATTTTATTTTTATTTTTTTAAAATATATCTTTATTGATTTCAGAGAGGAAGGAAGAGGGAGAGAGAGGTAGAAACATTAATGATGAGAATCATTGATCGGCTGCCTCCTGCAAGATTGGGGATCGAGCCTGCAACCTGGGCATGTGCCCTGTCTGGGAATCAAACCATGACCTCCTTAGGTCAACGCTCAACCACTGAACCACTGCAGTTGGGCAAGAAAGGTCCTTTTAATAATAGTCTTAGTTGAGGCACAAGTATCAATCATGAGAATGTATTCAAAAATTATATTTTAAACAATGTTGATTATTTCTGTATTAAAATTACAAATATATAAAATAAATAGAGCATTGTTTCTTATATGTGAAATCTAGGAAATTCCAAGACATTCTTGGACTGCCATGTACAATCCTATATGATATTGCTAGTCTTATCCCATCCCTTTTCTAGGTAAAGAGACCACATGCTGGCTAAATACCACCTAAGCTAGAAAATGAGGCAACTGAGTTTCACTTGCTTACTGACAATAAAGTCCTTTCCATTTGTTGATTGCACTGGAATTTCCTAGAACACCAATGAAGTACATACTATGGATTCTTTAAATACTAGTAACTACCATGCTTATTGATACTTTGGTGGGGGAGAGTAAGAGAGAGAGTGCTTACAAGACAGGATTTGAGACTCAAGGCTTTCAAAGAAGAAATTTATCTGTATAGGAAAATAATAAAGGAATTAGAGCATGAATAAAAAATCAAAAAATAAAGGAAGAATATATATATAAAT
>NW_005370700.1:1731566-1759364 GCF_000412655.1 Myotis brandtii
TATATATATATATATGTATATATATAGTAAGTTGATGGAGAAGGAAAAGAAGTCAAGCAATGGCAATGACTGATGTTGGTCTTAGGGAAAGAACAAGGAACAGTGCCAAAGGAGGGCTTTCTAATGCCGCGACCCTTTAATACAGTTCCTCATGTTGTGGTGACCCCCAACCATAAAATTATTTTCGTTGCTACTTCATAACTGTAATTTTGCTACTGTTATGAATCGTAATGTAAATATCTGATATGCTATATGTGTTTTCTGATGGTCGTGACCCACAGGTTGAGAACCGCTGATTTAGACTGAGAATAACCTTTGGGTCCAATAGAGTTTTTTCTTAAGATCATTGGAAGCTGTGCATACCAGCCAAGTTACTGTTATGTATGAAGAGTCTACACAAAAGTGAAAGGCGTCCACTTTTACTCTCAGTGGTGGAGAGGAAATCATTGCAGGAATAAGAGGCATGTCATGGCCCTTGTCATATTGTGGATTTTAGAAATTTTTTTTAGAGGGGAAAAAACCAGGGAGACATAGTTGCCTCCTTTAAGGCTGGTAGATTATAAAGGTGAAAAGAAATACCAGGTAGCCTAAATCCCACATTGACATATGCAGACAGTATCCCCCTGGTAATGAGAAAAAAAGTCAGTATTTGAAATGTAGGAATTATGCTGGGAAAATTGACCGTGTCATCTCCAAACAAAGGGGAAAATCCTAAAATGTAAGAAAATGGAAAATATTGAAAATGCATTCAATTGGGACAAGGACAGTACAAGTTTGGGCAAGTGGTTTAGAGTGACAAAAGAAGCAAAATGAAATAGAAATGGAAATAAAAATATAGGAAAAGTACATATTGGACATCTTGCCGGAAGCCAGTCCATCTTTGCTGCTTGACACAGTCGCTGCAGGGAAGAAACATCTGCACAGCATATGTTTCAAGGGACCTGGCGTATATGGCATACTGTTCTTACTATGTTTGCTCCCCTTCTTAGTGCGTGTTTTAACCAAGGTCACCTCTCCGAGAAAGGTTGTTTCCCCAGGTAGGGATTTTTCCCTGAAGTTAGGGAGGGAATAAAACCCCTTAACTAAGTGCCAGGCACTAAGACTGTTGGCAATAAATTTGGGACTTGTTGGGCCCACATCCCCAGGGGTCTGCCCACCAGGGAAAGCACCAAAGCCTATACCCCTGGAGACTCACCGACACAGGGCAGTCCCAGGGAAGGCAAGCAGCGAGGCTGGGAGGACATAACCTTTACTGGGTAGGATAATCTCCTTCAGTCACTTCCTTGTAGCTATCAGTAGAGCAGTAACCTTGGAATAGCCCTTATAATGGAACACAGAGATTAACCTAGACAGGATTATACTCAACAGAACTAGATTAACAAATGCCCTAACCTTTGGTATAAATACAGATGTAACAGGACAATAAGGACAGAACCTGGCTAGCAAACTTCACTATGCTGATCAACTGAATGCTGTCTACGTGTCATTCCTTTGCCGACTCCGTCTATACTGTTGGGAACCCCTGGACCTGCTGGAGCTGGACCCCAACAGCCGACTCCGTCTATACCGTTGGGAACCTCTGGACCTGCTGGAGCTGGACCCCAACAACATCTAGAAGCCATTATTAGGGAACACAGGTTACATTTTGTTTGTTGATAATTTTATGTTGAGTCCTATGGAAAATCTGGTCAAATTCAATTGACACATTTTGCTATAGGCTATAAGTAATGGTGAGTTGGGACTGAATTTTGTATGATTCTCTTTGAGGAGAGTGGGATGTGACAACTAGGGAGCAAGCTTCTTGTTTTACCTGCCTGATGGAAAGGAATGCCTGTAGGAGAACAAATGTTCTGAAAAGCAGGAAGAGACAGGTGACTAGACTAGAGGGATATGATGAGGGAGATGATGGAAAGGGGGGATAAAGGCTGAATTTCTTACAGGGAAAACCAGCAAAGTTTCACAAAAAAAGTGCCAAAGAAGGTTCATACTTATAAAACAGAAATTGAGGGATTTAGAGTGAGAAGATTCATATCATCCTTAAAAAGCTTCACGAAATAGAAAAGCTAGGGCAAAGTGTCAAAGTCATGTGTGATGTTTTATACAGCAGGTTCCTGCAGAAAGCCAATGTAATATCCCTGAGACGAATCCATTGGCCCAGGAAAAGCATTGGGAGGAAGTGATAACACATTTCATCTCCCCAAATATTGGGCAGCAAAATACTTTTTGGAGTCAAGCAGACAAAATTATCAGGGAAAGAAGAGGCAAGTAGAAGTAACCAAAGAAGGTTTTTGTTTTTTCAAGAGAAAGCACAAAAGCAAGATTTGAGGTGATAAGGTCTCTTTAGCCTGGTATAGTTAAGTGTGGGAGACTGAGTGATTTATAGTACTCCAAAAGTACTAGTAGGATGGACAAAATAGAAAAATAAAGATAAAACAAGTGATGAGTTAAATAAAATGGAATATTGAGTTTGTAAGAAATTGGTATGGCATATTTCTAGAAATATAGTTTTGGGAAAATATACATCTGTAAATTGTATATGAATTATTTTTATAAATTATTCAGTGATAAGAAATTAAGGGAGGTATTTAAATAAAAAACTTATAAACACAAGGAATCCTTTACTACTTGGAATTAGTAGGATTCTAGTCATCCTGTATGGATCTCTACATGAGAACATTCCTGTGATTAGAGATGCTTGAAAGTAAGATTTTCTAATCACAGTTTTAATTAGGCTTCTTTGAAGGCTCGGGTATGCTCTGGGTGGCTGGAGATGCAGAATGCCATCCTGGAGACTCCAGGAACCTGTCAAAGTTAGACATAAATAGAAAAAAATGAGTGACCATTTCTATAACTCATACTGTATCTATGTCAGGCCAAAATAACAAACAACAACAAAATCCTGTCAAGCGGTTTTTTCAGATGAGACCCAGTCCTTGGTTGACTAATTTCTTTTCCCCATGAGAACTGGCCAAATCTTTAAGTACCATATAGAGCAGTGATGGTGAACCTTTTGAGCTTGGTGTGTCAGCATTTTGAAAAATCCTAACTTAACTCTGGTGCCGTGTCACATATAGAAATTTTTTGATATTTGCAACCATAGTAAAACAAAGACTTATATTTTTGATATTTATTTTATATATTTAAATGCCATTTAACAAAGAAAAATCAACCAAAAAAATGAGTTCGCGTGTCACCTCTGACACGCGTGTCATAGGTTCGCCATCACTGATATAGAGAATAGTTTTGGAAATGTGCTCTTGTGGTTGGATTATGCCAAAAAAAACCACTAGAAAGTCCTTCAATTTATATAGTGACTAGAAATGCATATAGAGAAAAGCCCTGGGCTGCAGTTTGGACAGCTGTTTATTAGAGTAGCTAGTAATTGAAACTAGAGCAGCACAGGAAGACACTGTCTCCAGGACGGGCCTCCGGTAATGTGAACACCAGTTGACTGATATGTTTGTGACTTCTGGTGGGTTCAGGGGACAACTAGACAGCCTGCTCCAGTGGGGCGAGCAGGCACGTCACTAAGCCAGCACTTCTCTCCAAGCCTACAGAGCTCTAGGCCAGCAAGACGTAGGACAGGGTGACTAGCTCGCTGGAAGAGTCCTGGGCTGCTTACCCTGTGCCAGTTGCTGGCTGCACCATGTCGCTGGTCTCAGGGCTGTTCAGAAATGGGGACACCTCTTACCACACCAGCTGGCGGGCTGCTGAGTCAGGCTGCAGCAGGAAGTGCACACGCAGCATGCCACAGCATTGTGTGCGGTCATGGTGGAGAATGTGAACTTGTGAATTCCTGCGACAGCGCTTTCCTTCACCTTTGTGTGAATGACAGGCCAGGGCCTGTGGGGTCCTGGGAAGCATGTCCAGTCTCATCCAAACCACCAGGTGCCTGTTTCAGTTGGACTTTGTCACCTGTATTGTTCTGGAACAAGCCACATCCTGTTTGTTTGGTTTTTTTGTTTGTTTGTTTTAAAGAGAGAAACAGAAAAAAGAGAAACTGGAAGAAAAATAGTCCTTTCAATAACCTGAGGTTCAGCATTGAAATGCAAGGATGGTAGCAATAACTACAGAGGTCCACAGAAATCAAATTTTCATATAATTCCTCCAAAAGAGTAACCGTTCAAAATCCTCTTGTGCATCTTTTCAGGATATAGGATTTGGGGCGTTCAGATAAAAGAGTGGCCAACCTTTAAAAATAAAGGATCACTGCGATAGGGAGAGGAGAAACAACAAGTAATGAGTATGATTAAAATATTAGTTAATATTTTTTACTCTGTCCCCTTGAAATATTGCCAATTGGTACACCTGTCTTGCCGGTGAGGCAGATGAATGGGATGTTCCAACACCCATCACTGCCCAGCAATCCCTGCCCTACATTGTTTGCGTTCTGTCTCAGAGAGCCAGGCAAGGATTTTTCATTAAATGCATCATTTACAGCTCACTGCAGTGGTTCCACAAAGTCAATACACATCTTTAACAGAAAGCAAAGAATGAAGCATGTGAAAGCAAAAGCGAGACAGAGTATGAACCCAGCAACTGTCAGGAGTCCTGGGCATGCATTCCATCCATCCCAGGCTCACTGCCAGCAGCTTTGACTGCAGGCGAAGAGGAAGGGCGTGGTCCTCATATCTGTCTACCCGATCCGGGTTCCTCCAAGTGGGGCTAGGCATCTGGGAGCAGAGCGGGAAATAGTGGGCAAGTATAATTTTGGGGGAAGTTAAGAGACCAGCTGGGATATACTCATTATATTCTAATCCCTAAAGGAACAGGAAATATTATGCTGAAATGGTGTAAAATGACCATGAATGGGCATCCTCTTTCCCAGCAACTCTTGAAACCCACTGGAAGAGGAAACAGAATGAAGTTCTCTCCTCAGTGATCCTTTGGGCACCAGGCCATGAATATTGGTAATGGTTTAGGCTGATGTTTTATGAGAGAAGTAGCCTTAACTGGTCACAGATCTCTAAAATGATGCCATGTATACATTAGTAACTCTGGTGGTAATTCACTTATTTCACAATTTCTAAACCCTTACTATGTGTCGGACACTGGGAGATAAGAGGGATAAAAACAAATAAATAATAAGAAACAGTCACTTTCCTCAAGAACTTTAAAGTCGATCTATGTTTTATGAGAGAAGTTGCCTTAACTGGTCACAGATCTCTAAAATGATGCCATGTATACATTAGTAACTCTGGTGGTAATTCACTTATTTCACAATTTCTAAACCCTTACTATGTGTCGGACACTGGGAGATAAGAGGGATAAAAACAAATAAATAATAAGAAACAGTCACTTTCCTCAAGAACTTTAAAGTCGATCTAGCCAGCTATCATAAGGCTAAAACCATAGAAGGCCCTTGTCAAGGATACCTGACAAATACCTGAATTAAGGTTAATGTAGTTCTGTTTACAACAGCATAGTTATTTTAGTAACAGGAAGTTTAATTCATCAAGAAATTCACATTTTAATAGAAGCAAAAACTCACTTGGGATTATTATTATTTTGTTTTATATAGACTGGTCTGTATATAAAAATAAAACCAACAGTATGCTTCTATAAAAAATTAAAATATTTGTATGTCTTAAATGTACTGTGTTATTAATGTAGCAGGCTAAATAAATTAGCCATGTATTCAAGGAGCTTTGTCTTGAAGGAGCTCTTCATGGAAAATTGTCCATAAATCTTGAGTAAATTTATACATTTTTTTTAGCCTTTTCAATTTTTGTTTCCTTTGATTACTTCAGAATCTGTGCTTGTGAAGGAATCTTGAAAATGTCTATTAGGAAAAAATACATCCTAGGAGACTTTATTTTCAGATAGTCTCCCCCACCCCCCCTCCTTTTTTTTTCAACGGCTTTTGGTGGTTTAGCCAACGGTGTGAATGAATAAACCCATGGAATGTTTATGAAGAAAGCAAGGATATTAGGAGAGCATTATTTTAGAATAAAAATTCTTCATCAGCACAGACTTTTTTGACTGGGTTCCAGTGCCAGCAGCCAAGGTCTCAACAAATCTCTAGGAGAAATTGAGTTTTACAGGTGCTTCAGTGCTCTCTGTGGGTTTCTGAGAATTCACTAGAAAGTTGAGGGAGCACTCTGGTGAGCAGCCCTTCTGAGCTGAAACAAAAAACAAAGGAGTTAGGATTTACAGGGGGATTCTGGCTGCTGGCTGCCTTGCCTTTTTAGTGTGCATCTTTATACTCTTTTGTGTTTGGGGCCTCAAAAATGGTTAAAACAACTAGCTTTGAGCTGGCAAGCATGCCAGTTTGGCATAACCCAGCACCATTTAAATGTCTGCACTTGCCGAAGCAGATCCAAATGTTTTTTTTGTGTGTGTGTGAAAGGATTTCCTATTTGGGTATAGATTTTTTTAGAGTATTATTTTTTCCTTCTGCTTTTTATAATTGTTTGGTTACAAGTCTATTATTTTCCCTGTACCTGCAGTCTGTGGTGGAAGATGGAAACGAGTGTGATTGAAGGTGAAGAGAAGGGCAAGGGGAAGTAGAATTGGATTATTTTATGAAAGTCAAGGGAAAAATAGCAGGGTTGATGTGGTTTGTAGAGCTGCTTAGAATAATTGTCTAATGTCTTCTGAGATTCAAATATGGCTTTTAGATTTTGTTTGTTTGTCATTTGGCTTAAAACATCCAAAGCAGAATTTCATTTCTGTGTTTCTTAAATATGAAATGCTGAAATCCACTGAAGCCTAGAACTGCTCTGCTGTCACTAAATTATGTATTTCTCATTTGGAAAACTTCCTAAGTTGACTATAAATAAACTAACTCTAGTTGTGAATAAATGAAGACATTTTTTGTTGATCTTCTCTAGATGCCTAATAGGTTTCAGGATTTTAGTGACTATTTCTAAGGTATAAAAGTTTACATGCAAAACATTTTATACACCTAAATTAATTTTATCTTTTCAAGTTAGGAATTTTAGTCTCAATAACATTATGGACTTTTCCTGAATTACTAAAACTTATGCATATTTCACACACATGCAAAGTTTAAAATGTAAAAATGGTATACAAGTAACAGTAACAAGTATAAGATTATTGCCAGATTTATAATAGGAACTTAATAAATATCTGTTGAATGAATTAATAAATGATAATGACTGACATTTTCAAGTATTAAATATGTGACAGTCACTGTGCTAAAGATACTTTATAAAAATATTTTTTATTGAGTTTTAGACAGATAGGAAGGGAGAGAGAGAGAGAAAAATCGATGTGGGAGCCAAACAGTGATTGGCTGCCTCTTGCATGCCCCTGACTGGGGATGGAGCCTGCAACCTGGGCATGTGCCTTGACTGGGAATCGAACAGGCAACTTTTCAGTGCAGGGGATGATACCCAACCAACTGAGCCACACTGGTCAGGGCACTAAATACCTTTTGAGGACAACTTTATTGAGATGTTATTCTCATATTTACAATTCAGTGGTTTTTAGTATATTCACAGATATGTGAATCCATCATCAGAGTCAATTTTAGAACATTCTTGTCACCTGAAAAGAAACCTCATCTCCTTTAGCTATACCCCTCTTCTTCTTCCATCCCCCCCTCCAGCCCTGAGCAACCTCTAAGCTACATTCTGTCTTATAGATTCCTCTATTCTGAACTTTCCTATGAATTGAATCATAGAGTATGTGGTCTTTGGGTTGGTGTCTTTCACTTAGCGTAATGTTTTCAAGACTCATCTAAATTGTACCAGGTGTCAGTACTTTGTGCTAAGTATCTCATACACAATTAATTACCACAACAGCCTTCTGAGGTGAGTTCTGTTGTATTTCCATTTGACATATGAACAGAGTAAGCCTCCCAGTAAGTAAGTGACTTGCCCAAGGTCACCCAGCTAATAAATTTTCAGCACCAGCAATCTTAGCCATTCCCTGTTGGTGAGAAGCTTTTCAGTTTGGGCAGTTTCAGGCTTTGATGTCTTTGCAGAGACTGATGCAGAAAAAGGTCGTAGGTAATCCCTGCTGTCATCAGGGAGAGAGCAGGGTCCTGATGGGGTCCCTGGGTGATGGCTGAGCCTTCATTCAGGAAATGTGAGATATGTTCCTGGCACCCTTTGGAGCACATGCTACCATGAGGAGAACTAAAATAAATAGGTACTAACACAATAGTAGATTCTTCTCAGGTTTATGGCCAAAAACTCCCCTGGGGATTGAAAGTGAACACACTCTGGGGGATAGAGAGTCCTGCTTTGAGGTCAAGGTGATGTGGAAGGAAATGGTTCCCACAGGTACAGGGAAGCCTTTCCCCATGCCTCCTCCCAAGTCTGGAATCTCACAAATGCCTTCTGTTCCTGTAGCCCTCACCACCAACATGCAGCACATTAGCTTTTATAAATATCCCTTAAATTTTCCTTTTGTGCTTTTTCCTTTTATGCATTTGGCTTATTTAAACCTCATTTCACTTGCATGAGTACTAGGTTAGAAAAAGGTGGAGAAGATAGTGATATCTGGATTCTCAGTTGTGGAACTCTGAGAAAACCTGTAGTGCCTGGTCAGTGTTACATGTTTGGTGAACTAAAGAGTAAATAATCGAGTTGGTGGAGAGCAGTCCTGGAATATTGTCATGGGCTTCAGAGGGAGAGGATCAGTTTCCTGCTCAGTCTCTACAGCTCTGGAGACGGTGGATGTGGAGAGGTGTCTCTGATCCAGTCATGCTCCCTTCAAGGAAAACCCATTGCCACTAGACCTGTGTTGTGGTCCACTCTCAAGGTCATGTTCTCGTGGACTATCATAGAGCTCCAGATTTCCACGTGACATATTTGTATGTCAAATGACTCCTGAAAATGAAGACATATTTGTGATCTTCCCCACATCAACTAGTCAGTTCTCAGCATAAAGGACTGATTGGGTACTTTGTTAATTCAGTTAAAGGCTTGCAGGGCACCCCTCATGTGCCAGCACAATCCCAGCACTTGGGACACATCAGTGGCTAACGATCCCTGTTCTTGTGGTGCTGCTGTCCTAGTGCTTTATGTTACGATCCCCCCTTCTTTTTTTAAGTTCCTTTTATGTGTGTTTTAGTGTGTGTATTTTTTTTAGGCATATCCCTGATAATAAGAATCTCCATCAGAGGGGAAGTTGGGCAGGTTAAAAAAAATGACTCTATTTTGTGACTTCAGTTCTGAGACAGACATTTTATGGAGTTGCGCTTTCACCTAATAGACAAAAATGCTGTTTTTATATTATGCTCATATTTCAATTATCTATGCTAACCCTTATGTCTATTTCCATGGGTAACTTAGAGCTGCCTTTACTTCTGGAGCCTGTTCTGAATGGGTTTCATTTCATCTTGCTTCAATATCACTGTCAAAAAAGAATTGGGATATTTCCTCAACACATAAAGAGAGGGAATATATTTTGTAGTCCTTTTCTTCAGAAGGATGATCTAGATAAATTTGTACATATTTTATTTCTAGCCATCGCAGCACAGCACAACACAAGCTACTTCAATTACCTCAGCAACAAGCTAGCAATGCAACTTTATCATTTCAATTTTTCATTTTTTTTCTCTTTGACTTGATGTGTGTTCTATGCACTATATCAGCAAAATCTCATCAACCTCAGCCTCCTTTAGGCTAATAAATCTCAGTCACAAATTAATCTCACACAAAATGAAAAAAGGAAGATTACAACAGGAAAAGGCTAATGGTCACAGTCAGTCAATACTTGCAAGCCATGCTATGGAAGTTTCAAACTCTTAACTGTTAACATATTGGCCTGTTGCTTTCATTTTTCTGCCCATCATGATTCTGTGGGGACAGTGTGACCTCTGGGTAATTTCTTATTCAACCAGTGAAGTCACCAATGTCCCAATCACGTGGGTGGGAATTGTTTACATGGTTTAAATGGTGATCATGTTCCTCATTGAACTTGGATCTTTGGTTATATCGGTCTTTCCTTTAATGTATGAATTGGATGCATTTCAGTCATTAGGATGGAAATGTCCTTTCAAACACCCAGAGGATCCAGAGTCCACTGCCATGATGGCGTTATATCCCCTCATTCTTCCTTGAGTGGGGAACTCTCTGCTGTAAAAGGTCTCCAGGCAACAGCCTACATCATCATGTACAAAGAAACATAGAGTCATGTTTCACAATCATGGCAAACTACTAAATGTTGGAGGAAACAGAAAAAAAAAAACTAGGATCTGGATTGTTTGTTTCTTTTTTCTCAGCCTCTGAAGCAGAGGCCAAAGTTATGAGACAATACTGCAAATGAGGACATTAAAATACGGCTTTGATTGTGCCAGATGTGTTTCGTTTACTATAAGTGATTTTTCTGGAGAATTTTGCCATCTAAGGGTAGTACAAATGTCATCATAACCAAGGGCACATGGTTACCTTTTAAATAAACCTTAAAGCAGAGTCACCAAAATGTAAATATGACTTATAAATCACCTATGCTTTAAAAAGTTATGACGTGGGTTTTGTCAGTGTGCTAAGCTATTTGTCACTCAAAGGAAAATAAGCCTTCAATTTATTCTTTAAAATACTGCGGAAATCTGGAAACTAATTAAAATTATATGATATTTGAGGGGCCAAACTCAGGTTTGTTGAAAATCTTTGAAGTCACTAATTAAAAATGAAAATCATTCAAACATAAACACATGGTGCTTTCTTTCTTTTTTGGATCAGTAACATGAAGCCATCAGATTAAATTCTCTGCCTCAAGTTGCATTCAGGGTTAGCACCCGCAATTAAATTTTCTGCCATTTATTTCCTTAGTTCTCCCATTAATTGTGAAAAATAATTCAGAAGTAACCCAAAGGAGATGGGGTGCTGTTGTCACAGACAGCCACTGATGTGCTTGCAGAATGTTCTTGTTCATTTTTGCACCTCTCTCTCTCTCTCTCTCTCTCTCTCTCTCTCCTTGTCTTTCTCTCTCCATGAAACTAAGGCAACCAGTGACAACCAGTTCTTTTTGTGGCTCCTTGGGTCCCTTTTTGATACTTGATAAAGACTGAGACTAAAGATTTTTAGACATTTCAAGGAACAAAATAGCAATAGTATCACATAGGGCCAAAGAGCAATGAGAAAAGCAACATTGCAAAATGTGATGAATCCAGGATCAAAATGTAAGTAACTACAACTTCCAGAGAGGCTCAATCTTTAGATTCAAGGGGCTAACCCATTGCCTTCAATCCCAGAATGATGAACCTATATAGTTCCACAGGATTTTTAAAATATGTCTTTTTGCTTCTTTTTTTATTGGTTATTTTCCTTTCAAAACTGGAATTTAAGGTGTGAAATAACAAATGATCCAGGGATTTCTTTGAACAAAGCCAGAATTTCATTCTTACTGCCACTCGAGGGTCATAGACAAGGTACCAGATGAAGGGTTTTCTTCACCCAGTGAAACTCTAGAAGGGCCTGGATTTCTCCAGATTCCCTTCCTGCCCATGTGTATTGCTAATTCAACACAATAAGGATACAGAAAAACTTATCTATGATGTTCATGTTAACCCCTATCATTGTTCATTTAGATTATTTCAGATTTTTAGCTGATGTATATACAGAAATTCTGTAATTAATGACTTTATATAAATATTTTTACACATTTAGATTTCTTTAGGATTAATTTCTATAACTAGCAAAATGAATAAAGAGTGAAAATATATTTTATTTTTATACAGTCTGCCAAAATACCCTTTAGAAATCTATAGATATTTACTCTTTAAACAGCAATATATATAGAAGTCTCTTTAATATTCTTCGTTCTGAAAAAAAATCACCAAAAGTTTAATAGAAAGAAGAAAGTAAAGCAGAGAGATGGAATTATGCCTTTTTTTGTTGTACAAAATTTGTAAAAGCCAGAGGCCAAAGGTACTCATTTTTTATGAAGTTTTTAAGAATTCCTCTGTTAAATAATTTTTCTTTTAAAAATTCATTTTGATTTATGTTTTATATTTCTTTCTCATCCTTTCTTTTACTTTGGGGCATCCTTTAGGGCTTTTGCCATATCAGAAATAGCTGTTGTCAACAATTTTCCACTGTTGGTGAAAACTTTTGATCAAAAGCAGTTCTTAGGTACTAGTTCACAGGTCTCCCCTCTCTACAAAGTTGGACGGAAGTGCTTGTGAGCCTTTGCTCTAGGACAAGGAGTATCATCCATCAGTTTAGGCATCTCCTGAGTACTAGACATGTTCAGGTTTCAGTATGAAAAAATGTCTTCAACCACTTCTGTTTTTCTGTTCATGATAATGCCATGTTTCTCTCAGACACAAAATCTTGACATTCTTTGACTATCTAACTAACACCATCTCCATTGCCAACATCACAGCTGACACCACCATCTCCTCTTGTCTGGACTACCATAGTAACCTGATAATGACTCTTTGTGCTTCACTCTTGTCTATGGTCCATTCTCTACTATTATCAAAATAGCACCTGCCACTCACCACTCTATAACATTTACATACTTTATTTCAGAACATGTATTAGGAACTGAAGTTATATTACTTATTTCTCAGTTTATGTGTCTCTTTCATATTTCTCAGAGGAACCTGAGTTCTATGATGCAGATACCTTGTTTGCTATATTCACTAGTACCTGGAACAGTATCTAAAATAGAATTGAAACTCATGAATATTTATTGAATGAATTATTGTTAAAACATCTCTCTCCCATATCCAATCAATTATCCTATTCTATTGATATTTACTCCTAAATATTTCTTGCATCTGTCTATTTTTCATTGTCCTTCTCCATTTCAGTCTAAGCTTTATGTCCCAAGTACTAGGCTACTGGATGAGATTTCTAACTGGCCTCCCCATATTCCTTTGCCTCTCCTTCCAATTCATCATGTACACTTCTTAAGAGAGTACGTTGGTCTTGTGATTTTCAGGTTTACAACCTTCAGTGGATTTCTATGGCCTGAAGGCACCCAGTAAGCCATCTCATTACCTTCATTTATTATGGTTGCACAGTGAGCTGACATCATTATTGTTAATAGACATGCTTTCCTCTGAGTTAGCATGTGATCCAGGACCCCATTTCTCTGGATTCAAAGCCTTCCCTTAAACCCATAAATGAATATTAAAAGAGAAAGTCTTTTTCTTTTTGCTGAGTTGTGAAGTTGGAGAAGTTGAGTCTTATGCAGGCCAAGATCTCAGCTTGATGGTGATAGCCCATCTGCAACAAGACAGAAAACAAGACAACACATAGAAGAAATCAGAAGGGATTGTAAGAATGAAAAGATAAGAGAGATAGAGCCCATAATATAATTTGAGTGCTTGGATCCAGCTGTATCTGACTTATCAATTGGAGGATCCAATAAATTCCTACTTTGGATTTCTGTCACTTTCAGGCAAGATTTCTGATTAATATGATTAGGCTTTTAGACCCTCCTACAATTTGATCAAATCTTAATTCTCACATCTTTCTTCTATTCCCCACTGTTCTCAACACATCTTCCCAATTTTGATTCATACTTTTCCACCTCTGACTTGTACTCCTGTCACTACCATGTCTGGGATAGCTCTTCTTTCTGCTTAAGTCCTTTCTGTTCTTTAAAATTTTCCTGTCACTACCATGTCTGGGATAGCTCTTCTTCTTTCTGCTTAAGTCCTTTCTGTTCTTTAAAATTCAGATTAAATTTTCCCTTCTCCACGAAATCTTGGAGAAGACTCAGGGCCTTTTCCTTCTCTAAAACCTAGTGTTTCTTGCTTGTGAAGTTTATTTAACAATAACCACATGCCATCTTATGATATTGCTGCTATTATTCTTTATATTGTAGATTAGGATATCAGAAATGTAACTGCCTGTAGAGGTCAGGTATTGGCTGTACATACATGTGTATATTGGGCCAGGATAATATGATGAGGAGTGGTGACATGGTGAATAGAAAAGTGTATATCCTGCCTAATGGCATTCTAATTTACAGATTTTAAAAACAGTGTGTGGACCAAATGAGACATGCAGGTTGGATCTAGTTCCTGGTAGTTAGTTTGCAACCTCTTCATTTATTTATGTGTTTACTTTTTATGTCTCATTTGTTCAAGCATATTTTAAGGACATTAAACCAGGGACCTTGTATTTACACATTCTTTATCTCCTGCAATGCCTGCAATACAATAACTACTCAATATGTAGCTGTTGATAGATTGATGTGCTGGCTGTGCTATAAGGTTTATTAACTATGGTATTTTCCCACCATCCCTCCACCCCCAACTCTTAATCAGATATTTATGTTTTAGAGAGGAGAAATGAAGGTTGAGTACTTTGTCTTTACTCTCCTCTAGGGGACCATCAACGTCACATTCCTTAGAAACATCATTTTGGGAAAGAGATTTTAAAAAAATTTTAAGAGGACAAACATTTTTTCAAGTTCACAGTATGTTTTTCCTGCCCACATGATCAATCAGTCATCACATTTTGGAAGTGGAAAGGGATCTTACAAGTCATGTTTTCCAATCTTTCTCCCCCTTCAGAAATGCTGTTTACAACATGACAGATGGCTTCTTCTTGAGTATTTCCAGGGATTGGAAGCTCAATCCTTTGTTGAGAAAGCCCATTTCTTTGTAGAGCAGTTCTAATTAGAAAATCCTTTCTCAGTGAGACAGAATTGACCCCTTAAACTTATTGTTTTAATTCTGCTTAACAAATATACAACATCTGCTTGTTATGAACATACACATGTATTCAAAAAGACAAGTGAAAAGAAGTTATACAAAGCCCAACTTTCTTTATGCTTTGAGTTACCATGATTTCTTAAGATATCCATTTAGGATATAGGGAAGGGGGACAAAGCCACGACTAACTTGTAATTATGCAGTGCTTGGGTTTAGGAAGCACTTTCAGAATATAATGTTGTATGATGCTCATAACTGTAGGTTATTTGTTACTGTCCAAATTTGTGTACTTAATACCACTACTGCCTCAGTTTTTTAAGAGGGAGGTAGCTTCTGCAACTCTAGCCTCCACCAGCAGTAGCAATTCTGACTCAGGTCTCCAAATTTTTTTCTGTATTTTTATTCTCCCTTCTTTGTCAACAACACTCAGCTGGAAGCCCAGGAGGCAGCACTGTATGTCTCATAAGTATCTCCTGTTGACTCTTTTATAGTTTGTTGTTCTGCATTTATTAATATAGAAACAGATTGAGATTTTTATAAAAGCACATTTTTCTTAATTTTCAGTAGCCATAAATGCTCTCCATACTTAAGACCCATCTAGTCTTTGGAAATAATTTAATACTTGGTGTAGAAAAGCATTATGTAATAGGCTGTGATATGGGATGATATCATATTATACTTATTACTCTTAAATTTTATTTAATTGAACCTTTCAACTTATGCATTATTCTCTGTGTGTTTACAGTAGGGAGTTGGTACCAAAATGCTGGGCTGCCCAGCAAAGTTTCTCTAAATGTCTGGTTAGAGGCTTGAGCTGAGGGACTTGTGAAACCCCATTGACAAGTTGGGGTCCTTATTCCATTAGTCATTTCTGACAAAAGGGTTACAATTATTTTTACATGGATAATGCTAAAAATACTTGTTATCATTTTTACCCTGATAAATCAAAATGCTGAACTGGAGAGTGGAAGAAATGACTCTACTCCTAGTTCACCCTATGGATTGCTCTCCCAGTTATTAATGACCATGCTTAGCATAGATGGCGCTTGTTCTGGTCCCCCACAGACAGGGTGCATCTTCTACTTACCCAAAATGTTGTTCAGATGTTAGACTGATGATGCTATACATGCACAAAAGTTTATTACTCACATACTGAGGATTTCTGGGGCAAGCAGGGCAGGCTTGCAAGCAGGTCGGAGAGAACAGGGAATGGAGATTGGCTTGGCTTTTATTGTGATTTGGGGGTGGGACTGGAGTGACGGTTCCCTCACATGGGCTGGGGCTTGCGTGTTGGACCTCTTGTTAGCACCAAAGGAGGGAGCACTAGGCTTTCGTACCAGGTTGGCCAGGTGTGGAGCAGAGGGAAGAGGGACTGAGGAGCTTGAAAGCTGCCTGCAGCCAAGTATTAAACATGGAGTAGACTCTGTCCTACAATGCTATGCTGTGCTTTTAGGTAAAAGCAGACTTTTCTGGGTAGGTGCACTGTGTCCGAGATGATGAGCTCACAGGTTTCCCACTGATCGTCTCCCCTTTACCTCCTGTCACCCTTCCCCTCTTTCCTGTGGGATCCTGCCTGTACCTCAGCCTCAGCAGAAATGTAATAGTTAATCTTAAACTTTTGGCTTAGACTCTTGCTTTTCTTACTAAATTTGGATTCCTGCTTCTATCTGTTCATGTTTGAACAAATATGTTTATCCTAGACACACGTGTGTATAGACTGGAGGGAATTCAATTTCCTTTCTTTCCTTCAGGTTAGGAGTGTGTATTGACTTTGTGGAATGGTGGCAACACATTGTCAATGATGAATGAACAGGACATCTCTCCTCCTGGAGGAAGTGGGCTGCAGAGAGCTGAGAGTGTGTAGGGGCATTTTCCCACTTTCACTGCATTTACATTGTTTGTGTGGTTATCTACTAAGGCTGAGTTCTTCAGTAGCGCAATTTAGAAATTGGATATGAATGGAATGGAGTCATTGTAGGGACTGTCATGCGATTAAAAAGAACATCATTCACACTAAGTGTGTTCTGTACAGATAGAGCTCAGAGTCAAATGCTTTCTGCACTTGTAAATTCAGAATCCATAAAGGGGACATTGAAGGAGAATTTGACTTGGAAAGAAATGATCTGATCCTAGATTTTCAATAGGTCTGTTTTGGTGGATGCAGATAGGTTGTTTTCCACTGTTGTTTATGCTTGTTTAATTTCAAGTTTTTACCTTTCTCATGAAAGAAGTTCTGGATAGGTGTTGAGCAAAGGAACTACTTCTCACTCATTCCTAACGGTAAAAGGAGTATTAAAAATAGAACAATTTTGTTGAGACAGATTCTACCAAGTGATTAAAGACATTTGAAATTAAAGCTTAGTGCAATCTTACTAATGATTTGAAAATATTGAAATTAGAATCTGTCAGGTGCCAGGTGCCTAAAGAACAGAGCAAATCACACAATTAGGCAAAGTCTCAGGTAAAATTCACCCTGTTTCATTTAATTCATGCAAGGTAAGTGTATCTGCTGGTCTTAGAGGTGGAGTGCAGTTGAGAGTGCCAACTTCAGAAGTACCTAAGACATCCTGCTCTGCTTCAAGCAAGGCAAGCCCTTGGCTGACTACTGTTGTTACTCTCACAAAGATTATATGCCAACATTGTCATTCTTGTCAACATAAACGCAAAGTGTTAGAGGCTGTTACAGTCTCTACTACAGCACACTTTCACTATGATATTTTAAAATCATTCATGTGTTTTTACTTAGCATTGGTATAATGCTTTCTGCTGGGAGAACTCTGAAATTTCTCTTGGAATGATCTTACACCCTGGAATACGAAAACAGAGGGAGGTCATTGTACCTGAGCCAGATTATAATATTTTAATACAACAATGAGAACTAGTTGCTCTGGAGTTTCCAGTCTATTGTTTACTCAACTGGCTTATGTCCCTCCAAGTCCCGTTATTTGTATGAATTCAAGAGAACTGTTAGGTCCTAAAAGGTACATCTTAAATAGGAAGCAAACCAGTGGAAACAGTGGAGCTTAGTGCTCTCTCATGAGAATACTCTTCAACTGATTGCCTTCTATAGAGTTACGTTCCCCCTTCAGAAACCATACAGGGGCATTGAAGGAGAATTTGATTTGGAAAGAGGTGATCTCATCCCCCCTTCATTCCTATGTTATATTACTCCATATATAATGTAGAAGAAAAACTTTTACAAGAAGTTAGCCAGAATTTTCTTGGTGTTTCAGAGAAAAAAAATCTGAAATATCTGTGGAAGGTCTTTGTTTTGACAGCTCGAAGTATTGGATTTGGGAGCTAAAGAGCCAAGAAAGAATTTCTTCAAACCAGGAGGCAGTCAGAGAAAAAAACGAATAACAGAGGTGATAAGAAACATCCAAAGGAGGATGTTTTGTGGTGTAGACTTGGTATCATTAGAGCATCAGGCACATCTGGATCTGATAATACAAATAACTTATAGGGCTTTTTCATAGAAATGAACTAGAAGCTTAGTAGGAAAGCAAGTGTCCATGTAGAACATTTTTAGCTGTTTGGAAAAAAGCCTTGGCCAAACAAAAGAATTCAGATGTTTTTGGTGACAGCTGATGTGGAATAACTTTTTATAGTACATGCTAGGGGCCCAGTGCACGAATTTGTGTACCTTGAAAGGAACTGTGGGTTGTGAGGCTGCAGTGGGCACAGGGGCGGGTCTCGGCCCATCCTCTGCACCCCTGCTTGACCACTTTCGCCACAGCCGTCAGTCTCCTGTCTGCTGGCAGCCCTGTCACCACCGCTCCCATGAGCTGACTGTGCTGGCCCTGCCCACACCTGTTGATGGTGCAGAGCAATTGGGGCCGGCGCCAGCAGTAGGTGCAAGCAGGGCCAGTGCCATCAGTGGGTGTGAGCGGCGGCGGCTGCTGCCCCAATTGCCCCTCAGGAGCAGGGGGAGGTAGAGAAGCCCTCAGGGGTGATTGGGGTTGGCAGCTGCCACTCACACCTGCTGATGGCGCCGAGCGATTGGGACCGTTGCCGGGCACCAGCAGCAGGTTTGAGCAGCAGCTCTGGCACCAGCTGTGGGTGTGAGCAGCGGCTACAGCGCTGGCAGCACGTGTGAGCAGGGCTGTCTCCGGCAGCAGGTGTGAGCGGGACTGGCACTGGCTGCAGGTGTGAGTGCTGGGCAGGACCTCAGCACGCAGGAGCAAAGAATTTTCAGAAACCAACAGAGGCTCGTCCCAATGACAGCGACTAGTGCCCCGCCTTGGTCTGGCACCCCCACTCACCTGCTCCACCATCCCATAGTGGCTGATGCCCACCACGTTCTGCACTCTGCCACCTGCTGCTGATGCCCACCATGACCCCCTGGTGGTCAGCGCACGTTATAGAGACTGGTTGTTCAGTTGTTCCGCTGTTCGGTCTATTTGCATATTTGAATATATATATATATTCTATCATGTGGCACCATTTGTGAATTTTCTAAAGTAAAAAAAAGGCAGTCTGTTTGTGGGTTTTGTCTGTAAAAATAAAATACCTAGGTTCTATGAAAGATAAAATTCACAGCTTATCAACATTCAAAATAGAAAGAGGTTTCAGTTCTGTTTTAGGAGAATGAATGAACTGGAGAATTGTTCATGATAAGCTTCCAAATTTATGGGACATAATTTAGAAAATAAAAATTAAAGTTTTGTATTATTTGTTGCAAGGGTTAGAAAATAGTCATAAGGAGATTCCCAGGAAGCTGTAAGGCAATATAAAAACTTCTAGATGAGATGAATTCTTCTTTTACTCCCTTCCAAGATTCTTTTTTTAAAAACAAATTTATTTATTTTTCTTTCACATAAAAGAAGTCTGGACAAAACATTTCAGGACTAGCATGGTGGACCCATGTTCACTGATCACTAATTGCAGTAGAGGACTTTCTTCTACATGTCCAACCTTCCTCTTGTCTTCAATTATCTATCCTTCCTTAGGAGATCTACCCATCCTTCAAGACTCAGCTCACATTCTGCCTCCTCTGAATCGCATTCCCTGATTATTCCATGGGGACCCCAAGACCTCTCTCCAGCTTCATGCTTCAATAGATGGACTTACAGGGAGCAGAGAAATCTCATCCTGGTTACACTCATGGTTACGGTTTATTACAGTGAAAGAACGCTGATTAAAATAAGCAAAGGGAAAAGGCACATGGCAAAGTCTGGAAGAAATTAGGCACAAGCTCTCAGGTGTCCTCTCCCCAGAGAATCAGGTGGCTGTGCTTAGTTCCCCCAGAAATGAGGGGTGACAACACATGAAGTATAAACACCAGGGGAAACTCACCATTGCCTTGGTGTCCAGAGTTTTTATTGGGGTTTAGTCACATAGGCCTGACTGACCTCAACTACCCAGACTCCAGTCCCCTAAAGCAAAAATAGGCATTCACCATAGGTTACATTGTTAGCACAAACCATCGGATCAGACTGGTATTGGGTGGCTCAAGCCTTCAGGCATACAAAAGCACTCCTATCAGGGAGAATATTCCAAGGGCTCAGCACTTATCTCCCAGGAGCCGGCCAAGGACCAATCCTGAAGAAGGCATTTTGGGAAATGTACAGGGTTTGAGGCTTTCCCACTAAGTCCACTCTCCTGGCACTTGGCCTAGACTCTTTTCCTAAAAGGAACATATTTTTCTGAGTATATACATTCAGTATAGCATTTATGTAACAGATATAGCAATGATATACCTACTAAGTAACACTTGGAGGATTCATGTGGGTAGACATAAACTTAAAGAAACAACCAATCCATCCTGTGATGGCATTATTTGTACCAATTTCATTACTTTCTGACCTCTCTGATCTATTATTATTTGTACCTTGTGATAAACTTGTGTAGAACTGTTTAGCATATAAATTACCTGATGTTTAGCTAAATCCAGTTTTTCCTCAGGCCAGTCATTTTCCTTCTGTATTACATCCTGAAGAGGCTTCAATTCCACCTTACAATGCATTTGATCATCAATATGAGTATTAGTGTGTAATTTATTTACATAAGGCAGTTGAGTCTTGCCAGTAATGCCAGTGCTATACCATATTGCAATATAGTCATGATATAATTCTGTTTTATTACAGAACAAATCAGTAAGAATTACAGAGGTATTTGTAATGTCTTCCCAATAGGATCGGTCCTTGCCCGTATACCAGATGTTATTAGGGACAGGAATTGTTCAAATTGAGCATGGTTTGGTTATTCCTGAGTTCCATGTCAGTTGGGGACAAAGCCAGTACCTTGACTTTGTCAAAGTGTTGTATTGCGTGCTCTTGTAAGTCGAACTCCACTGCCCACTGTGGAGAGGACACTAGTGTTACTCAGAATAGTTCCTATCTCTGATAACTCTACCGTAGGATATATTTTATCTGATCCCTTTTGGGGATTAATAATAGTCAGTAGGCATTCATGTAAATTACAGTTGCCCTCGAGAATTTCCCTAGGTTTGGAGATCCATAAATCCCACAGGTGTACTCCTCAAGCCTTAGCAGCCGAATGGAGGGCCATTGCCACATGGCTACTCCAGTCTCAATCTGTATTAAAATAGTCAAGAGGTGCTGGTGGGTCAGGGTGTGAGTCCTTTCTCAGTGCTGGGACCTCGCAGGATACAGCATTATTTGTTGAGTCAGACTGACTCACTTCACTGAAGTCTCATTTTCTGCCTTAGCTGATCCTTGCCTTCCTCCTGGAAGAGAATTTCTTTAATCTTCTTATTCAGATTCCAAAAGCAAGAGGGTCTTGGCAAACATAGGACTTCATCCTGGTATAATTGCACTGGGATAATATCATGGTCTTGCTCTGAAACTCTCTCAAGGCACTAGTGTAATATTGGATTTCCTTTGTTACATAATCTATTTATATTCATTCCTTTATCATCAACTACTGTTCCCCCACCCCCACCCCGCCCCACATTTGTCATTGATTTTTTAAAACTAAACTTTCCTGCCTTTGGAAGGGATATTAGATTCAGCCACTATAGTGGTCCAGATGTCCTTAGAAATACCACTCTAGCAAGTGCCTCCCCCTTAGTCCATTCTCAGTCATGTAGGGTAGGGTTACATATGTACAGAACTAGTGGATATCTCTACCTCTAGGCAGCACAACTCTGTTCACTGTCCACCCCAATTTTTCCATATGGGATAAAAACACTATAAGTTATTTGTCTGGGAGCACACTGTCTCTCACATAGTTAGTGCTCAATAAAAGCTTCCCAGTTGATTGATTGATTGATTATGGGACAGTCTGAATATCATGGACAACTAATAGAAAGTGGCTTTATTTTTTTCCCCACCCCTGTCTATGATGTTCTCCATCCCTTGATTACCTCTCAGGCAGATTGTGTAACATTCTGGTCTCCTTTCTGTAATGATAAATCCCTTCTCTGTAATTGTGACTCATTCAAATATTTTAAAAAATCCAGTCAAGTAAAAAATTATTTGTCACATGCAATTTACAGACTCTCTACTTTTGCAGTGGGGAGAAGATACAATTATACTTCATTCCTTCTCCTATTCTCCTTGCTTTTCTGACTTTTGGAGAGGTAAGGGATTAGAGGAAGAAGGTGTTGATACATTACCTAAATGGTGCTGCTTTGTTCTGGGGCTGGATGCCTCAGGTGGTAGGCTGCCTTGTGGGTATCCATAGGTCAGGGTAATTTGTTGGGTAATTTGGAAGTCCTTCCAAAGACCACCACTTTGCACACTTCCAAAATACTGGCTTCACTCTCTGGTTGACTAATCTTCCAACATTTGTTTTGTGCCCCTTGCAATATGTCTGTAACTTCGTACTGTGAGGTCTTCTCATCCTCATACTCTTGGATGAGGTATTTTCAGTGATGGCCCCGGTCCTGCTACCCTCCAAGTACTTTCTTGGCCCCAGGGAAACAAGACCATCCTTGCCATATTCCATAGAATGAGATGTGACTGACCCACTGCCTCCCTCTTTTTCTGTTTTGTTATGGGTTGTTGCCACCTTCCAAAATTTCCCAGACAAGGGGGTCTATGTGTCTCTCTGTTCATGTATCTCCAAAGGGTCCACATCAAGTTTGCTCAAGAACCTTGTTGCTACAATCTTCTCTGATGACAGTGACAGAGCTGGCTGGCTTCTGCAGATCTCCCAGTGTTCAGCTGGGCAGTGACAGCCAGTGTCCCCCCTTCATCCCCAGGCTCCTTGAGTGTTTCTCTGGAGATACTAGTAGGTACACTTTCCTCTCTATTCCCGAGGCCACCACTTCTCCTTTAGATTCTATTTCTATTGTGATTAAATTTCCACAGGGAGCTCATAAGCAGGTTGGAACTGCTTCTGCAGGACTGAGCACCACAGTTAGAACCTCCCAGCTGACTTGGCCATGTCCTGCGGAGGAGGCATTTCCACATCTCTTACATCTAATTTGTTTATTCTGCAGGCAGAGAGAGGGACAAAACTTTGTGTTCCCTTTCCTGCTTCTCAGATACTAACATTGATAACTAATTTAGCAAATTTGGACATTATCACATTTATAGACATAGAAAAAGGCCAAGATTTCTTATAGCTTCTCTGGAAATAATACCTCTACCTCGTCCCAACTTGAGTTGCTGCAATCATTTGTATGCCTGTTATGGAGTTATCTGTAAACCAATCCCTGAAGATAAGTGGATTTTAGTCATTTTCATTTTTATAATTACAGTTGTATAACTTCAAGAGAGGTTAGAGGCTGGATGCAGAGGTTTCAAACCTGCCATTCTCTCTAATTTAATTTTCTTTCATTATATGACTGTGTTAGAGATCTGTGTATGATTCTAGCGATTTCTCCTATGGAAGCTAGATTACCTGTGTTTTTTTCAATGCCTGCACAGATTTTGGGTTGACATATCAATCACATTTTGTATTTTATGGGCCCAGCAAGCTTCCGCTGCACCACTCTGCTCTCTGCAACATTTTGTATTTTATAAGTTTAGTTGCAATGCGAGCTTAGCAGCAGCGCAGAAACTCAGCCTCTGAATCCCTGAGCATGGTGCAGACATGTCTCAGGAAGTAGGGACTTAGAAAACTCTCTAAGTGACTCAGGTGAAAAGCATTTTGGTCTAAATGAAAGATTATGTAGTTTATCGATGGCCCCAAATAACTGCAATTTTCCCATTTGCTTTTAAGATTTGTTGTGAAAAATAGCTCAGCTCAACTTTTTCATGGTCGAAGTGTCCTAGAGAATAGTTATAGAGTTTGTGACATATTGCCAGGTGCTTAGATATTATTTTAGTACAAGAGAATGATCTCCTGTGGAGCCATCCGACTACACGCTTTTGGAGAACAGATAATTAATTGTGTTCCTTATTATCTTTCCCTAACACACCGTGCTGCTCTATAGTACATACTTAATACATATTTGTTGAATGGAATGAGACCCCTGCACTTACTAAGTGCCAAGCTCTGTTCTGTGTGCTCTACATATATTATTGACTCATTTGCATGTCACAAAACCACTTTTAAGTATGTGCTGTTCTTATTTCTATTTTATAGCAGGGAAAACTGAGACAGAGAGAATTAAATAACTTCACCAAGTCAGTGGCAGAGCTGGGTCTAGAGCTTGCACCTTCAATCACTATACAGCCTACCACTCTTCCTGTATAAGTACAGGGTGTCCTGTTGACATTGGAGAACTGTATAGCTGTGCCTCCCTGGTGTGCCTGGTGAAGGGATCAAATTTCCAAATAAGTCATGGGGATATAATGTATCGCATGGTGCCTATCCTATGTAATAAAAGGCTAATATGCAAATTGTCCCCTCAACTGGGAGTTTGACCAGGGGGCAGGGCAGGCTAGTCAACTGCCGTGACCCCTCCCCCAGCCAGCCCCTCCCCCAATCGGCCCCCCCACCCGGATTGGGGGTGGGGCCAGCCCACCAACCACCTGCAGCCCTTCCCCTCAGCTGGCCGGCACCCCACCCATGCACAAATTCGTGCACCGGGCCTCTAGTAGTTAATAATACTATATTGCATATACTTGAAAATTGCTAGGAGAGTAGATTTTAAAACTCCTCATCAGAAGAAAAAAATTTTGTAACAGTGTTTGTGATAGATGTTAACTAGTAAAGAAACGAGAGAGAGAGAGAGATCTTTGGTAGATCTTTGTAGACTAGGCAGGGTCTCTTATCAACAGATATTTTATCAACAGATATTTTCCCAGCAACTAAAGCTTTATACTGTCAGCATGTGGCTCTTATAATCCATTCTTAATTACTGGTTAGATGTTTTCATCAGAATTTTCACATTTAGAATGGTGCAACATTTGAGTCCGTGTGCTAGGCAGAGTTGCCTTCTTACTGTATTGAGGGACTTCTTGCTTACCAGTAGTCCTGTTGAGCATGGAATCACACCGGGGCTTACTTGGGAAAGATTAGCTGCCAGAGGCTTCAGCAGAAACCCATAGCTATGGACCAATAACGAAATTAACGCAATGGAAAAAAATCCCATTAGGATGCACTGATGACTGACTCACCTAGAGCAGAGCAAAGATCCCAAGTAGATATAAGGTAGAGAAGATTCAGACTTTCACATTGATATAAGTAAAGTAGGGATTAGAGAGAGAAAATGGAGAAAAATGGCAAGTCCAATATAAGGAAGCTTATGTTTATTTGGGGAGCCAGGAGGAAGTTGTGCCTATGAATTTTAGTGTGAAGCTAAAGGAGTACTAGGAGCCATCCACACCTTTCCTTTTCTTATTTCATAGGCTTCAGCCACAAAACTGAAGTAAACTGTAATGGATCCAGCGCTTAAATGGAATATTTTGGCACAGCAACTTTGAGGCCTCCCCTCTCAGTAACTCCAGTGATGCAGTCTTAAAATAATTCAAAGCGACATTGTTATGTCTGTCAACTGCCATGAAAGGACCAACTGCTATTATCTGTCTAATCAAAACTACAAGCATTCGCCCATTCATTTACCATTCAGCAAATATTTATTGAGAGCCTGGGTTAAACACATAAATAATAGAAGCCAGAGACATATTGGGAAGTTATGGCTCTGCTATGAAAATACAGCTGCTCAATTTTAGAGTGCTTGTTATGATCTGTAGAAATATTTAGGACATAACTTTTGGGTTCATATAAATCTAGCTCTTTTATCTGTACAAAGACCATCCTTGCAAAATTTCTGGATCTGTTTCTGCTACTCTAGGTCAAAGTCATTTTCTCCTTTACTTGTCTGCTCACATCTAATTGGCATATTTATATCTGGATTCTATCCTCAAATCTAGGACAATCTAGATGGGGAATTTTCTGTGGACAATCCTGTGTGGCCAAGACTGTGAGTGCTTTGAAATGAAGAAGAGTGAGGGAAGCAGAAGTGAAGTGAGAACTGAAGTCATCACTTGGGGAAATAGATGTTTGGTTGGGTTTTTAGTGTGAATTACCAGGGCTTAATCTTGGAATCTAGTTTCCTCCATTATTTGCAGCCACTTATATCTCTGGGCAGTTTACTTATTCTTATTCTTATTTTTTAGCCAGGCTTCACAGGGGTGTCTGCATAGCTTACTGGTCAGCCAGTGACTTGAGAAGAGGTGGTGCTCACACACGTTGAGCCTATAGACCTTCAGCCCTCAGCTGAGGTTGGAAGTGTAGTCCAAGTTCCGCCATTTTTAAGTTTCTCTTGGTTTTTCCTTTCCCCTGGGCTTTTTCGGATTCCCCCTGCACATCCAAGGATGTGTGGAGAGCTTCACCAACCCTTTTGTGGCTCCCTCATTTGCAGTACCTGCCCCACCTGTGACCGTAACTTCAGGTAGTTTCCTCCTGACTGCTTCCTATTGAGGCCATCATTTTAGCAGAAAGCCATGAGTTGTTCCCACCCCACCCAACCCCACCCTACCCCAAATTCAGGTGAAGACTCTTCAGATAAGAGTGGCTAGTTTTCTAACAATGCCAACTTTGGAAAAACTACCACTCTTGCCTTCTGAGTTGGGGGTTGGGTATGTAACCAACTGCAGGCAACAAGGCCACAGACTATCTGTGCTTACCTGACGCTTATAGTTCTTCCAAATTAAATACTTTGCAATATGCTGCCTAAGGTCTGTTTCTAGAGCCCTGAAATAGTTGTTTTTTTTGACAATTTTGACCAGTTTTACATTTGTGTGTGTGTGAAGATTTGCTGACCTGTTCACCCTACCATAGCTGGAAGTTCATTTCCCATATACTTTTGCCAATTGTTTTATTTTCAAACTTGCTGCCTCACTTAGTTTTAATTTGTCTTTTATGAAAAATCAAGAGGTGTTTTTTTTTGTTTTGTTATCTAGTGTTAAATGTTTTTTTTCCCTTTTAAATAAGTGAATTAAACTTACGTACATTTCTTTACTTGACACATAAGTTGTATTTGATCTTAGTCCTTTTGTGTTATTTTATGTGATGTTTTTAAATTCTTAACTATGATCCCTTTTGGTCTATTAGTTTGTACATGTATGAGTATGGCTTTTTATTTTTATTTTCTTTATTGGTTAAGGTATTACATATGTGTCCTTATGCCCCCATTGCTCCCTGCCCCCCCTCCCCATCATGCCCTCACCCTACTGGTACCTGTGTTAATGGCATTTAGAGAAGTTTATATTTTTGTTCTAGTGATTATCATTATAATTAATTTTTTAACTATTATTTTTATTATTTTTTATTTATTGTCTAAAGATTAACATATGTCTCCTTTTTCCCCGATTGACCACCCCCCAAGCCATTCCCACCCCAGGTAAACCCCCACTGCCCCAGTGTCTGTGTCCATTAGTTATGCTAATATGCATGCATACAAGTCCTTTGGTTGCTCTCTAACCACCCCCCTCCACCTCCCCTGCCATTTGTCTCTGGATCTATTTTTGTTCATCAAATTATGTTGATCATTATATCCCACATGTAAGTGACATCATGTGATATTTATCTTTCTCTGACTGGCTTATTTCACTTAGCATAATGCTCTCCAGTTCCATCCATGCTGTTGCAAATGGTAAAATTTCCTTCTTTTTTATAGCAGTGTAGTATTCCATTGTGTAGATATACCACAGTTTTTTAAATCCACTCATCTGCTGGTGGGCACTTAGGCTGTTTCCAAATCTTAGCTATTGTAAATTGTGCTGCTATGAACATAGGGGTGCATATATCCTTTCTGATTGGTGTTTCTAGTTTCTTGGGATATAGTCCTAGAAGTGGGATTACTGGGTCAAATGGGAGTTCCATTTTTTACTTTTTGAGGAAAC
>NW_005370700.1:1760049-1768448 GCF_000412655.1 Myotis brandtii
ATATAGCTTGATATCTGGTATTGTGATCCCTCCAACTTTGTTCTTGTTTCTCAGGATTGCTGTGGCTATTCTGGGTCTTTTTTATTCCAGATGAATTTTTGGAATAATAGCCTTAGTCTTATACTTCTTTTTTTAATCCTCACCTGAGGATATGTGTATTGATTTTTTAGAGAGAGAAGAAGGGAGGGAGGGAGGGAGGGAGGGAAGGAGGGAAGGAGAGAGGAAGGGAGGAAGGGAGAGAGGGATATTGAGAGAGAGAGAAACATCAATTGGTTGCATCATGTACATACTCTGACCAGAATTGAACCCAAAACTAAGTATGTATATCTTGACTGGGAATTGAACCCAAAACCTTTTGGTGTATGGGATGATGCTCCAACCAATTGAGTCACCCAGCCAGGGTGGTCTTATATTTCATTAGTCAATATATATTGATTTTACAGTGAGCAACCATCTTTTCTTTTCCATTTTGTTTCTCTCCTTTTTATAACTCAATTTTAGTTATTAGTATTTTCTTAGTGTTTACATTTGTATTGCTAGCCTATGCTTATATTTTAATGATATTCTTTGACTATTAACTATACAGGTAAAATAATAAACTTTCTGTATATCCTACCTTTTAACCTCTTCTTTCTCCAAATAGTTGTCCTACATTGTGGGGAGATACAATATTTTCATTTATCACCTTAATCATCACATTTATTTTAGTCTTAGTTTTACAATTAAGTATATTCTCATTGCCGTCCTTTTACCTTTTCTTCTCTAGGCATTTCTTGGTTGGTCACAGTAGGTTTCCTTAGAGAGTACTCAAGAAGAACCTCTGAGTACCCTGCTCCTTGCATGATTGCATGTTCAAATGTTTGTGTGTAGCTTTACATATGAAGCTTCCATGAGTGGGTGCATATGGAGTCCTCAACTCACACTTTCTCTTCTTGACTTTCTTTTAGTGTTGTCCCACTTCTGGTAGTGTATGTTTCTGTAGAGAAATTTGAGACCACTTAGTGACTTTTCTTTTTGTAAACTACTTAATCTTTTTGCCTGGCTGCCCAAAGATTCTATCTTTACCTTTATACTTCAATAGCTTCTGCAGGATGTGTCTTGCTGTTAACCATACTTGCAGGTACATGATGGGCCCATTGGTGTGCAGAGTCAGGAAACGCTTCTTGAATTAACTCTTCTTAAATATTTTTGCTATTTTTTTGGTATTATTTAGCATCTCCAACCATGCATATTTGGGTATGCTTTGATTGCTTATGATAATAATTTTCCCTCTAAGCCTTTTACACATTTTCCTTATTTCCTCTTCATTTTGCTCACTTTATTATTTCTGTCTTTTATATCTCTAACAGAGTTTTCCCTAGGGTCTATTTGTTCAGTGTTTTTGGTTATTTCATTGAGGGCTTTTCCTCCTCTCTGTCAGGTTACATTTCAATTTCTTCTGTTATCTCTCATGTTTTACCTGACTTTTGCATTTCTACATTGTGATCTTTCTTCATAAAGGTGATATTTTAGTTTGCTCAGGCTGCCATAACAAAGTGCCAAAGACTGCATGGCTTAAGTAACAGAATTTCTTTCTTCACAGTCTGGAGGCTAGAAGTCTGAGATCAAGGTATTTGATAGGGTTAATTTCTTTGAGGTCTCCGTCCTTGGCTTATAGATGGCTGTCTTCACTGTCTTTAGCTGGTCTTCCCTCTGTGCATGTCTGCATCCTTGCATCCTCTTCTGATAAGGACACGAGTCATATTGGACTAGGGCCCACTCTAATGACCTTATCTTAACTTGATCATTGGTGAAGAGCCTATCTACACTAATAAAAGACAAACATGCAAATTGACCGTACCTTTGCTATGCCTTAAGCCACGCCCACCAGCCAATCAGAGCGACTAAATGCTAATTAACCCAACGAAGATGGCGGCCAGCAGCCACGGAGCTGGAGCAAGCAGGAGGCTTACTAGCCCCAATGATGGAGGAAGCCAAGCTGCCTCGGCGCCTCTGAGCTCAACTCAAAGCAACAAAGTTTCAATTATAAGGTCACTCCCAGCGGAAGCAGCGGAAGTAGCGGAAGCCCAGAGAGCGGGGAGCACCAGGAATGCTGGAAATTGTAGTTCTGGTGGCAGACGGATCTCTTAGACACTAGAGCAAAGTGAGCCTGGAGCAAGTTACTGTTGCGATGGGGAATGGAGGGAAAGCAAAGGTGAGAGACATAAGTAAAATCAGAGTGTCTAGGAAAAATTAAAGGGAAAATATCCTAAAATTTCCAGGACATCTCCACCAATGAAGCAAAGAAAAAAAATTCCGCTATTATTCTGTGAGCAACAAACCAAACTGAGTTGGGGTCTTAGACAGTTCGCTCATATGATTGCAAAGACAGACAGAAACTCCTGGATTGGAGAGGGCTCCCAGATTGGAGAGGGTGCAGGTCAGGCTGAGGGATCCTCACACCCCCCAGTGCATGAATGTCATGTGCCGGGCCTCTAGTTTCCAAATAAGATCACATTCTGAGGTACTGGTGATTAAGACTTTAACATGACTTTTGGGGAGATACTATTCAGTGCATAACAGATAATGATTTTGTTATTTTTTAAAATTTTTGTCAAATTATTTTTATCCAATATTGTGGCAACATTTTCTGGTAAGTGTTCTTCATCTGATGATAAAATTTACACTTTTTTCTTTCACATTTTTTGCTTATAGTGTTTTTGTATTGATCCTGTGGCAATTTCTTTTAAATTTCTCATTGAATGAGTTGAATTTTCCTGAATTCTCTCTTTCTGTGGGACTTCTGTGTCTGCTTGTATGTATGTGTGTTTATGGGAGGGAGGGGGAGAGGGTGTCCATGGCAACCTTCTAGGCTTCTCAACCCAAAGGCTTTCTCCTGCACCATGGGAGCTCTGTGGGTTTTTTTTTGTTTGTTTGTTTTTAACATTTTAAAAATTATTTTTATTGATTTTAGAGAGGAAGGGAGAGGGAGAGAGAGACAGAAACATTAATGCTGAGAGAGAATTATTGATCAGCTGCCTCCTGCATGCCCCACACTGAGGATTGAACTCGCAATATGAGACATGTTCCCTAACCAGGAATCAAACTGTGACCTCCTGGCTCATAGGTCAACACTCAACCACAGAGTCACGCTGGCAGGTACCACAGAAGCTCTTTGTTCTCTGATTCAGAAACCAGAGGGCTGGTGCATCTCCCAGGTGGGACAGGTGGGAGAAAGGACCAATCCTAGTCCTGTCCCTACATGCACATGGCTGTGGTCACCCTCCCAGGCTTCTTCTTTTAGCAAGGATGCTTCTCTGAGGGTGTGAGGTCTCCCCTCCACATCCTGGGTCTGTGATGATTCCCATGGCTCTGTCTGCATGACACAATAATTTGGGCTAATTTCCCCTAAAATCAGCTCCCCTGGGCCTTTTGAATGTTCCTACCACAATTCTCTGGTTCTCTAGGGAATCCCGGCAGGTGGGAGACAGGCATTGCCTGGTTCCAAGGCGTCTGTGACACTGCAACCTGCAAAGGGTCCAGTAGCCACAGAGAGAGATGCTTTCCATAATTTTGGCTCTTGAAAGATTCGTTGGAGTGCCTTCCTCTCTGTTTCTCAAAATAAAATAAAACTCACCCAGAAGAGTTTACTTTGTCAGCTTTCTTCCTTCCATTTCCTCGTTCACTTTCATCGTCCAGGTATACAGCTTTTGTGCTTCAGTGTGAAGTTTCACTTGCAGGAAGTTTGTTTCTTCCCAGCACTTTATATGGTCTGTATCATAGGGCCCTGCCAGCACTCTTAGCCTTTTCTCTCGTTGTGGCTTTATTTCTGCTAATTTTGGAAGGCTTTATGTATGTTTATGAGTCAGTGGATTATGTATTTCTCTTCCTTTTACTGGAAATAGGGTTTGAAATTATAGTTTTCATTGTGTTTCTTGGATTTTAGGATAAGAAATGGAAAGGTAATTCTTGCTCAGAGATGTTTATGCTGAAAGTCACTAGTAACTTATTGAGTGATTACTTTCTGCCCAACACAGGGCTAAGTACTATACATGAATTCTATCCTATTTAATTCTCACCCTAGTGATAAGAGATAGGCTGATAGATATTGCAGATTAGCTCTTTTATATCCATTCTGTCTTCCTTTTAGAATGTTATATTGCTGCTCGAGCTGAAAAGTCAGTCTCCATTTCTCACATTTCTTTACAGCCCAGGTTTATGTATGAGCCGATGTGCCACCCTGCTGCTTAGAACCCAGACATGAGGTAATCCACTTTCTGGTTTCTGAAAGTACCATAGAGGAGGCATTTGTTGGGTTGCAACAGTGATAACAGGGTTGTTGGAGAGAATAGACGGCAGGCATCTACTAGTATTCTCTGGTGGTGTGTTATGGAAGCCTGCAGCTGTAGTGGCAGTGTTGGATTTCTAGATCCAGAAGAAGCACCACAGGATTAGCAGTTGGAACCGTGACTTCTGATTCTCTTGATTGCAAACTATGCCAGAGATAGCATCTCCTGTGGAGGACCAGTGGTGTGAGACTGTCCTGGATGGTGTCACGTCTGACAGCTGAGTCCAGAACCTATTCCTCCAGCTCTTTTTCACGAACTTTTCCAAAATGCTAATCCCTACACTGAATCTCCTGATTATGCTGACCAGGATGGGTTCTGATATTTGAAATTGAACCTTGACTAGTAGATACTTCCATCTCCATTTCATAGAGAGAGAAAGGTCACCTAACTAGTTAGCAATGAAACTAGGGTTTAGTCCAAGTTTGTCTGACCCTAGAGTCTCTCTTCTAACACTTTATAGCATTTACTGTCTTCCAGACACTGTCCTAAATGTTTTAAATTTGTTAACTCACTAATCCTCACAACAATCCTATAAGCCAGTCATTTTTTATAATTATCTTCATTACATAAGTAAGAAACTAAGATACAGAAAGGCTGAGAAATTTGCCCAGACCACACAGGTGTGCTCCAAAGTCCATGTTCTTAATAGCTAGGGTGACTTCATCTCAAAAATGAGGTTTGCCTTTAGTGTGTATTTTGAGGTTTTATTTTTTTAAGTTACTTTTAAGATTCAGTCTTTGTGATACAGATGTTGGGTATAAATTTTATTTTTATAGATTCATCAGTTTGGTCCTATTAAGATTTTCCTTCTAGAATATTCTGAATAGCTCTTTAGTATGTTGCCAATGTAATAGAAATGATGGCACTGTCATAGAATTATGGAATATCAGGATTGGAAGAAGGCCTACTAATTATCTATTTCAAAGACTTGAATTATCTCTGTAAATTCCTGTTTATCAGTCATCCTGGGAGATTCAGCATTTCCCCAGACAGCCATTGCATGCATCTTCAGCCAGGATCTATTTGTAAAGTCTTCCTAAGATTGCACTAACTATGCATTGTTATGACCCCCATTCATTAACTCCTGATAATTATATACCAGCTATGATTCCTACTTCATCCGACTGCCTTTCAGATATTTGAAGATAGTTATCATGCCTCCTGGAATCTTGTCTCTTCTTCTTTTTAGGTGACTTATTTCCAATTTCTTCAACACTCGTCAGGATTTCAGTTGGTTTCAACATATAGACTGCTTTGAGTTTATTAGAACTCAAGTTTAAAGTTGGTGTGATAAGCAACGAGCAGAACAGAACCTCACTGCTGTCCTTGTCTTGGATAGGATATTGTATGGCATTATTGAATCATATTGAAATTAGAGTTAGTTAAACCTGTAACACCTTTCAACTCAGACAGCTGTTAGGATTGTCTCTTTTAACCTGTATTTGTTTGGAGCTCTCCTCTCTTGGTCTCTGCTCTAGCCACACTGGACTTCACTCAGCTTGCTGCTATACCATAGCCACGTCTGCTTACGCCTTTATATGTGTGTGTGTTTCCTCTGCCAGGATGGTGTCTTCTTCTTTTAACTGCTCCAGTTCTTCTCACTCTTTGTTGTGACACCTTCCCATTTGATTGGTTATTCTCAGAGCATCTAAAGTTTTCCATGTATACTAGTATGTTGCCTCCCATGGGCAGCCTTTCCTGACTTTCTGTTTTATGTTAGGTTTCCCTAATACACACTCCAAGACTTTGTCCTTGATGTACTTATCTCACTTGTAATTGTTTTAAATGTATAATTTTCACCTAAGAAAAAGAGTTCTACAACTTTCTTGTTTACCTTTTTATTCCCTGTTGCTGGCACATGTTCAAAATGCACATATTGATTAATTGATAACAACAGGACTTCAAATAATTTCATGAAATATTATGTTGTTGGTTTTGATCCACTTAGTTCATCAAGAACTTTGGGATTCATGACTGTATCACTGAGAATATTTGCCAAGGTCATTCACAAATTTTGCCAGGTTATCATTCATATGCTTATCCGGCTGATGGCTAGACTTGTATATTTTAATACTGGAGAACTCCCTCCAGGCTGATGTCAACCCTTTGAATTATGTCCATTCAGATAAGATTGAATTCACTTTGCCATGTGACCATTCAACTCATATTTCTTTAGTTTGTCTATATGATATCAAGATAGACATTAATTGCCTTTTTTAAATTTTGAAAAGAAAAAAACTAAATCCCATTCAATTTCCCTGAAATATCTTGTCTTCTAAGCTCCCAAAAATTAGTCTAACTTAATTTAGTAAACATGCAGCTGGCTTCTAATAAACATGATTTCTTCTTCTAGGCTCTTGCTAACTTATTTTAAAATAGAATCTTGCTTAAGATGATCTATATATATAAAAGGCAAGCAACCAGAATGCTGGAATGACCGGAACGACTGGAATGATCAGAATGACTGGAATAACCGGTCACTGTGATGCACACTGTGGCAGCCAACTGGGTCCCGCTGGCCAATTGCCCGCCCCTAACCTTTTGCAGCCCTTCCTCCTGGCCTGCCCATCCTCTGGTTGGCCCCCAACACCCCAATCAGGGGCAGGGCTGGTCAGCCAACCGTCCGTGGCCCCTCCCCCCAGCAGGCCCCACCCTCAATCAGCCCCCGATGTCCCCTCCCCACTGCTGGCCCAGCCCGATCAGCCCCCCTTGGGGCGGGCCAGCTGGACCCCACCTGTTCATGAATTTGTGCACTGGGCCTCTAGTGATATATAATATGCATATGTTTAATTTTGGTTGAACTGTTTGAAAACAGGGAAGATTGTCACAAACAACATTTTCAAAAATATAACTACAGTATATCACTCTCAATAAATTTATCATTAATATATTATCTAATACTAGAGGTCAAGTGCACAAATTTGTGCATGGGTGGGGTCCGGCCAGCCCTCCCCGCTTGGGGCCCAATCAGGGGCAGGCTGGCTTGGGGGAGGGGCTATGGGCAATTGGCCAGCAGGCCCCACCCCTGATTGGGGTTGGGGGGCCAGTTGGGGGTGGGGATGGCCATGGGGAGGGACTGTAAGCAGTGGGCTGACCAGCCCTGACCCCGAATGGGGTGGGGGGTGCCGATCAGGGGCCAGCGGCCTGGGGGAGGGCCTTCTGAAACTCTTCAGATACTGGCTAAAGAAGAAAAATGCAATTAATTATAAGTGAAATAATGAATAAAAAATCCACTTCTTCCAAAAGTTTAAATTTTTAAAAACTATGGATAACTAGAGAAAAGGAGACTCAAATCTTTATGGTACACTAGAGGCGTAGTGCAAAAATCTGTGTACAGATGAGGTCCAGGTGGCCGGGCCTATCGTGGTGGGGCGAGCTGATCAGGGGTGGGGCTGGCTGGGGGGGGAGAGAAAAGGGGGGTGTTTGGCCAGCAGGCCCCACCTGTGATCAGGGTGGAGAGTCCGATCAGGCGAGGGCCAGCAGGGGGGTGGGAGGGATTGGGCCGTTTCACTGGCCACAGTGGGCGTCATAGCAACCAGTTGTTACGGTTGTTATAGGCATTACGGTTGCTGGCTTTTTATATACATAGACTAGAGGCCCGGTGCACAAAAATTTGTGCACTCGGGGGGGTAGGGGAGGGGGGTCCCTCAGCCCGGCCTGTGCCCTCTTGCAGTCTGGGACCCCTCAGGAGATAATGACCTGCTGGCTTAGGCCTGCTCCTGGGTGGCAGAGGGCAGGCCCAATCCCTAGGTGCAGCCCCCTGTCATGCACAGAGCAGGGCGGATCGGGAGGTTGCGATGTCACCCTCAGTCAGGCTCAGGGTAGGGACGATTGGGGGGTTGGGGCACCGCCCCCTGTCACACTCAAGGCAGGGTCGATGGGGAGGTTGCGGTGCCACCCCCGGTCACTCACAGAGCAGGGCCGATCAGGGGGTTGGGGCACTGCCCCCTGTCACTCACAGAGCAGGGCCCATCAGGGGGGTTGGGGCTCAGTACCCTGTTACACACAGAGCAGGGTCGATCAGGGGGTTGGGGAGCTCCCCCCTGTCATGCACAGAGCAGGGCCCATCAG
>NW_005370700.1:1768958-1799543 GCF_000412655.1 Myotis brandtii
GGGTTTTGTTTAGCTTCTTATTTGCAACATAGTACATAGTTGCTTAGAGTTGCAACTCAGAGGCCGGCAAGTGAGGCGGGGAACGTTGGAGTCTGCAGTCACTGGAGCAGGCAAGCCTCATGTTCGCTTCCAGCTGCCTGGCTGCCGGCCGCCATCTTGGCTGACAGTTAATTTGCATAAGGATATGCTGATTAGCCAATGGGAAGGGTAGCGGTTGTACGCTAATTACCATGTTTCTCTTTTATTAGTGTAGACTAGAGGCCCGGTGCACAACAATTTGTGAACTCGGGAGGGGAGGGGCGTCACTCAGCCCAGCCTGTGCCCTCTCACAGTCTGGGACCCCTTGGGGGATGTCCGGCTTGTTTCGTTCCCACCTCCCTCAGCCGCCCAGCCCAGGTTTTTTGTTCCGCCTCCCTCCACCGCCTGGCCCGGGTTGTTTGTTTCCGCCTCCCTCTGCCGCCCGGCTTGTTTTGCTCCGGCCTCTGCCACCCGGCTTGTTTTTGGCCACCTGGCTTGCTATGCTCCCAGCCAGTATATGCAAATTAACCGCCATCTTTGTTGGCGGTTAATTTGCATATCGCCCTGATTAGCCAATGAGAGGCGTAGCGAAGGTACAGTTAATTACCATTTTTGGCTATTATTCGATAGGATATGGCTACTATTCAGATTTTCCCCATTATCACAGTGATGTTCTTTAGAGGAGGATGCAAATAAGGGTGATATATTGCCTTTTGTTGTCATTGTCAAAGTTTTTCTGCCTTTTTTCAACTTTCACGACATGGAAGATTTTTTAAGAGTTTAATTAGGTTGTTTTTCAGGATGTTTCTCACTTTGGATTTGTCTAATTGTTTGTTTCCCCATGATCAGATTCTGGTTAAACATTTCTGGCAAAAATATCATGTAGGGAATGTATCCTGCTCGGTGCATTACATGAGGGGACAGATGACTGTTTAGCCCATGGTTGGGAATTTTAATTTGATCTCTTGGTTAGGTGGTCTCCACCAACTTGTTCTACTGTAAGGTAACTTTTCTTTTATACTTAAAAATGACTCTGATATTTTGAGATGTGCTTCTGCAATTAGAATTACCTTTGTGTTCTCCTTTTTGTGACTTTTTAGGAACGTATGTTTGCACTCTCCCTAACACACTCACTGGGTCCCTGTGGAGTCATTCAATGGGGAGAAGAATCTGAACTCTCAGCGACTGTCCACCAATCTCTTTACCAAATATGAGTGTCATTTCTCTCTTACTAGTGTTTGTTCAGAGGTATCAATCACTCTGAAGAACAATCTCTTTTGTGGAACAATTGTAAGCAACAGAATTAATCACTTTCTTTTTCCATCTGTCATCTGTTAAAATGTCACCTTCAACCCTAGCAGCTGTTCCTTTCTGGATGTGTCCAGTTCCATCCCATTCAGTTATTTTACCAACTGTCTTGTTACCTCTATCCTTTGTATACTGGCTTGGAAGGCAAAATATTGCACTTTGATTTTTAGATGCTACATTTGGAAATGGGCTAAACATACCTATGTGAGCCTTATATCTGGGCACTCACTATCCTTTAGATACTACAGACCCAGGACAAAAGCACTAGATTTATCCTTAATTCAGTAATCTTTGTAGGAAGTTGGCTAATTTCTCTTCTTTTTTCTTCTGCCTTACAATCAATGTTGCCATTTAACTGGAATTGTTTTTGCAAAGGTCATCCCAGCAGTCATTTTCTGCCTTATCTTACTGGATGCTTCTGTATATGTGACTCTGTTGACCTTTTCACCCAGTCACTCAACCCCCTTCCCTTCAGACTGCTGTCAGTCTATTTTCTTTATCTATGAGTCTGTTTCTATTTTGTTTGTTAGTATCTTTCTTGATGATTGCATTTCAAAGGGTTCATTCCCAGGTCTTTGAGAAAGACATTGTAAAACTGGTGAGAGTCTCGGAGATTTATACAATAAAACTCGTACATTGAGGATGTAGTTTTATTATTTTAATTTTTGTCCAAATGACCTTGAGAGAGCTAAAAATTAGTAAACATTTTAAATGGTTTAGGATTTTATGTGTTCTTTTATTTCCATGCCTTGATCTTTATCTTCATTTATAAATTTCTGTCTGATCTCACTCAACAACATAGTTAATCTCCTTGATTTCTAGTAATCTTTCGTTATCTTGAGCATCCCATGGGCATATAATTGCTCATTGTATTCATTTGGAGCCCCAAAGAACAGAGGTTATGCAATTTGGGAATGTAATTTACTCTTTCATGATTCTTCATTTCCGCCCAGATGCTGGCCCTTGTCTAAATTCAGAACTTGTCTAAATGCAGATCAATAGACATTGTGAGGCTTGTTTAAATATGAACAGGGTCTAGAAATCTAATCATGTGCTAATTCTCTTCTTTGGATTCTGAGGACAGGCTGAACTTTTGTGCAGAAGGATCTATCCCCTGGTTTGCAAACACTGATTTTCCCCCCCTCCATCTTCAAGTCAATGTTTGTTAGCTGTTTAGTTTCTTTTGTTTCAAAGCTTTTGTTCTAAGTTCTTTATTTAAAATTAATACAGAAGAGTAAATATCTAACCAAATGTTTGATTTGCTGTCATTAAAAATGTTTTGGTAGCACTGAGTTATTCAGAAGACGACTCAAAGCATTTTCAAAGAAACAGTGACCAGCTAGTTTTTAACTAGCTTGTTGTATAAATTACAATAATTGTTTTGACAGGTTTCTCAAGAATAGGAAAAGTCATTCTAAATGCTTTTCTTTTTCATAAGAAACTGGAGATTTTATATGAATATTTATAGGAGTAGACTAATTTCACTGAGCCTTGTCTATGAGCAAATATATGGAGGACTGGAGGATCGGTGCTTACATTAGTTTAGTGCCTAGCAAGTAATATTGTTTACATGTTATTTTATTTAATGCTTTTCTACACCAGTAGATATCATCTCTAAGTTTGAGAGGTTAAGCAAGTTTTCTGAAATTTACAGTCATAATTACCCAGTACATTTTAGATGCTTAATAAATAGCTATCATGTATGAAGCCTCTTCTATCCCAGATAAGAGGTCTACAAAATGCATTATTTAACTAGTATCAATCCACCCTCTCCAACTGAAAGAGCTGTGATTATTCCCATTTTATAGGTGAGTAAGCACATAATATGTAGCCAACCCTGCCTTGTAGTCCAACCTTGCACTTCTGCTCTCCATGGTGAGTTATATCCTTATCAAGAGTCAGTGGGTTTCTTTCCTAAACTTGTTGTGCTAGCTGTTCTTGTTAATGCAGTCATTCAATCTAATTGTGTATATCAATATTTCATATGAATTCAATTTAAAAAATAGAGATTTGGGATTTTTCTCTTCATGAAAACTAAGTTGAATTTTCTGTAGAAACATGGGGTGAGTAACTAAATATATTGGTCTAAAACTAGGTGTGTACAATATAACATAATAGAAGGAAATAATACAAATCCGGAAGGATTATGAATTCATTTTTTTGTGTAGGTTCTGACTCCACTTTAAAGTAACCAGAATGGGGAATTGCAGGGAATGCATTAGGAGTGTGGTTTAAAAAAAAAATGGTCTATTAGAACATCTGTCAGAAGAAGGAAGGAAGGGAGGGAGGGAGGGAGGGAGGGAGGGAGGCCTACTGGTAAACCCATAAGAAAGATTGGTGAATAAACATATTTTAAATGAAAGAAATATATAGATATTTTATGATTTTTGTGTGACTTAAGCTTTAAATAACCTTCTTGATTGAGTGATCAGGATGCTGACGGAGGCAGTTCAGAGGGCTTCCTTTAGGTACAGGGGAGTACATTGTCTACATGTCATGCTCACAGGCTCCTACAAGTCTGCTTTTGTCCTTGACCAGGGTGTCTGGCAGAGTTTCTCAAATCTGTTCTTTGAACCCATGCATCAGAATTACCTTATTAAAATGTAGATGTTTGGAAAGAGCTTCAGGAATCTTAATTTTAATGGCCTCCATGTGATTCTTACACATGAAAAAGAACCAATGGTATAGAATAAGCACTGATTTAATAATTTACCTTCATGCCATTAAATATAATGGAACCCAAACACAGAGGATTCCATAAAATCAGTTAGTGCTTACTTTCTCCTAATTTCAACCACTAAAGTCATGTTTTTGTATTATTTGCAGCCCTCATTAGATTCCTTAGGTGGGAAATGGATAAATAGGTAGGCAGGTTTTAGTCTTACTCCTATTAAAACTGCAAAAGTTCCCAACAGACCATGATTGTTAGCAGTTTGAGGCATACCAGAGTTAAACTACCTAAACCCTAAAGCTGTGAAAGTATAAAATTGAATATACATGTATGAATGTACAAATGAATGTATCATAAAATGTTAACCTCTAAGTTTTGTCCAAGGTACCAAATAGAATAGATATGAAATTTGAAAGTGGTGCCAAACTCGAAGAGGAAATGTCAGTATCAGTGACTGAGAACTAGTGAGATGGCTCAAAAATTCACAAGCAAGACACTATGGGCGGAGAGGGTGAGATGCGGTTTCCCGACTTGTTCTCTGTGGAGAGCTCTATTGCTATCCTGTCACAGTGGAGAGCAGGGAGGGACCTCCTAAAAAGCCCAGTTTCCTGGAGCTGAAGACACTGGTCTGGTACCTGCTCACATTTGAAAAAGCAAAGGCAACATGAAATGTGGTGGTGCGGGGGGCAGTAGTGGAGGAACGGGAGAGGGAAAAAGGAAAAGGGAGGGAGTGGCCAGGGAGAGGGAGAGAAGGGAAAGTGAGGGTGAGAGGGCTGTATGGGGGATTAACTACCTCCTACCTTGGAAGTGTTCCCTGAAGAGTCCTGTGGGTGTATGGGGCAGAGCTAGCCTGCATGAAGCCTTAGTGGCCCCTGAAAGAGCTCTGTGAGGTGGGGGAATGCCAGTGAAAGCCTGTTGCACAGTGGTCCTGACACCAGAAGAGGAGTCTAGCTGGGACCCTCTCAAGAATCCCTTAATGGCTCCCATGGGAGGAAGAATTACCCTCAAATGGCCACTGGGGCTAGTGAGCTCAAAGGCCATTTACTGCAGAAGCAGCTCTCAGCTGGTAAGGCTGTCTAGTTCAATCCCTTCCTGGTTCCCCCACCCCCAATGTCAACCCTAGTGAACAGGGTGAAAATGAGCAGAGAAAGAATGCAGAGATGGTAGGCCTGCCCTCTATCTCAGAGTGCATGAAGAATTCTGGTCCTCTGGAGTTTTCATCCAGGCTGGGAGGACTACCCCATTCAGCAAATCAAAAAGAACTTTGGGAAAGAAAAAATAAGTTGTATTTTAATTGCATCTGCCATGTGCCTGGCTAGCATGCCAATTACGTATGTCTGTAAGACCCTGGTTCTGGATGATAGTGGCTACTTAAACAAATTCACAAAGCAGCTTAAGTACTAAAGCCCTCAGAATCTGGAGGAGTGGGTTTTGGAGGCATTTGGCCATGTTGTTGTCACCTGAATATCTTCACCAAATCACTTGAAGAAAAACCTGAAGGAAAAGCTTCTTTGTAGCAATTGTGCCAGTAAATTGTCTTTCAGGGCAGATATAATCAATCCTTTGCCTGAGACAAACAGTCTTTCACTAAAGGTCAAACAAATTTCTCCTGGAGACCCTAGGGAGAAATATTTAAAAACCCATTTCATTGTCCCATGATATCAAAGGTATTATTTTGAGTACTTGATAACTTACATCATTTCCCTGAACTTAATATCACATAAATTGCTGTCTTATGTTATGTCACATGCAAAGTGATCTTATATTTTACTATAATCTAAGAATGAAAATTACATTAAAATAGTCGCTTACCTACAAATCAGGCCAACTGCCTGTACTTCATATTTCCTGTTTGTTTTTCCAGACCTGCTTTCTACCCTTCCTCATCAGCTCTGAGGGCCTGTCTCAGGCTTCCTTGTCTTCTGGTTACAGGAGGGCAGAGGGAAATCTGAGTGAGGTTGCAGCATTTTCCTAGGCTTTCACCTTGAGGGGCTTCCCATGCTGGCTGCTCCCTAAGGACCCTGTTCCCATCGTGGCCTCTCCTCCTAACTGAGGCTTGTTCTCATGGGAATCCCTGTTATCCCCTGTGGCCTCTCACAGCATTGTGCACAGTCATCTATTAAACTTTCCTAAAATTACCTAATCTGAGTCCCATCTGCTTCTTGTGAAAACCCCGAATGACACCCTGTCTCTTTTATTTATCATTTAGTACATAAACATATCATGAATATTAAAAATATTATTTTCATAATGAGAAAAGGGTCATAGGAATCATTAGGTTTACTTCTCTTGTATTTCTCTCTAACGTTCAGATTAGAGTTGAGAAAGTCTGTTTTTTTCTTTATCCCAGACTTTCCTGCTGTTTTCCCAACTTCACTTTGAATTGAGGCAAAACCTCCAGCTTCCACAGGGATCACTTTGGAGAGGGGAGGGGGTCAATAGCAGAGTGGATGAGGCGCAGGACCCTTTACCACAGCTCCCACCAGAATAGCTCCCTTTTCATCTGTTCTCTACCTTGAGCTTTGTCAGAGTAAGTTTGTAAGTTTGATAAAAGAATTCTACTTTAAAGTGTGTGAAAATCAGTAGGTTAAGGCATGGAATATTCCCTTTGAAGTACAAATCATTGTTCTGAAAGGGTCCTTACCTATTAGTCAGAATCATTCCCAAGGAGGGCCAAGAAGTGTCTAGAGCTGGGTTGTAGGTGTTGGTCCTTGTGTGACATGGCCAAACTCAGGAGAATGCTGAAAAGATAAGGCATGAGTTCCCCATCTGAGGACTAAAGATCCCACAGCCATTTCCCCCGACTCTTAATATGGCCAACCTATCTGAAGACAAGGGCCTGCATCACACAGCAGAGAATGGCCTCACACAGAAGCAATGACTGATGACTGGCACTTGGGCAGTTTGTCATGAAGACAGAGATTGTGAGGAAAGAGCTAATCACTATCTGATTATTGTTCATGCCTGAAAGCTGGTAATCATCCCTTAGGCTTCCTTCTCCCTCAGTCCCACATCCAATCAATCACCAGGTATATCGATTCTCCTTTTGAATGTATCTCAATACTGTTGCTTCTCTCCACATTATTTCTTCCGCCTTGGGCATTCTTCCTCCCATTTGTCACTTGGCTCAGTCCTTTGATTCAGCTTAAAGGTTACCCCTTCAAAGAAGTCTTCTTTAATCTTACAGTCTAAACCAGTCCCCATTATGATCTCTTACCATATTGTTAGTTTTCCTTCATAGCTCTTGACATGAATTTTAGTTATATTTATTTGTGGTCACGTGTTTAATATGTGACCCTCTCAATGCTTTTACCTTACTGTGGAAGTATGAGAAAAGGATCATAGGAATCATTGGGTTTACTTCTCTTGTATTTCTCTCTAACTTTCATGTTAGAATTTGAGAAAGTTTGTTTTTTTCCTTGACCCCAGACTTTCCTGCTGTTTTCTCAACTTTATTTTCGAATTGAGGCAAAACCTCATATAATCTTGACACACAGAATAGTGTTTGAAATATAGTAGGTGCTCAGTAAATATTTACTAAATGGGTGAATTAACCCTGACCCTTGTCCCTTTTGCCTAAACTTCCAGGTTCCCAGGTCTATTGGCTCTCTCTTCTATATCTCTGGAATCCCTCCCCTCTGTGCCACCTGTACTGTCATACTCTATGCCCCATCATCTTTCACCTGGACAACTGTACCTGTTTGTGTTGGACTCCCTGATTCTACTTTTGCCTCTGCCAGGGCATCCTCCACCTCATAGCTAGAAGTTTTTCTTATCTTGCTTAAAACTCATAAGCACTCCCATTGTCCTCAGTAGGAAGCCCAAACTTTTTAATTTGGCTAATAAAGGCCCTGTTTGATTTGACACCTCTCTAGCAGTTCTCTAGCCACATCTCCTGATTTCTCCTCTCTAGACATATTGAACTGATTTCTAAATCTTTGGTTCTTATTTCTATACTTCTGAACTTGTGCACAGGCTATTTTTAAAACCTGAAATCTTCTTTTCTTCATTTCCTCTCCCTCCCTTCCTCTGTCTTCCTGTCTTCCTTTCCGTGTCTGACCCATGTTGTTCCTTCAGGGTTTTCTTGGATGTCACTTTATTTGGGAAACCTTCCTTGGCCCCAATCACTGTGCCTGGGCTTCAGTGTCCCCTCTGTGGCTGTGAGAGTTCCCTGTATATTTACCATGATAGCACGTTTGTCTTCTGTTTGCCTATGGACTTTGTCTCTATCTCCCAAAGGACAGTTGTGATATCTGTCTATTGGGAACACCTTTCCAAGGTTTCTAGGTGTGGTCCTCAGTAGGTAACAGTATGTGGGTGTTTTTTGTTTTTGTTTTGTTTTTTTGGTTTGTTTTATTTTTGTTTTGTTTTCGTCATGGGTATGTCTGATACAATGGATTTGTCCTATTTTCCAGAAGAAGAAATTATGGACTAGAGCAGTTCAAACATGTACTGCTAGCCCATAGAATAAAGTGAAGACAATAGAAATAAAAACATCTCAGGCTTCTGTAAGTTGCTTTCTAATTGTATAACTCTTGTTTGCTTTCAGATAATTGGACCCATTTGGCCCATTTCAGTATTTCACTCGTTTATTCATAAACAGTATTTTATGTCTACTACTATTGGGCTAGACACTGGGGATTCATCACTGACTAGAGCAGGGACATAGTACATTTGAGACCGGGGATAGATATTTTGGTTCCAAATCATGTTTTTAGAATGGAATTTCTTACATTATCCTTTGTCTAAAGAGGTTTATTTCATCCACAGTGCATGCACTAATCCAGGGGTTGTTTCAGCAAAAGTAATGTTTTTTGGTGACACATTTATATCTGGATAATCCTACATTTTTTGTTGTGACATCAGTGATCCTTACCAGAAGAGTGAATTCTTCTAATCTGACTTTGAATACCCTCCTCTCTTCTTTCTCTACTCTGAGAGGATTGAGTATGGGCATGCTTCCATCATTATCCTTCCTTAAAATAATATCCTGAAGAAAGTGATGAAACCATATATATTTAATCTTCTGATTATTGAAATAGATTCAAATTGCATCAAATTTACAATAAGAAACATGAATCACCCTTCTGATAACTGATAGCACTTATTTCTTTGGAGAATTGATAAAAATGATCCATAAAGGCATATTGAGTGATCCAGGTATGGAAGTTTTTGGATATTGAACAGGCTAGTTACAGAGAATACTTAAAGTATTTGATGATGTTGACTTTGCACAAACAGTGAATGCTAAACTACCTGATCCATGTGTAAAAGATTTCAAGATAAGAATTTGGTTTGATTTTACATCTGCATCTTTAATGCCTATAAAATTTGGTTTTTAACTTTACAATCAGTCAAACAGGATGCTGAGCCAAGGGACAAGAACAGTCCTTAAACTTTGAAAAACTGAACTGAATTTGGCTTCAGTTGGAAATCTCTGGCTTGATTAGGACACTTGCCTCCACTGTCAATGTCAAAGGGACTAACTGAACTTTTTGAGACCCATCAAGTTTTTAATCTTTTTTATTTGTTCCATTATAATCAAATGCTATCATGTAAGAACAAACAAACAAACAAACAAACAAACCCAATAACAACAACAAAATCAAGACCATGCTGGCTGTAGAGTATTTTTAATCTGATGATGAGAATATTACACACCACATAGCATATACATCAAGTAGCATTAATATTGTTCTTTAATTAGACAGAACCTTATACAGAACATCAGGATAATTACTGACTAGATTCATTTTTTCTTATTAATTCCAATTAAAAATAGACTTAATAAGCAAAACACAATAAGTTGATATTATTCATGCCTGCTTTTACTGACCTCTTAATAGCACCCCTCTGCGGCAATGGGAAACTGCAATTGCTGGTAGCAACAGTGTCAGATTAAAATTACTCAGTACCACATTCTTATTTATGAATCACAATAATAACATAATTTAAAATCGTCCTTTTCCTTAGGGAGGGAAATAGGTACTGTAACATTAAGCCTAAAAGCACTGCTCAGAATCTAAGAGGGCTGATTCATTGCTTTCCCATTTTTTTTCTTTTCTTTTTTTAAGCCTAAACTACTGTAATTCTCCTTTAACTGGTCTTCCCACTGGGCAAATATAACCTCCAAATGGTATAAAACTCTGCAGCTCATCTTTCCATTTGGAAACTGACTAAATCTGCATATATTCTCTTCATGGAGGAATTTACCTTGCCTTCCAGGAAAGCTCCATGGTGATTTGAAAATGTTATCATACCGTCTTTAGAACTCTGAGCTCTGTTCTACCCAGGACCTATAGATAACACATACCCTGCAGCTGCCATACCAAGACCCTCTTAAGGACTCAGCGTTAATCAGATAGGTTTTAGTGTTCACGCTTTTGCATTTGTTGTCTCGACACTTGGAATATTTATATTTTAACCAGGAAATATCTGCCAGTCTAATTTTAAGTTTTAAACCAAGATAAAAGACTTTAAAAAATTTTGAGTGTGCTACATAAAACTGTCTTAAAAAGGTGGGTGTTTTTTTTTTTTTAAGTTGAAAACTATGAAAATAAATATGCTCCAGAGTTAAGAAGTGGTGTGCCAAGCTGTGCCGAGATTAAATTTGTGTGGGCTGTTGAAACTGATATTCCAAATGCTACGTTAGCCAGAGGTACACCGTTTGGTGAGTATATTGTCGAGTTTGGGATAAAAATGGATTGAGTGCTTGTGAAAAATGCCAAAAGAAAAATACTAGCACCTTCATTCAGTTCAAGATAAGAAAGAAGTATGTTAGACATATTCAGAAAGAAAACCTTGTCACTTTGCCAGAGCTCCTTATGGGATCTGCTAAGGAGACCTCTTGAGACTGGATCACCAGTTAGCTTCTCCCTCCTCCCACCCCAGTTCCCTTACTCATTCTCCTTCTCAGAGTCTGTATCCACCACACTTGACCCAGGACCACACTTGCTTATTCATCTATTTACTTATCTATCCTATCATTCACCATCCATTCATTCACCATTTATTCATGCACCAAAGACTTATTGGTTACCTAATATATGCGAGAAATAATAGAAAATTTGGGACATGTTATTATAGTTATAGCTAGCTAGTCATGTAATAGAGAAAGGAAAAAAGAAAGGAAAAAAGAAAGAAAGAAAATAATAATTGAAAACATCTAAGGTGTATTTCAAAATGTTTATTAAAGTCCTTGTTAGATATCCACTGTGTGTCTTGAAAATAAGAAACTATATATTTGCTCTGTAATTGCTTGCATCTTTTACCTTGATTAGCAATTTCAATCAAATAAGACATCACTGAGCATTTTCGAATATAAAGCTACCTATTTCTCAATCAGAAGTCCTCTATTCAACCTTTATATTTTCCAAACTCTTTTGATTTGCTAGGATTGGGTGATGTTATTTCTTGTAAAAAAAATTCACTTCTCTAAAATAAAAAACTCTGCAGAGATGGATAAAATTAGGTGCTTAAGATTTTTTTTTTACATTTTAATACTATTTTTGTTTGTGTCCATAGATTTCTAATGTTGCTTTCTTTTGGTATTACGTATGTTCATATATATTCAGATCAGAATACTCTATTTTGCTGTTAAAGGTACTTAGATTTTTAAAAATGAAAGTTGCTTAAAAAATAGCCTTGGTTAGATATCTGAAAAGTTTACATTTACTTATGCTCTCAGAAGAGAAATAGGCTGTTTTCTGGAGAGTTCTATATTTGAGCATTTCTGTTAGTTGAAATAAGCCTGTTGCTAAAATGTGGAGTAAATTGAAACAGTGGAAACAAAGTCTGCTTCTATCTTGAAGGTTTTTGCATTTCATTCTAGAATGCAAGATAGTCTTCTTTAGCGTTTCAAAGCAGCAATCTAAATCTATTGCCTTTGCTTGATTTCTGTGTCTCGGCAGACCGCTTCAGTCTCATGGGATCTTGCCTTCTGTTTCTTCTGTGGGCTCTCCTTCTGCCAGACAGGTTTCCTTGCTGCATCACAAAAGCTAACGCCAGTCAAAAAAGGATTCATTGCCATATTTAGACAGAAATACAATATCAGAAATTAAAGCGGATGCTTTTGCTCCTAACGGCTGCAAGCGGCTATTGTCCCACTTGCCATCTGGTAGCATGTTTTTCTTTTTCTTCGTTTATGGACCATGTGGCAGTCTCTCTGTCTGTCTCTCTGTCTCTGTCTCTCTCTCCTTCCCTTCCTCCCTCCTTCCTTCTCTTCCTCCCTCCTCCATTTATTTTGCCTGCTGCTCTCATCCACTCAAATCTTATTAAGAGCATTATCAGAGTCCATCTTTATTGTGTGCAAAGTATTTGAAAGTCCTTAGAAAGAGAAGGGACACAGCCTCTCATTCTGTATAAACAGTCACAAGCCTGGAGTCATTTGGGAAGAAAAACAAATAACAGCACAAGATTGCCCTAAGACAAGTTGCTAGTTATCTAGACAATGAGATGCACTCTCAGTAAATCATGCATGTTAATTTAGTATAAATTTACTTGGCTACACCAAGCTATCCTTCCAAGATCCTAATATAATAACAATTGAAATATACTTTTTTAAGATTCTAGAATCAAAGCCACACATGGATATGTTACCTGACTATATTTCTACATATACATTGATATTCATGGCTTATCTAATTCACATTTGGATTGACACATGGCCACCCCTGCGTCTGCTGCAGTGTCACTTGGGGCCGTCAGGAACAGCATAGAACAGGAAGTGAGGAAGGAGTGTGTTGCTACTAAAATTACAAAAAGAACTTGAAGAAGGCATATTTTAATTGCACCAGAATAGAACTTGGCCAGCACACCAAATTTTTCTTCTTCTTACTCATTTTGGAATTTCTGGGGGGGGGGGGGGGGGGGAAAAATATATCTGGATCTAGCCCATTGTACTTGACTATCCTTTACTTTTCAACTCTAGAATAATGATTAGATTTCATATAGAGATGTCACATATGGCTAACTCCTGTGTAAGTGAAAACTCTTGCTATAACTAGCTGGTCAGACTAGGTAGGTAGGTAGATAGATAGATAGATAGATAGATAGATAGATAGATAGATTAGGTAATCTATCTATCTATCTATCTATCTATGAAATTACCTCAATAAAACCATAAGCAGACAGAATCTTGAGTAGAGTGGGGTTTTTTTGTTAGTCTTGCCCATTCTTCTGAATCAGTTTTTTTCAAAATGTAATCTATGGACCATCTGCTCTGAGTTTCCCATAAAAATTTATACACCTGGGCCTCACCTAGACATAACTGACACAGAACCTCAGAGTGCCCAGGTAATTTGGAAGTACATTAAGATTTGAGAACCACTGCTCTAAAGTACACACAGGCCTTTTCCTTTAGGATCTGGTACAAATCTGCAAACTAAATTATTTAAGAAATACGTTTTGTTTGTTAAGAGTAGTTTGAAAAACCGAAGCCATGGTAGTTTTCCCATTCTAGTTGCCGTTCAAGCTCAGACACCCTCTTGAATGAGATGGTTAATCAGCTCTCTTTCTCTCTTTTCCTCTCTCTCTCTCTCTCTCTCTCTCTCTCTCTCTCTCTCTCTCCTTTTGTTCTCTGAGATTTTCACATGTAATATGTCACAAAGGTGCCTGTTTGTTGAGACTTCTTTTCAGTTGTTTTAGAGAAAGGTATTTTGTGGGAGAGTGAGAAGAATAAGGGCTTTAGAGTAATATAGATTTGGATCCGAATTTCATACCTCCTGCTTCCTTTCAGAGTATCGTTGGATCATTTAGCTAACTGTTTTGAGCCCCATGTTCCTCATTCCTAAAAAAGGGGAGAATGAGACAAACTTTGCAGGGTTTTTATGAGTATCAGATAAAATGATAGATTATGAGGATCAGATAAAATGATAGATTCAGAGAGTTCAGTACATTTTGACAGTGCTCAATAAATATTGACCAATATTAATATTATTATCATTGTGCTTCATGCTGGGGACAGAGGTGTTTCACTATGACAGGGCAGAGCAGAGGCCTCTAAATGAGTTGGATAAGGATATTCATTGAGATAGTCATTTGCCATTCAACCCTGAACCCTCTGTCACATCCCCAGCATGTGCCAGTGCACACATAGCTGGTATTGCCTGGGTCTGTGCTCAGCCCAGATCCTCTCATTTCCCTTTGAATATTCTGTGGGCTCCTGTGCTCATTGCTCAGCTTCCCTGTGCCATGTTTTGCTTTGCCGGTTTACATGTCAATATCAGAAAGACAGAACTTAGATCTATGAATCCTGTGGAAAGCAGGCAACACCAACACCCAGAAGAGTCATTAGTATTTTGTGGTCTTTGCTTCATTGTCTTCAGAGCCCTACCCTTGGTATAATGGGGCTACATTGCCTGCACACCCAGAGAGCAGAAAGTGCCTAGGAGTTAGAACTACTACCCCCTCCCTAGCCAGTGGTTGCTGCATGAATTCAGAAGCCCTTCTCCTTTGCATGGAAGTGGGACCAGCTCTGAGGTGTAATTTACATTCCTGAGCTCCCTGCAGGCTGAGGCTGAGGCTGAGGCTGAAGCTGGGGCAAGGGCTAGGCCTGAAATCTCACATTTGCTTTGCTTCTTTCCCTGCCCTGTCCTGCTTCCCCCCTCTTTTACTGGCTTTTCCTGGGAGCATTCCTTGCACACAAACTTTCATCTCAATGTCTGCTTTTGGGATTTCTTACAAAAGCACATACATGCATCCAGGCTTGGAATCTGCAGAGAACCCCATTCCTTTGTAGCCCAGAGGTCACACATAAACTGGGTTCCAAATAGGGTTTAGGCAGGGTCCACATAGTCACTATTTTGGTGGTTTACAATAGCCTCTGACGCTCTGTTGACCCCTGGTTTAGGGCATATTTTCCCTTACCTTTAACTTATGACTCACCTGTATGTTTTTACACTGATGTCTGTCTGCCCCACACTAGCTCTTCATTGCTAGTGATGCCAAGAATGAATGAGCAGCACCTTTCAGTGCCTTTAAATTTCTGGGAATAAAGTGAAAATATAAGGCTCAGAATCACTGCTAACTCTTGGGTCATCTGCCTAATCTCCAAATAGTTTTGTAAAAAAGTTACCTTGTTTGTATTTTTGTGGCCCATAGCCATGTCAATATCAGAAAGACAGAACTTAGATCTATGAATCCTGTGGAAAGCAGGCAACACCAACACCCAGAAGAGTCATTAGTATTTTGTGGTCTTTGCTTCATTGTCTTGCCTCAAGCTAGCAACTTGCAGTGCGTCATTGACATTAATTCTACTCTGATCCCAGTTTATTTACTAAGTGACAGAAATTCAGCATTAGATGAGATGAGAGAGGCTTATTTACATTCAATATTACTTGACATCTTTGTAATTTCCCCTTTTCATGACAAAGGGAGAATATTTACATTAAGAACACATCAGTAACCTTAGTAATCTCCTTGAGTAGACAAGGGTACATAAAATCAGGATTCAGGCTAAGAATGATGGGAAAGCACATGCAGTAAAGCTGTTTCAGACACATTTTAAAGCCGGAAGATTAAAGAAAACCCACAAAGCATAATTCGACCTGGGGAGTCAGGAGACACTAGGTGGTCTCCCTAGCTTTATGTTAATGAGGAAAATCATTGTTTTAAAGGATAGGAAGACGTTATTAACTGCATTGGGATTCAGATCATTGCAGTGAAGGAGTTAAGGAAGTGGGTGGTTGCAGAGTAGTTGTAATATATCTGGAAGAAAAGCTTTTTTAAAAAATTGAATTTTTATGTAGTATAAATTTAACTTTTGTCATCAAATAATTCGTTTTGCTCTAAATAAAATCAATATTGGATTGCAACACCCATAGAGTGGAATGCAATAGAGCATTGGGATATAATTTGTACTGTAGACACGTTCACAACCCTCTCAGCTTGTCTTGCATGTGTCAAAATGAAAATAGTGGGGTTCAGAGGTATCTCTGAGAAGCTTCTAGGGTAGTCACATTTTCTAGCTCTGTCCATCCAGAGGGTGGACTTGGGGCTTGGCACTGTGGCAACTGCCTAATGGATTGTGACCTCTGGGCAAGGAGGCCTGCTGGGCAGAACTCACTAAATATCATTGACATTGATATTTCCCTGGCACAGATCAAAACTTACTCAGTGCTCTGCCCGTGTATCTCTGGAGCTGAAGTTTTAAGCCCAAACCAAGGTTCTAAGGAGCTTAAGGGCCTGCCAGCTTTTGAGTATAAGATCTGTTAAACTGTGTTTCCTTCAAAAAACTTCAGTGGGATTTTTACAACTTGGCCATCAAATTAGAGTCACAGCCCTCGCCGGTTTGGCTCAGTGGATAGAGCAGCAGCCCGCAGACTGAGGGGGTCCCAGGTTTGATTCTGGTCAAAAGTACATACCTTAGTTGCAGGCTCAATCCCTGGCTCTGGTCAGGGTGTGTGTGTGGAAGGCAACTAATCAATGTGTCTCTCTCACATTGATGTGTCTCTGTCTCTGTCTTCCCTTCCACTCTCTCTAAAAATCAATGGGAAAAATATCCTTGGGTGAGGATTAACACAACAAAAACAAAAGGGTCCCAGCCTAGTGTAGTTGGAAGCAAAGATAGAACTAATCTGGGCAAAGTTCTTATTCTAGGCCAGTGGTCGGCAAACTCATTAGTCAACAGAGCCAAATATCAATAGTACAACGATTGAAATTTCTTTTGAGAGCCAAATTTTTTAAACTTAAAGTATATAGGTAGGTACATTGTTATTAACTTAATTAAGGTACTCCTAAGGCTTAGGAAGAGCCACACTCAAGGGGCCAAAGAGCCACATGTGTCTCGCGAGCCGCAGTTTGCCGACTACGGCATCTAGGCTGACATCTTTCAATTCCAAAGTAAGACCATTTTCTGTAAAATTATCTTCACATTGTTTGGGGGAATTCCAGCTTGGGCTACATGCAAAGCATTTGCATATCACCATAATGTGTATATTTCCCAAGTTTTAAATGAGTTGGTATTTCATGTGCAGCTCTCTAATGTCTGCTGAGTACCCGACCCTCTGGCTCTTGGGGAGGTTTTGGAACTACCAGGCTAGATGCACCAGGGCTACGCAAGGGGCAGCACTCATTTCCAGATCAAGCCCAAGATGACAAAGAGCTGGCAGGTTTCGGTGGTGCTGGAATGTGAGATTCTTTGTAAACCATTGGTATAAGCTGTGGGTGAAAAGCAGAGGGTTAACCACAGAACAAGCTGAGACAGAGTGGAGCATGGGTGCAGGCTCCGGGCTACATAGAATAGTCCTTTCATGTCTGGGTAGAAACTCACTAAATAGGTACATCTCAGAAGTCTTCAAGTGGTAAGCTCTCGACAGACAGGTCAAAGTTGGTTTTCATTTCCCCAAGCTGGAAATAAGAATTCCCTTTGTGTTTTATGTTCAGATATTCAGCATCCTTTTCCCTCTACTCAGGAGATCATGGTTTTCTTTTCTGTCAGAATGATAAGCTTTTCATTCCAATATCAAATAAGAATTATTCTACAATATTGGCATATTTGAACCTTATTCTTTATCTTTCTTTTCTATATCATCTATGTGTACTTTTCACACTTTTTCATTAGTTACGTAATAAGAAGATCATTTAACCCCCTTTATTGGGAGCTTTTGGCAAAGATGAAGATGATGGGCATGCAGTTCAGCCTGCAAGCACTACTCAGATGTGTTCCCAACTCTGACAATTTGAACTTGGTGGTTGAGACTTTCCCCTTGTGAACTCAACATTTATCTGTGGCTCACAGGTGACCGAAGAGTTGGTAAGGGAGGCATTTCAAAGCCAGAGAAGAAAAACATCATATTCACAAATGTTTCTAAACCACAGCGCTTCAGCTATCCTTTGTGTATTAAGCACAGAAGGAGGGACAGTGAGAATCCAGTGTTTGTTCTTGTATAAAGTCACAGAGCTCCCCCTTCCCACTTCCGTCTTATTTTCGCACATTCTGGTACAAACAGACTAAAGCTGTTATTACAGAAGGTGAAGCTGATAGCTTTTAATACATCACATCCACTAGGATGAAGGCATAATTGCTACTTTTATGTTCATTTTACAGTGAATAGTAATCAGCCTTTGGCCCATTACAGTGTGTGAACATAGAATTACCCACCTGCTCTTGCCATGTCTCGTTAACTTAAACTATGTGCCTAAGGCTTTATCAGAAATCAACTTCTTCCCCATCACCCAGATGGCATGCTACTTGAGATAAATTCATTTAGAAAAGTCACAGGCTTAAGGATGGCAGTGTCCTAATTTTTCCCGAGAGTATAGGACAAGGACTTGCAAAGATGCTTTTAGGTGGTTGGTGTACATCATATAGCTTTTGGGAAATAAAGGCACACCACTTCCTTTGAAGACCAAGGTATTTTTTACTTCTGTTTGTGACATTGTTTGTTGGGCTATTAGCTGATTTATGAAGATAATTTGATAACCGTGTTGCAAAATCAATGTGTGTACTCAGTCCCGGAGAAAAGGCAGGTCGATGATAAATAACCTTTGCTGATTTGCAGCAAAAATTTCCCTTTGGAGGAAATGGGACCCGAGGTGAAATAATCAGGATTATTGTCAAATAAAGCTCAAAGTAAAACCTATTTCCTTGTGAAGTAAAAGTAAATATATATCTGCACAATTTAGAAATTAGCAGAAGACTCTGGGGTAGGCTAGAACCTTCGGATCTCAGAGCTAGGAATACAGTTGGAGGATATTTGGTTGATCTTTGTCATTGTACGGAAGAGGAAATGCAGGCTTAAATGATAAAATATCTTGCCTGCAGTTGGAGAAAATAGTTACTTCTTTCCCATAATACATGTTTAAGTGGCTTCCACACCCAGGGAGAGTTTGGTGATGCTTGAACTAGAAAAGAAACAAGCACCTTAAATTTTGGCTTTAACTTTTTTTTTTCTTCCATGGACTTCTGCCTTTGCTTTATTTAATATATGGCGATGATCTTGTTACTGAGACGGGAGGAACACCTTACTGTCAGGAGCACCAACCACTGGCTGGGTTTTACATCTTGAGTCCAAAGGTATATTAGTTTCCTGTTGCTGCTGTAAAAACTTCCACAAACTTAGTGGCTTAAAACAGCACAAATGTATTATCTTATATTTCTGGAGATTGGAAGTCCAAAATCAGTTTCAACAGGCCTTGAATGGAGATGTCAGCAGGGCTGCGTTCCTTCTGGAGCTTCAGGGCAGAATCCATTTCCTCACCTTTTCCAGCTTCTAAAGGCTGCCTGATTCCTCAGCTCCATAGTCCTTCTTCCAGCTTCAAGCACATCACCCCGACCTCCTCCATCTCAGGATCCTTAACTGACTCACATCTGCAACTCCTGGTTTATAGTTATGCTGACATATTCACAGGTTTCAGGGATTAGGACAGAGACACGTTTGGGGGGGGCCATTATTCTGGTAAGGCTCTGGAAAATGAAAAAGGCCCCTAGCAGGACAGGCGGTCTACAGTTAACTCTGGCCTCTGATGTTGAGACAGTGGCTGCAGTCCAGTGGCTGTTGTGCTCACTGGCTTATGTGTCAGGACGGCAAGCAGGCTGTCCTCCAGGTTTCCCTGACTGGCCTCTGCATGTCACAGCTGCTGTCACATTGGAGCCAGTGATCATGTACTATCACTGCAAGGGCTGGTTGGGAGATGTGGGAAGCTGGATACATAAAGTATCGGAAGAGGCATTTATAAATGATGCTGGGTGTGATTGTCAGAACTGTTTAGAAGCCACGGGGAGCTTTCATTTGGAGCCTCATATCTTCAGTCATTAGAGATATGTACTGCTTGTACTTCAAAGGAAATAGGGCTAATCTGTAAAAATCCAGTTTTAAAATCTACTTATTTTTTTGACCTGTGACTTAAAGCTTGCCTGTTGTACAATAGAAAAACCAGGTAGGACAAAGAAGAAACATTTCTGTATATCATAAACTAATTACCTTTGTGTTTTATTAGCACTTTGCTTGTAAAAAAATCATTGTAAGACCTTCAAAGTCTCTTCTAACTCAAGGGGCTGTATAAAATTATCTCAATTTAAATAGCATTTTAAAAGGTTTAGCGTCCCTTGGTAAAGATAAAACATCTCATCATTATCAATTAAAGTACTCCTGAAGTCTTTGAAAAGAGGACTTGTTTGCTTAAAATACATGAAGGTCATGCTCACCCTGTAATCGTCAATGAGGAGTAGTCATTTGTTATTTTTAAACAGGCTGTCATTTAGCTGTTATGAAGATGAATAACATTTGTTATTAGCTAATAATCTTCCTGTTGATTACAGAGAAAAGACACTTGCAGACACCTTATGTGCCTTCCTTAGTTGCTAGGTTATTAATGCCTTTTGATTAATTCTGTAAACAAAAATTAAGGTCTTTGTTCTCTAAATTTCGAGACTGGCACCTATGATGCTAAACCATACTTTGGTTCGTGGTATTTTGAGTTGCACATGCTCTTTGCTACTGTTCATGCAAAAAAGTTGCAAAAACAAAGTTCATTTTTTAACATCAAACAGATTGTCAATGGATCATATGCTGCCTTTATTAAGTCTAGTTTTTGGATGTCTGTCTTCTTGAAGAGAGTTAATGAAGCTATAAGTTACCTGTGTGCCTTCATTTGGAATCGGGCCTAATTATCTGGATCTTGGCCACATCATTGTCCGAGCCTTATTTCTAAAGCAGATGGAGTCACTCAGGAATGACTTCATTTGTATTAATTTGTTGCACTGTCTTCTATTCGTCACAGAAGAACTGTACAGCCGTTGTCATAGACAGTAGGAAAAGACAAAAGACTTTTAGTCCGAAATTAAGAGAGAGATCTTCTCCTTCCATTCAAGGGTAATGATGTTCCAACCATAAAGGCAATTATGTATTGGCCACTTAGGGCAGTGGAATGGCGTAAGGGAGTAATCGTGCTTCCTTAGATTCATGAGCTTTCATTTTCTGGAATAAGTTAGGTGACAGACATATTAATCCAGCAGTTTTAAAGGGAAATGCTCTGGAGCTTTTTATGCTGTCATCGGGTTTTCACCTGGCTTTGGAGAGCCCTATGGGCAGTCTCTGAGGGAAATCTCTACCTTGGCTGTCATGTCCTGGAGCTTGTTGGAAAGAATGATCACTTTGTTATTACTGGATCAGATACATGATCTCCTGATTACAGGCTAATGGGTGGCCACAAGTCTACCTCGTCTTCTGGCTGTGGTCATCTCCAAGGAAAATAGCACTAATAATTCCCAATTCAGCCATGTTCGTGAACTTTCTGTAGAGATATATATAGAGTTTGGTTTTAGAGATAAGGAAGATAATTTAGCTTTTTCTTTGACCAGACAGTGGTGGCTATTTTTATGACTCTTTTAGCAATAAGGGGTTAGAAATTGTCAATGGCTTTGATGTGATCAATGGGATATGTCAATTTAGCACAAAAAGACTTAGATAAAGAATAACAACTGTTTTCAATATCCAAGTTTGCTATTGGCAAATACATGAAATGAAATGATTTCACTAATTTTTTCTAATTATAAAATATGTAATCAGAATGTGTCTATACTGATATGAAAATGTGTGGATGAAAGTTGAAAATAGATGATCAACACAGTTACAAGTATTTATTGGAGGAACCCAAAACAGAAGCTATTTCTTCAAAAGAATTTATTTGATCTTCAGAAAAATTGTCTCTAGAGAGCAACTTTGAGACATTTCTGAGATTATAATGGATTTAAAGTTTTCATTAGGGATCCCTAAACTAAGATAAAATGCCATCAACTAGGTGGCTTTAACAATAGACATTTATTGTCTTACCATTCTGGAGGCTGGAATTCCAAGATCAAGGCTTTGCCAGGGAAAATTTGGACCCAGAGACAGATGTACACACAGGGAGAATGCCATGTGAAGATGAAGGCAGAGACTTGGGTGATGCTTCTACCAGCCAAGGAAAGCCAGCTATTGTCATCAAACTACCAGAAGCCAGGAGAGGCACTTGGAACAGATTCTTCCACTTGATGCTCAGAAGGAACCAACCCTGTCAACACCTTGATCTCTGGTTTCCAGCCTCTGGAATTGTGAGACAATTAATTTTTATTGTTTAGGCCACCCAGTTTGTGGGACTTGGCTGTGGTAGCCCTAACAAGTTAACACAACTGCTTCTCCGATTCAGATTCCAATTTCTCAGTAGATTCCTCTGTCCATGCAATCTGAGTTAGCCCCTTTCAGGCCCTCTCTTACATATCTGGTTTTCTTCTTTCCAGGTGTTCTGTTTCCTTCCTGTAAAAGATAAACTCTTTGAAAAGGGACCTTATCTCTATGTTTATCTGTAGGCTCCCAAACTCTGAGAACAGGGCTGGCACAGAGTGGGCACTGAATAAGTACTTTTTGAATAAGTGAATCATTCTATGACTAATACTTACATTATATCTCCAGTGATGTGAAAAAAGACAGTAACAAATGAATGACATATTATGAGAGTTATTTTGTATCAGCCTGAATACTATATGTCAAAAATGTTTATTTTATGAAAAAGGTTATTTTTAATCTGTTAAGTCATAAAATAGTGGAATAACACTTTGAATTTTAGTTTTGATTTTTTAAAAAAGATTAACAGCTAGCAAAAATTAGTAACATAATTTAATTGGAAATGGAATTGCATTTAAGTAGAATTTATTACAAAAATGTAGAATAAACCAAATTGTTTCATCTGTTCAAAACATCTTTTATTTGGCTCTCTAAAAAAAGATAATTTAATTTGAAAAGATCAGGTGTATTGATTGAAATATGATTTTTATGGTACTTAATGGAAAAATGAGGCAACTGAAAAGGAAATTTATCTTTCATACTTGTTAATATCTGCCTGGAGAATTGTACAAGTTTAGTCTTAGTCATAATAAGATTTTTAAGCTTGATGTATATTCAAAAATTATATTCATTAAAATCATCTGGGTAAGATGTCAAGATTTCTGTCAACCAATATTATGCTGCCAGTTAGGAAGTTTTGCAGAAATCTCTTAATAGTTAGTAGTGAAGTATGTTGTACACCAGAAGACTTCCTGAAGAAATTTCCATCGATATTTTCAAAGGATCCTGCCCCTTTTAAAATTGAGTTGCATATGTTATTACAAATTGAAAAGTAAATAAATACTTTAAGTTAAATCTAAACTTAATAATTTGGATACTGTAATTTTCATGCATCTGGGTATTACAGTGTGACATACATTACACACACACATAAATCATAATAGGCACACAGCTCTATTAATTTTCACCAGTGTAAACAACACCAGAACAGGAAATAAAGTGTTATTGGTTGAAGGGCCAGTTTAAAGGTTTTTCTATTGGTGTGTTTGTCATCTTTATATATCTTGAATATGAGCCCTTGTTTGGTTAGAGAGCTTGCACATGTCTGTTCCACTCTGTGGCTTGCATTTTTACTCTTTTGATGATATATATTTTTTAATAGGCTTTTTTTTTATTTTTGTGTAGTTCCATTTCATCACCTTCTACCGTTAGCACTTTTTGTGTCCTGTTAGAGAAATCTTTACCTACTCCTAGGTAATGAGTATATTTTCCTATGCTTGCTTCTACAAAAATTTATTGCTTTACTTTCCCTATTTAGATCTATGAATCATCAAATCATCGGAATTGATATTTAATGCAAGGTATGGTCAAAATGTTTTCTGTTATTATCTCTAGGTAGTGTGATTATAGGTAATTTTATTTTTCTTTTAAAAATATTATATATTTTTTTACAATATAAATGTCTTAGGTTTTATTTTAGAAAGGTTAGTCACCTTGTACTACCTTATACTGTATAACAAAAGAATCTTGAAATCTTAGTGGATTTCAATAGCAGATATTTTGCTCACCTATGTTGATGGCTGCCAGTCAGCTAGTATGGGTCTTATCCAATTTGTGGTTATAGAACAGTGGTTCTCAACCTTCCTAATGCCGCGACCCTTTAATACAGTTCCTCATGTTGTGGTGACCCCCAATTTCATTGTTACAAATTGAACATAATTAAAGCATAGTGATTAATCACAAAAACAATATGTAATTATATATGTGTTTTCCAATGGTCTTAGGCGACCCCTGTGAAAGGGTCGTTCGGCCCCCAAAGGGGTCCCGACCCACAGGTTGAGAACCGCTTTTATAGAAGCTGAGTTGTTCCATGATTCTCTCTATTCTATGACTTAGGCTAAAGAAGCAGACTGTCTCCATGGCAGAGGTTCAAGAGCAAATAGTCTGGCAGAAACCTTCAGTGCCTCTCAAAGTTTCCACTTGAGCATGGTAGAGGGTCTGTTCACATTCTTCTCCATTAGCCAAAGCAAATCACATGACTGAGGCCAAAGGCAGTGGCACAGGGGAACTTGTAATAAGAGAAGGAGGGAATGGATTTCCCCATTCCACTTGTCCTGGAGTTTTCCTAGCTTCTTACTATTCTATAACCCTGCTGGATATTTGATAGTTTGATAATATTAAATAGTTATTTAAAATTATTTTTAGATATTGCACTGGCCAGTGTGCTCAGTGGTTAGAGCATTGGCCCATGCACTGAGAGGTCTCAGGTTCAGTTTCTGGACAAGGGCACATACCTGGGTTGCAGGTTCAATCTCTGGCCCAGTTGGAGAACATTCAGGTGGCAACTGATCAATTTGTCTCTCTCTCATCAGTCTCTCTGTCTCTGTCTCTGTCTCTTTCTTTCTCTTTCCCTCTCTACCTCCCTTCCACTCTCTCTAAAAATCAATGGAAAAAATATCCTTGGGTGAGGATTAACAAAAAATAAAAAAATATTTTTAGATATGAAAAAAGATATTTTAATTGAAAGGTAAACATGGTGGGTTAGTATTGTGGTGGGTTAACACACCCGGGTCGGCTAAATAGCCATCTCAGATGGTGATTAAAATAAATTGAATTTATTTAAAGAAAGTGGGTGGGGAAGGGCTAGCCAAAGGGAAGGGCTGCACAGCACCGAGCTAAGGGAACATTGGGTTGGTGATGGCAGTGCCCAGGAGCTGGAGTTTCATCCTTATATGCAGTCACTGGTGGGAAACTTTGTTGATGGGTTTGGGGGCTGAGCAAAAATAAGAAGAAAAATAGAGAGAAGGAGAGAAAGGAAACTTCAAATATAATATACCACAGAGGCTGTTTTACAGTGTCATAAATCTTGTATCATTTCTTGCTTGCTCTAAATTTCTCAGCATAATATTCAGAGCCTTTCCTAACCTGGCCCTAATCAACATCCCAGCCTCAGAGCCCACCGCTCTTCTATACAGCCTTTGTGATCTTGTAGCCTTGGACTACTCACAATTCCATGAATTGTGAGCCTGCATGCTCTTAACCCACTTTGTCCACCCTTCCCTCAACACATCTTATGGATTAGTCTTAGAAGACTGCAAATGATCTTCACTCTTTGAGGGTCAATTATTCCTCTGCCTGGGATGTTCTTTACTTCCCTTGCCTCTTGAAATTCTACTTATCCTTCAAGGATCAGTTCTTCTGTGAAGTCCTCTTGTGTTCCCATAGTCAGAATTAATTATTCCCTTTTCTTGCTCAATTATAGCACTAGATGCAGCCTACCTTAATTTCTAGTTATGTGTGCACACATTGGTCTCCCCTAAGGGGTTATATGAGTTTCATGATGACATTTTATTCCTTTCTGCCTTCCCTCCAGATCGGAGAGGAAGCAGTTCCTGGCACATAGGCATTCAAGTAAAGTTTGTAGAATTGAATTGTACACCAATATGGCCATGAAATAATATTTAAAAAACATTATGACTCTTTCAGATTAATTTATTTTTAAATTACACTTGACATAAAATATTATATTAGCTTCAGATATACAAATAACATAGTGATTAGACATTTATATACCTTATGAAGTAATCCCCCCAATAAATTTAGTACCCATCTGGCACCACATATAATTATTACAATATTAGTGACATATTCCCTATGCTTCACATCCCTGTGACTATTCTTATAACTGGCAATTTGCACTTCTTAATCTCATCCTCTTTTCCACCCATCCTCCAAACCTCCTTCTATCTGGCGACCATCAATTTATTCTCTGTATCTATGAGTTTGTTTCTGTTTTCTTCTGTTTGTTTATTTTGTTTTTTTAGATTTCACATATAAGTGAAATCATATGGTATTTGTTTTTCTCTGTCTGACTTATTTCTGTGTGACTTAAAAAATATATCCTAGAGTTGTCAACAGTGAAAACTTGTAACTTCTAAGAAAAGTTGCTGATCAGTGAAGCAAAGACCAAGTCAAGAATCAAGTACAGTTTGCCCTTCAAGAACCAGTGACTGACAATAATAAAGCTACAAGTGATTTAGTACCTTCTTGAGGTGCATACATTTATTTTACTCAAGGTGTGTATTTTATACCTCCAAACAGCCTTGAAGAGGGTTTAAAAAAATACTCTCTGACTTTTATGCTTCCCAGGTCATTCTGATGACTGTACCGTGCAGAGAGGAATAAAAGTAAGCTATAAAGGCATACCTCTAGGGCTCTTGGGGTTCACTCTTCTTTCTTTATAAAAACATACATCTTTACTGCTAGTAGCGCAAGTTATTTTCAGTGGTGAATTAAACTTTAAGCTCATTTCTTATTATCTTTAGAAATATGGTCAGATGCTTGGGGATGAGTCTTTCTTACACTTTTATATGTTATTCAGAATCCTTTTCTCATGGGTTTGCTAGAAGGACATTTTTGCTAATTTTTGATCACTGACATCAACATATATTGCATCTTGTGTTATTCCAAATGCCTATTTAACCCACAGCTCTTTTAGAGCAATGTTCCTCAAAGTGTGGCTACAGTCTTTGATACCAGTCGTCAGTAAGATATAAGGAGCTATAGCCAGAGTGTAAATGAACTGTGTCACTAAGCACTCTGTTTAGTTCAATTGACTTTTTGCATTTGTGTTTTCATAGCAAGACTTTATTGATTAAAGTAGCAGTACATTGATTTGCATTGTGGCACAAACTTCTTTTCTCACTATGGATTGGCATTTTCAGTAGCCAATCCACTGCTGTAGAGAACCTGCCCCTGTGTACATGTGACATGCCTCTAGTCACTGCTAGGAATCATGGCCTGCTCCATGCAAAGGTAGGTCTCTCTTCCTCCTTTGTTTTCTTATTCTTTCCCCATCTGTTTCTCTTTCTGTAATGGGAACTAAAAGGCATAGAGATATCTACATGGATTGGCCATAAGAGAAGGGTAAACGATGTGATTTGGGGGAGGAGTTTGGATTGTGTAGTGTCAGTAACTCCAGAGGGACTAGGGACAGAAATCAGCCACTTAATCATGCCTATGTAATGGGGTGCCAATGAAAATCATGAACATTGAGGCTCAGGTGAGCTTCTCTGATTGGCAATACTTTGTGTATATTTTCACACAGGGTTGCCAACAAACGAATGCTGTCTTGACTCCACAGGAAATGACACTGGCTAGCATCATGTTCAGTACTTTCTTGCACTTCACCCTATATGCATTTTCCCTTGACTAATTTCTGTCTTAATCTCTTCCCTGTAATAAATCATAATCATGAGCATAACAGCCATCAATGAGTTATATGAGTACTTCTAGTGAGTTTTGGATGCCTGAGGTGGTCTTGGGGATCCTTGAACTTGCAGTTGATATCAGAAGTGAAGGTGATCTTATTTCTTCTAACTTTTCAGTTTACAATACTTTCACATTCCCCTAATCAGTTATTATCTGTGTAGTCTTGAGTAACTACTTAAATTCACTCAGCTTTCTTCATACCTGTAAAGTGGGCATAATTATAGTACCCATCTCAAAGGGTTATTATCACATGGTTCAAATAACACAGAGTCCAAATAAATTAATACTTGTAAGTCCAGTAGAATAGCGAAGGACATTGTTACATTTGTTTATTAGTATTATGCTCACTATCTCTGTCTCCTTCTTAGATTGCAGCAGAGCCTCAATCTGCTCCTTCTGTTTCCCCTTCCCAAACCTGGAGATTATCCTTTACTCAGTGCCAAGAGTGTGTGTTCTCCAGCATGCCACTTTTCTTAGGGTCTTGTGTCACACTTAGCATAAAGTCCAAAGTTCTCACTAGTTCCACTGCCTGCTTAGCCCCTGCCCTTCTGTCCAATGTCCAATGTTACCCCCTACTGCTATTTCCCTTGCTCAACACACTTCAGCCAAACAGCTCTCTGCCCCAGTGGCCTCTGCCTCCAACACTCTTCCAGATCTGCATGTAGTTTGCTTCTTCATATTTTCAAGGCTCCACATAAGTTTTGCTTGTTACAGGGTTTCTGCTGATCACTTTACCTAAAACAGAATTCCCTCCCAGCAGCACTCTGAATTTCTTATTTTCTTCAAAAACCTTTCAGTTTCTGAATGTAGATAGTCTATTTTAACATGTATTGCTAATTATCTCTTTTCTCCACTAGGATGTCGGTTCCATGAAGGCCATGGATTTTAGCTGTGTTTTTGGCATGCAGTACCTAGAACATACAGAATGCTCAATAAATTTGTTGAATGAATAGCTAAAGTATGTGCTAGGAGGCAGGGAGATATGTTTTTAGCCACAGACACAGGGCCTGGCACATAGTAGGACTCAATTAATATTCTTTGACCGAAGGCGGTAGCAGTCTGAAAGTTCTTTATAGAAGGATAAAAATAAATGAGTTGTTCCCAGAATTTACTCTTAAGCTTTCTTTTCCTGGAAGGCTAAAATAAGATTCCCACTCTTTTACAGTCTTTTGTAAAAAAAAAAAAAAGAATCTAGTTCTTAAGAAATTATTTTAGTGCCTTCAAGTGCCACCTCTCTTTTTCTACCATGGATGAAATATTTAGACTGGTAAGTCATCAAAGCTATATAGAGACTCTAAAAATTATCATTAAAAATGAAAAAAATCATAAAAAATGAAATCTATTCACCCACTGTTTTAGAGATTTTCTAATTTCAACCTAAAACTAACTGTGCAAATTACATATTCTGTTCTTTTATTTATTTTAGTGTATGTTTCTCTGTGTGTATAATGTGCATATGTATGAGATTTTATGGTGCACCTACCATGTACCTAAAAATGTACCTATTCTAAGAAATTATATGAGGGAAGCAATGAGAAGGCAAAATTTGTTTTCCTTATACTACAGCTTCTGCTACTCAGTATCTTGAGGCCAGAAGGAGCCTGGGCATTGTTTGTTGCCATCAGAACCAGCTGCCCTAGCAGGAATACCAAGGAGAGGTTTTCTTTGAATTACAAGGCAAGGAGTTTTCTCTGTCATGGTTCATGGTTTTTTATTTAGTAGAAGCAAGCATTACTTTTAGGGAAAAAGTAAGTAGCTTTCTATTTGCAAGCAAAACCTTTCAGTAGTTACAATCATGGTACTTGGTTTCATTCTAAGAGGAAGGGAGGGAGTTGGAGGGGAGAATTTTCATGCAGAAATTAAGCTTGAAGATGCCTGGGAAATGGGAAGTAAGGGGCACCGATAAAACCATTACCAGTATGATTCATAGACTCTCCAGGTGTCTCACTCTTTTCAGTTAATTTGTAATGATTTAAATGCCCTTTCTGTAGTGAGCAAGTACTGATGTGGAGTCAGGAGACCTTCATTCTTATTCTGATGTACTCATTGTTACTTAAGAAAAAATCTTCTAATTTCTTGAGGCGTTTTTTTTTTTAATATAAATTATCAGATATATTTTCCCATGTACCTCACTGGGTTTCAAAGAATTGCAACCAAGATAATATACATGAAAGTATTCTGCAAACTATAAAGTACTGCAGTATGCTATCATATAAGGTACTCCAATGTATTTTCATCTTTGCAATTCCAAACTCAGCATTCTGAGCAGAGAAGATACAAGCAATTAGCAGAGTTCCTGGGATTTTGAGAATGTTAGGAGGTATGATGATGATGATGATTACATTATTCTTTCATTAGGAGCAGACCATCCCTCCATGAGTTATTATGGTACAAAACAATAGTAAAACAGAGAGACAACAAAAAATTGTCTCATACCTGTGAAAGCATAACTCAAATAAGTGCCTGCATAAGCTGTTTCTCTCTCCATTTTAATTTTTTTCTACTCTCTTTCTACAAGCATGTATTGCCTAGTACTGTGCGAGGCTATCATCAAATAAAGATAAATTAAGTTGTGTCTTACTCTCAAGAGGCTTAAAGTCCAGTAGTGGAGACAGACAAGTAAGTACATAAATGCATCAGGTTTTAGGATGCTGTGATAGATGTGTGAGCCACATGGGATTATATGCAGCTCGCTTATCTTAAGGAAAGGAATATCACACTTAAGCTTTCCTTCTGTATATAGAATTTGTCTACATTTAATGACCCCTGGTTTATTGTAAGCTTTCTGGCATTTTTCAGGGTAGCTAAGTGCTAACACTAAGATTGAAAGTCAAAGTTTAATTGGTCTGATCATTGAGATAATCATAATAGATTCTTTTTAATACAAAAGATCTAATCTAGAATGAAGTAAAACGGGGAATGTACATGTTTCCAGAACTGGGAAGTCCATGATTGCTTAGACCTCAGTATAGCTAGCTCAGCTCCCAGGGCTTACACAGTTCTCTTTTTTTTTTCTCTCTCCTCCCCTCCCCTCTCCTCCCCTCCCCTCCCCTC
>NW_005370700.1:1800615-1819293 GCF_000412655.1 Myotis brandtii
CCTCCCCTGTCCTCTGTCTCTATCAGCTTTGCTTCCCTCTGTGTTGTCTTCGTTCTATATTGAAGATGGTCCTCCTTGTGCACCCAGGGAAGATATCTCTTAATAGTCTCAGATTCCCATCCTTTTCCTTTATCAATCACAGTAGAAATAAAACTTTTACCTTATATTTCATAATTTGGTTCCAGAAGGAATGTGAGTGGTCATCCTTCAGTAATGTGCTCACCTATAGAACAATAGTTGTTAACTGTGCCCAAAGGAATATGACACTATGCTTGACTAGGTCTGAGTCACATGCACTTCCCCATTATCCAGTGGGTGGGGGTGGGGGTGTTAACTGTGACTAAATTAGAACAATTTAGAAAGGATAAAATTCCACATAGAACAACTTTGTTCTGCAAAGGAAGGGTCAAAGCCGCAATAGGTACCTCTTACAAAAAGAACACAGTGCAAGGATTTCTCTGCAATATTATCAACACATTCATACCATAATGCATAGCTGTTAAATTCCTTGCCCTCTTCTTTTAGGTCTTCTAGGAGCATTATCATCCTTCTCATGGGAACTTCTCCTCCCACCCTCCAACCCTGTGGTTAGCACAGAGCTGCATTTTCCTATAGATCCCACCCACTTGGCTGCAGTTGATTGGTCTCATGCTGGGTACCTTCCTTAAACCAAGCCAGTCAGAGAGCTTTCCTGGGTTTCTGGAAAAGGGACTAGTGAGGGCTTGTTAATTACTCAGTGATGGTGGGTTTGACAAAATGTCAGAATGTAAATGTGCTGCTCTGGTTCTTGCTCTGCAGAAGAAGTTGGTCCATAGTTGGTTCATAGTTTGAATAAAGCTCATACACAGAAAAGTGTAGTTAGATCAATCAGCTAGTGGTAGAGATGAATTAATCACTTAATTCCTGATCTTTAACTACAACAAGCCCTTGCCAGTACTCACCACTGTGACTCCTTAACATGAGCAGTACTGTCCGATGGAAATACAAAGTGAGCTGCAGATGTGAACCACATATGGAAGTTTAAATTTCCTGGTGGATACATTATAAAAGGAAAAAGACAGGTGGATTTAATTTTTACAATATATTTTATTTAACCCAATATAACCAAAAGATTGTTATTTCAAATTATAATCAATTTAAATATAATGGATATATTTTAAAAAATTCATAGTAAGCCTTCAAAGTTTGGTGGCATTTACTCTTTTAGCACATGTCAACCTGGATGAGTCACATTTCAAATGCTCAGGAGTCACATTTGGGGTATGGCTATGTTACCATCCTGGACAGCGAAACTCTAGAGACCTAGTCAGAGTCAGAGAGAAGTGGGCCAAGGGAGAGAATCATACAGGGGTGCTTCCTAAGACACTCATATCAGGTATTTGACATACTTTCTGTTGATAAATATAGCAAATATCTATAAAGTAATTCCTTGTCTTTGAGATAAAAAATTACTGGCATACCTCAGAGCTACTACAGGTTTGGGTCTGGACCGCCACAATAACGCAAATATTGCAATAAAGTAAGTCACATGAATTTTTTGGTTTACCAGTACATAAAAAGTTATGTTGACACTATATTGTAGTGTATAAGTATGCGCTAGCATCATGTCTAAAAAGCAATGTATATACCTTAATTAAGAAATACTTATTGCTAAAAATTGCTAACCATCATCTGAGCCTTCAGCGAATTATACTCTTTTGCTGGTGGAGGGTCTTGCCTTGATGTTAATGGCTGGTGGTGGTTGCTGAAGGTTGGTTACTGAAGGTTGAGGTGGCTGTGGCAATTTCTTAAGATAACAATGAAGTCTGCCACATCAATGGACTCTTCCTTTCATGAGCGATTTATGTGTAGCATGTGAGGCTGTTTGATAGCATTTTACTCACAGAACTTCTTTCATAACTGGAGTCCATCCTCTCAACTCCGCTGCTGCTTTATTGCAAAGTTTATGCAATATTCTATATCCTTCGTTGTCATTGCAACAGCCTTCACAACATCTTCGCCAGCAATAGATTCCTTTTCAAGAAACCACTTTCTTTGCTCATCCATAAGAAGAAACTCCTCATTCATAAAAGTTTTTATCATGAGATGGCAGCAATTCAATCACATCCTAAGACTCCACTCCTAATTCTAGTTCTCTTGCCATTTCCATCACTTCTGCAGTTACTTCCTCCACTGAAGTCTAGAACTCCTCAAAGTCATCCATGAGGGGCTGGAGTCACTTCTTCTAAACTCCTGTCAATATTGATAATTTGACCTAGTCACAAATGTTTTTAATGTCAACTCGAATGATAAATCCTTTCCAGAAGGTTTTCACTTTACTTTGCCCAGATCCATCAGAGGAGTCACTACCTATGGCAGCTATAGTCTTACAAAATGTATCTTTCAAATCAGCGGTCGCCAACCTTTCGGACCTCATGGACCACCAATGGTCCGCGGACCACCAGTTGACAACCGCTCTTTTCAATAATAAGACTTGTAAGTTGAAATTATTCCTTGACCCATGGACCACTGAATGGATGTTGTGTTACTAGGCATAAAACATCTCTCTATCAGAACTCTTGGGTGACCAGATGCATTGACAATGAGCAGTAATATTTTGAAAGGAATCTTTTTTCCTGAGTAGTAGTTCTCAACAGTGGGCTTAAAATATTCAGTAAACCATGTTGTAAACAGATGTGCTGTCATCCAGGCTTTGTTGTTCTATTTATAGAGCACAGGCAGAGTAGATTTAGCATAATTCTTAAGGGCCCTAGGAGTTTCCGAATGGTAAATGAGCACTGGCTCCAAATTAAAGTCACCAGCTGCATGAGCCCCTAATAAGAGAGTCTTTTTCTTTTGAAGCCTTGAAACTAGGCATTGATTTCTCCTCTCTAGCTATGAAAATTCCAGATGACATCTTCTTCCAATATAAGGCTGTTTCACCTACATTGAAACTGTCGTTGAGAGTAGCCACCATCATTAATGATCTCAACAAGATCCTCTCGATAACTTGCGGCAGTTTCTACATCAGTCCTTGCTGCTGCCTTGCATTTTTATGTTTTGGAGACAGCTTCTTTCCTTAAACCTCATGAACCAATTTCTGCTAGCTTCAAACTTTTCTTCTGTAGCTTCCTCACCTCTCTCAGCCTTCACAGAATTGAAGAGGGTTAAGTCTTTGCTCCGGATTAGGCTTTGGTTTCAGGGAAAGTTGTAGCTGGTTTGATCTTCTATCCAGGCCACTAAAACTTTTTCCATATCAGCAGCAAGGCTGTCTTGCTTTCTTATCATTCAGACATTCACTGAAGTAACACTTTTGATTTTCTTCAAGAACTTTTTGTTTGCATTCAGAACTTGTATGTTTGGCACAAGAGACCTACCTAGCTTCCGCCTATATGTGCTTCCGACATGCCTTCCTCACTAAATTTTAAGTTGAGACACATGTGACTTCCTTTCACTTGGACACTTAGTAGAGGACATTGTAGGCTATGACAGCAATTGGCCCAATTTCAATATTGTTGTGTCTCGGGAAATAGGGAGACGTGAGGAGAGGGAGAGAGACGGGGGAGTGGCCGGTCAGTATAGCAGTCAGAACACTCAGTGTTTTTATCTGTTAAGACACTGTCTTACATGAGAGCAGTTTGTGGCACCCTTAAAACCATTACAATAGTAACATCACAGATCACTGGTCATAGATCAGCACAGAAAATATGATAATAATGAAAGAATGTTGAGAGAATTACCAACATGTGACCTAGAAACACAAAATGAACAGATGCTGTTGGAAAATGGTGCTGATGGGTGGACTTGGTCAGGCCAGGGCTGCCACAAACCTTCCATTTGTAAAAAGGGCAATATCTGTGAAGCGCAATAAAGCGGGCTAAAACAAAGCAGGAGAAAACGAAGTATGCCTGTATGTTGACTCTCTCTGTTCTTTCTTAATATTCTAAAGCTTATGAACACTTTGTAGTCATTTTGTTACTTACACTGCTTTACATTTTCAACAGCATTTAGTTAAAATTTTCATTACCCTAGTGTCATTAAATAAATTTTAGAAAATGATCATAACTGCATGAGGGTTTTTCTTTTTACAGTTGAAAAATACATTGAGGGTAATATTTTTTTCTTTCAATGGTGAAGATTTACTTGGAGGTATCTTTATATATGACAATTTGACCTTTTAATATATTTATATATGCTAAATTTAATTGGTTTCATACAGCATTTCATTAAAATGTGGAATTGCAGTTAAGAAAAGTAATAAAAATTGTGTTTTTTTTCCCTTTTCACTGTCAATGGAAAGGTGGGAAGGTATAAAGGTAATGTTGCTTTATACCGTGGCAAGCAAGATACCATGTAATGATGGCTCCTAGTGCTTTGATACCCTGACAAGGATCTGCTGTAGCTTAATAGCCAAATCCACTCATTTTTTTAAATCATAATAATTCTTTGAAGCAGAGTTTAGGATAAAATTTAATGACAATTTTAGTTAATTCATCCATTTAGTAAGAGAAAAAATAGGCTTATTATCCATAGGTAAGCTCCTTGAGTAAGTGTCTTTCTGTTTATTTCTGTATCCCAAATACTAGAGCAGTGCCTAACCCAGGAAGATATCCAATAAATATTGACTGAATACACTAGTTCCTGTAAATAAAAAGCTTATTTCAAAATGCAAATGGCAAATAAGATGCTAGTTTTAAACACATACTCTGGGATAGGTTCTATGTAAAGTTTGTAATATACATTACAAATGTAACTCTTGCAAAAATCCCATGAAACAGATATTATCCCCACTTTACAGGTAAGACAACCGAAACATAAGAGAAGTTCATAAGCTTTCCAAGCTCACATAATTAAATAGAAGATTTGGGATTGACTTCAGAGTCATCTGATCCCTCTTACTCACGCATGTATTTCTTAGGGTTGCCATGCAAAATACCATCGATTGAGTGGCTTAAAACAACAGAATGTTATTTCCTCTTAGTTCTGGGTACTAGAAATCTGAAATGAAGGGCCATGTTCCCTTTAAAACATATGGGGTAGGATCCTTTCTTGCCTCATCTAGCTTCTGGTATTTGCTGGTAATCCTCAGCATTCTTCAATCTCTGTCTCCACTGTCACTGGTATTCTTCACCTGTGTGTCTCTCTCCTGTTCTTATAAAAACACCAGTTAATTGAACTAAGCGCCCCAGCCTACCTCAGTGCAACCTCATGTTAACTAATCACAATTTCAACAGCACTAGTTCAAAATAAGATCACATTTTGAGGTCCTGCCCGGGGTTTAGGATTCCCGTATTGCATCTTTGGGGGACACAATTCTACCATGACACTTACTATATTTGATATTGGTCAAGCGCAGGTATTTATTAAACACCCCCAAAGCCCAAGACACTATGTTTGCTTATTGATACAGGAATCCAAAAGTATAATGCACATTTCCTTTAATCTGATTGGGAGGAAAAGATATATTTTCATAAACATATATGTCAATAATAGGTAGTGTTAGACACAGTGAGTTTTAGGTGATGGCAGCACATGTGAGAAGAAATATCATACACGTTCAAAGAAAAGTTTCCAGGCCTTACAGAGAAAATAGGGCTGGAAACTGAGATGGGGGGTTTGTGCAGAGAGAGGTCAGTGAAACAGAATTTGTGGTAACTCAGATGGTCAAAGTAAAAAGAAGAAAAAAAATGGCCTTATATCAAGAAAAAGCAGACATCACTTAGAAAAGAGAGAGGCCAAGGCACAGACAATTTCCTACATGGCAAATGCTGTGAGAGAGAGCAAAATAGAGAAAGGTAAAGAAAAGGCCACTGGGCATTAGAATAAGAAGGCTTGGGGAAACTTTTGAGTACGCAGGTTCAATGGAGTAGCAGGGGTGAAAATTTGATTGGAGTTGAGTTTAGGTCAGTGTCAACCAAGCTGGACTTTGAAGACCACTAGGTGATGATATTAGGGAATCTGCTCTTCTCATGCTATGGGGCTGCTGGTGTCAGTGAAATGCAAGTTGGCCTTTTAAAAATCTCAACTGTTAATGGATTAATCAGTTTTTCAAGTGTTTGGGGTTTTTTCTCTTCTCTTCTTTTCTTTTCTTTCTTTCTTTTTCTTTTTTTTTTCTTTTTCTTTTTTTTTTTTGGTGCATGTGTGTATTCCTATTATGTTTTTTTTCTCTTCTTTTCTTTTCTTTTCTTTCTTTCTTTTTCTTTTTTTTTTTCTTTTTCTTTTTTTTTTTTGGTGCATGTGTGTATTCCTATTATGTGCCAGGCATTTTTCTCATTCATGGAAATATAGCGGAGAATAAGGAAGGTATGATTCATGCCACCAGAACACTTCTATTCCAGTGGGGGAGATGGACATTGAGCAAGCAATTGATTATGTACATAATATAATTTTCCATCTTGAGAAGACCAATGAAGGAAAATAAAACAGAGTGTGAAGTTGGAGAGCAACAATGGAGATGAGGGAGAGGTAATGAGCTACAATTAAAATTATCCAATTAGGAGTTAATGCAACAGATACATTTAGTTCTGGCTCTGCCATGTATCCTGGTACAGTATAGTAATCATGTAAAATATTGGCCAGATTCAGAAGATTGATTATGTAATTTTGGCCAGTTTATTTAATTTCTTTTTTATGTGTCTCAGGGGGAAAATTAAGGAATTAAGTAGAAACTGGACTCTGAGGGCCCTTCTAACTCTATTCTCACTGAATCATAATATTACAACTATTCATTCTATTTTGATGTCAGCCACAAATTTGATACGTGTCTCTTGTGTCCTAGTCCGAAAGTATTATAAAAACACAGACATTGACATTTTGTGATGTACTAAAATATTCTCCATAATTTAAATATGAATGATTATTTTGAATATATAGGAGTACAATATGAGGGGAGTTGAATTTTAACACTGTGAGTTTAAGAATAAAAATCATAAAGGAAGTAACTTCTTTTAAAAGATACTTATTGAGTGTTTTTCGATGGCTTAAGAAAGGGTGATACATTGACTCTAAAGCAATGGCCAGCTCTGTCGTGATCCTTGAAAGGATATCTGTTTACAACTGTGGAGATGATGCCCATTTAAAACTCATCATTATAAGGGTGTCTTTGTCTACGTAAAGAATGGCAGTATTGTTTCATTTCAAATGCTTGTGGATTTTTTATTCTGGAGGATTATTTTGAAATCAGGGACATTTGTTGTTTGGAAAAATCCAGCCAGCAACTGCTCTAAGTAAAAGAAAATTATTACAGGGTTTTTATGGTTAAAGGCTAATAAATGACACCAGATAGTCCATTTTGTGCCGCCTCATGTTTTAAAGTTCTGATCTAAACAGAAGACTTGAAAATACCATCTCCAGCATGGATGGCGATGCTCTGATGGAGAGGGTGAGACGGCCAACTGTTCTGCACTGGCTAATCCGCAGGAGGGGATAAAGCCAGACAGTGCTGGGCACCCCACCCCCTGCCCCCATATCCTCCAAAAGAACATACTCTCACATGACAGTGCCAAGAAAATAAGGTCAAAATGCATCTAAATAAATTACAAAAGGCCCTCACTGTGCAGTAGGCAGCCAAGCCTGGAGGAGCCGTGCTGGGTGTGAGTTAGCACCACATGTGCCAGCTCTGTGGGAGCACTGCTTTCCCTTCTCACTGTGGTGGGAACAGGGGGACCGCTGCTCTTGCTAGTCTGTCTACTGCCATCTCTGCTGACAAGATGCAGAGTGACGGTGGCCTGTGGCTTCATCTGTCCAGAAAGGCACAGTAAACTGGCAGCGAGTGGAAGGGCGAGTGTGCTTACTTCCCCACCTGACTCGGTTTGGAAAAGAATGAGAGATCATATGATAATGTGCGCCTCGTTCTCCGACTTCTTTTCTATTGACCTGTTGATTATGTGGGTTATGCCTCTTTTGCTTGCCTGGGTCTGTAGTGATCGGCACCATAGAAACAGATAAAACACATAGTCGTGACTGCAGATACTCAGTCATATCGCTGAGGCTCAACAGGCCAAAGTACCAAACAGATTGCATTTGACTTTGTAGTGAGGTTTTATGTGCAGTCATGACAGATGTTCAGAGAGATTATCCTTTTCCGTCTCCACCCTGCCTCCTTTCAACTAGCTCATGTATGACTTGCTCTAAAGTAGCCTCTCTTTTATGAATAGATGAAGCTCGACACTGTCAACTGTATGAAGTCAACATTCTACTGATCAAGCATTTATTTTCCCAACAGAAGATGCTATCTCTCTCTTTTTTTTTTTTTTGAGATTAGTAGCAGGCTGCCCTTACATCCTGCTTGGCTTTTTATGCCAAGAGCTACCTGATGCCAACCAGAGGCAACTTCAGAGCTACTTTGTAGCATAACGCAATTTTAGGAACTTGTCTCCTATAACACTTACATTCTGGATGGTGAAGATTTTTTTTTCATGTGTATTTACTCTGTTGCTAATCTCCCTTCAGGGGTTTAAAAATGAACAGGCATGATAAAACACTCCTTGCTGTGTCACTTCAAACTTCAGGATTGACTGCACCACATGCCTTCTTGAGATGTATTTGGTTATCTCTAAGTAAAGACTTTGCTCCAAAGTTCTCAATTCCAAGTAAGGGTTGTAGAGCTTTCTCTTTGTGACACCTTATAATGCCATCTACTAGTAGTGTCAGATGAACTTCTCCACTATTGGAAAAAAAGGCATAGAACAGAGCATAAAGATCTCTCTGGAAAAATTTTCAAAGCAGGGAGTTATAGATGTATTTAGGCTAGTAAATAGTGCTTCTAATCTTTTTCTGTTTGCATTTTCATTCCTCTGGAAAATTTCACTATTTTCCTGGCATTTTTCTCATTATTTGTTTGCATTTTCTAAGTTAAGGAAAGGTGTGTTTAGGGTTGATCTGGAAGACACACAGATTTAAATATTAAAAATTTCCTATGCAGACATATATAGGATAGGGAGAAAAATTAGGTTATTAAAAAAGAAGGAAAACTTTCATAGTTTCAGTGGAGTCCTTAGGGCCCTCAGGAAGCTAATTAAGAGCATTTCATTGCCTTTGTGGGCAGTCCCTTGAAGTATAATGCCCAGCAAAACAGGTAGAACAGAATGATCTAAGTTCATCTCCCATAAAGCATCCTAATTTCCATTTAAGTGATACACTGTGCAAGTTTCTGAACTGTGAGTGAGGTTAGAAGTCATCAGCTGGGAGATTTATAGTTGTACGGGAGAGTAAAACCACCCAGGGCAGCCTTTCTCATTTCAATAGCAGGAGGCATAAAGCCTCAAAGACTGCAGGATTTGTACAAAGTCACAAAACAAGTTAACAATGAGAAACTAGACCTCAAACTTCCTTGAAAATGATTTCTTCCCCTAGGTGCAAAATGAAACAATTCCCAGAGGAGTGTTTTTGTTTTGCTTGTGTTTTTGGAGGGCTCAGTACTATGTTGTACCACAGATGACATTTTCTGAACTGATAAATTGTAGGAATAAAACAAGAAATCTATACGAAGCTTTTCTCCCTGAAAATCCCTTTACTTTTTAAAAATTATCTTTTTCATAAACTCAGCGTGGTTCTAATTCTAAGTAAAATCAAGCTATCAGTTTTAAATTGACTTCTGAGTGCATGTACTGGAGCCTATTCTTGAGGAAGATACTATCTTGCTTGGACTTTGGGAGACACAGGAGGATAAGATGCTGTGGACCCTATCCTCAAGGAGCTTATAATTAATTTTGGGAAATGAGAAATCTATGGGGAAACAATGAAGCAATAATCCAACATGACATATAACACAATGTTGGATTTTTAGAAGCCCTGAAAGGCTTCATGGGAAAGGTGAGATATAGGTAGATCGTAAAGAAAGTGCATGATTTGATTGGCTGTGAGAACTTGTTACACAGCAGCAGATAACTAATGCATTTCTTGTTATCAGTTGTAAATGGATTGGTAGCTACTCTTTTGGTTATTTGCATGCTCTATTGGACTTCCTCACAATCACTGTTCTTAGATGGAGGTTCAAGGGCCAGCTTGGGTCTTTCCACAACATTCCAAAGAGCAGGAGACTATTAGAAGTCCCCCTTCTGTCAATTTTAGCTTTGTTTTCAGTGCTCCACCACCAATGACAGGCTGAAGTCTGGACCAGCATTTCAGTTGGGGGCAGGGAAGGCTAGAGGAACTTAGCTTTAGGATCTGAGCACAGAGGCAAGTCTCTCACCAGCAGTTAGCAAAAGAGGGCATTTTGATCCCTAATTATGAAATTTAAAAATGTCTATTTCTTAAAATGTTCTTCCTCTGACCTTAGCAACTTTCACTACTTAGGAATCTATGAGATACCCCAAAACAGCCAAAGAGCAGTGGAATGCATGTAGCATAATATGGCTTATTAAATTAGTGACTGAGAACTTAAGCTTTTATAACAAACTGGTAAAAAGTTATCCTGTTTGGAAATTCCAATAAAATAATCACTTGGTTATTCTAAAACAGTTCTAAGGCAAAATGCAGTGAACTTGAATGCTGAACGTGGCAAATTTCTGGCTTTACCTTGGCATTAGTTTGTTAGCAGAATGAACCCTGCTAGCTAGTGATTTTCACTCGGAAGCTGAAATAGATTATAGGTTGTTTTTCTGTCCATGAGTGTTTTTGTTTTGTTTTTATTTTTCAAATTACTCTCCTGAGGGAAAATTGAATGTATGACAGGGACTACAAGCATGAAACCTCTAATAATTCAGGCTTATGTTCTGAAGAGATTGTTCTTGATCTATGAGGGTGCTTACTGAGTCTTTCCTGGAGTTTATTTATTTGACCATGTTTCCCCAGACTTAAATGCCTCTGTTAATCAATACTGAGCTTCTCAACACTGAGTCTGCAGAGCTCATCAAGATGAGAACTTTTTAATTTAAAATTTAAAAAAATCCTAGTATATCCATAATCCTTGGAGAAATAGCAGATCTATTACTGGACAACAACATATCCACTGACAATTGAGTTTTATTTTTGTCCCCCTTTTTAAGATTACTGATGGGATTGAGGTGAAAAGGAAAGAGTTTACTCAGAAACTTAATTTCAAGAAGTTATGGTTTTTCAGAAATTTAAGGCAAGGGCACAGTTCATTCTTTGTTCGTTGTATCACTCATTCAGTGAGCTCCTAGTATATTGCTGGAACTTGGCTCTTGGGCTATCATGTGAATAAAGTTGGCCCTGTTGGCAAGGAGTTAACAGTAGAGGAGGATGAAAAACACAAGTTAATGTCCAATTCTAATGGAGTTTGATAAGAGTTACAGTAAGATTAATATTCAGAGACAAATAACCCCATGGGTATGGAAAGACATCTGTTAGGAAAGAAATGAAGGCAAAGTCAGAGACTATTCATCTGACTGTGAAACTTGAACTAGCACTCTAGCCCACACAGAGTGCACACCCTGTGCCAGCTCTGCTGGGCGGAGTGCAGTCAGGCTTAGGGGATGAACCAGAAGTGAAGGGGATGAGGAGGAAGGTCGGAAGCACTCTTCTTGGCTATCGGTGTCATTTTTTAATGTCATCATCTCTTTTCATATCTGTATAGTTTAATTTCACTTTTTTTCCAAAGGAAAATGAATTACAGATTAGTGAAGTTAACGTGTTTTGATTTTGCAGCACCTATAGAAGAAAATATTTATTCACCCATTCATTCAGGATTTATTGAGCATCTGCCATGCACCACTGGGCCTTACAATGAAGAAATGATAGATACTTCTGGTGGTAGGGAGATATTTGGATTTTTAGAACAATGACAAATGATAATATTTATGTATATATTTATGTATGTACTAGAGGTCCAGTGCACGAATTTGTGCATGGGTGGGGTCCCTCTGGGTGGCCTGCAGGGATCAGGCCAAAACCTACAGTCCAACACCGCCTGCAGCTCCTATCTGCTGCTCCCGCTCATCCCGCCCCCACTGTGCCTACCACGGGCTCATGCCCAATCAGTCCCCATCCGGAGAGGCTTGTGCTGCCAAGGCAGTGTTCCTCAGCCATGAGCCCTGCATCTGGTGCCCTCCCAAGGGGAGTGGCCTGTGGGATCGGGCTGAAACAGGCTCTCCCAAATACCCCGAGGCGTCTCAGATTGCGAGAGGGTGCAGGCCAGGCCGCGAGGGACACCACTGGTGCATCATTGGGCCAGGGAGGGACTGCGGGAGGGCTCCGGGGCATGTCTGGCCCATCTCACTCAATCCCGATTGGCTGGACCCGAGCAGCAAGCTAACCTACCGGTCAGAGCATCTAGCCCCTGGTGGTCAGTGCACGTCATAGCGACTGGTCAACTGGTCGACTGTCTGCCCCCTGGTGGTCAGTGCACATCATAGTGAGCGGTTGAGCACCTTAGCATATCATTAGCATATTATGCTTTGATTGGTTGTTCGGTTGTTCTGCTGTTTGGTCTATTTGCATATTACCCTTTTATTATATAGGCTATTTTAAATATGTGTTTTTGAGTGTGATAGTTTTTGATGTGTCAGTTTAGCAAGGCTAAACTATAGGGACAAAAAAAGGACAGCAGCCATTTGTACCATACACACATTTTCTAGTTATTCAATTAAACACTAATCAGGACAGAACCTGGCTGGAGAACCTGGAGAACCTGGACAGAACCTGGCTACAGAACCTCGCCATGCTGATCAACTGAACGCTGCCTCCGTGTCATTCCTTCTTCGCCAACTCCGTCCACACCTTTGGGAACCCCTGGACCTGCTGGGGCTGGACCCCAACACTCCTCCATCAAGCATGAACTCTCTTTCCCTCTCTTTGAATCTGTGACTACCTTTGAACCAATAGACTATGGGGCTAGTGACATTGTGTGGCTTCTGAGATGAGGCCAGAAAAGGTGCTGCAGTCTCTGCCTTGTTTGCTGGCACACTCACTCTGGCTGCCATCAGCCACCCTGTAGCAGCTCCGTGGTCCTGAGGTCACCAGGTGGGGAGAAAACTCAAGCCACTGAGATTCCTGAGAGGGAGATGCTTGTCCGAACCCTGACATGCTCCAGCCTCCTCTGTTCTAGCTGTAGCCTTTGACCCTGAATCAGAACCACCCAGCTGAGCCCTTCTGAGTTCATGGCCTTCGTAAACTGTGAGATAAATGATAGTTTTTTATACTATAAGTTGTTGTTGTTTTTTTTAATCCTTACCCAAGGATATTTTTCCATTGTTTTTAGGGAGAGTTGAAGAGAGAGGGAAAGACAGAGAGAAACATTGATGTGAGAGAAACACACCGATTGGTTGCCTCCTACATGAGCCCCAGCCAGGGCCTGGGCTGGGGAGGAGCCTGCAACTAAGGTATGTGCCCTTGACTGGAATCGAATCCAGGACCCTTCGGTCCACAGGCCAACGCTCTACTTACTGAGCCAAACTGGATAGGGCTACACCGTAAGTTTTGATTTATTATTTAGCAATGGTAACCAGAACAGGTAGGTAAAGTTATCCCCATTGTATAGATTAACACACTAAGGCTCAAGAAGGTGACATTTCCTCTCTGTCCCACCCCTAGCTAGCGTTAAAACTGAGATTTGAACCTGGTTTTATCAGAGTGCTGAGCTCACACGCCTGTATGTGAGCACACTCCCCGCCCCCCATGCGTGCACCCACAATCGCACAGACATACTCCTAGGGGGAATTTGCATGTTGCCTGTGGACCTGTATGATTCACGGTGCTGCACAGGTGAAGGGGCCACATGCATCTACATGCAGTACAGTGACAAGGATGGTCCCAGGGGCTAGGCTGCCTGGGTTGAATCCAGGTTCTGCCACTTTGCAGCTGGGTGACCTTGGGCAAGAACCTTTGGCAGCCTGTGCCTCAGTTTCCTCATCTATTTTCTTTTTTAAAAAAAAAGATATTTTATTGATTTTTTGCAGAGAAGAAAGGAGAGGGATAGAGAGTTAGAAACATCGATGAGAGAGAAATATTGATCAGCTGCCTCCTGCACACCTCCTACTGGGGATGTGCCCGCAACCAAGGTACATGCCCTTGACCGGAATCGAACCTGCAACCTCTCAGTCCGCAGGTTCTAGCCCAGTGATGGTGAACTTATGACATGTGTGTCAGAGGTGACATGGGAACTCATTTTTTGGGTTGATTTTTCTTTGTTAAATGGCATTTAAATATATAAAATAAATATAAATAAAATAAAATAAACACTAATCAGGATGCTTCTGTGAAGGGATTTTATAGATGTAATGAAAGTCCCTGATGAGTTAACCTTAAACTATGAAGATTATCCTTGGTAGGCCAGACCTAATCAGATAAGCCCTTAAGAGACTGGACTCTCATGGCAATAGAGATTCCCAGCTTCTCAAAGTTGCTCTCCTTTTGCTGGATCCACCCTTCCTGTCTGCTTGTGACTGCATCTTCAGCCTGTGCCTGTGGGCTTCCGGCTTGCTTGTGCTCTGCCTACAGATTGTGAGAATGCTTAGCCAGCCTCTATAATTGCGTAAGCCAATTCCTGTAATACATCTCTCTATCTGTAACATATAAATATAGATATATGTTTGTACATCTCTCTATCTATGTGTATTATATATAGACACATGTATATGGATGTGGATGTGTATATGTATCTATATATGTATATATTCCTACTAGTTCTATTTCTGTGGTTGAACTTTGATGCACTGAGATTTTAAAATAATACTGTGACATCATTTAACAAAAATGTTTGCTCAGAACAATTATCATTGCTTGTGAAATTGGGCAGATATTGTTCATAAAGCTCTGCAAAAATCACCCAAATATATTTCATGAGGTCTGGTTGGCCCCCAGTTAATCGTCTTTGCCCAGCATCTTCGATTAAACTGTGAAAGGCATCTGGCCTCTGGGTGAGTTGCCCATGTGATTTCACCACTCGTGTTTGCAGTGTTTTCTGGCTCTGTTCTGGAATGGTGGTCTTTCCAGCTGGCTGGTGGGAAAGCCCCACACGCCAAGCTCTGCTGGAACATTTTAAAACAACATTGCATGTAACATAATTAAGGAGGGATGGCTGAGGACTTAATGCCTCCACTGACTAGTCAAGTTCAAAATGAACCCAGAGCTTCTTTTTTTTTTTAAAAAAAAAAAAGAGGAGAAAATAAAATTTATGGAAAACTTGAGACACTTTGTTGCATTCCCTTTGATTCCATCAAAATATAGAGATTCTTCAAACTTGATTCAATTTGTATAACTGTTCATTATTGATTATGAAGAAGTGTATATTTTTTAAAAAGCTAAAGTATAAGAAAGGAATTAAGAACGACCATTATTCCACTAGAGGTAATTCTGGTCATGGCCATATTTTTGCAGCCCTTTCTCCGCACATCTAAACCATCCTTTCTCTGCTGTACTGTGTATCATAGATCGTAGGTGGTTGACCTCTGTAAACTCCTTTTTTAGTTCCCTTGCCAAATGGCTTCTGCTAGTTTCAGCCAAAGAAAGGCCTTGTGGGCAGGTGGGAGGAAGGAGACACTTAGGTTGTTTCTTGCCATTCTTCTTTGTCCAAGGGTCAGTGTCTCTGCCAATAGTTCAGATCCCTTTAGAGCATCGGTTCTCAACCTGTGGGCCGCGACCCCTTTGGGGGTCGAACGACCCTTTCACAGGGGTCGCCTAAGACCATCGGAAAACACATATATAATTACATATTATTTTTGTGATTAATCACTATGCTTTAATTATGTTCAATTTGTAACAATGAAAATACATCCTGCATATCAGATATTTACATTACGATTCATAACAGTAGCAAAATTACAGTTATGAAGTAGCAACGAAAATAATTTTATGGTTGGGGGCCACCACAACATGAGGAACTGTATTAAAGGGTCGCGGCATTAGGAAGGTTGAGAACCACTGCTTTAGAGCCTCATCTTCTGTGATGATCTCACTGGGCATCTCCTGCCAGGATACTGACTCCTCCTGGATGGCCCTGTTCCTAAGACCTGAAAATACCATCTCCTATTTATTCTCCTTCCCTCTTCTCCTCCTGTCCCCCTCCCTCCCTTTTCTTTCCCTCCTTCCTTCCTATTTTTTCATCTTTCCCTGTTTTAGGTGGGGTTGTGACTTAGATGTTGCTGTTGTCTGGTCTCATCATCTTTCCATAGTTGACCTTTCAGTTCTTCCAACACTTTTATAAATTAGTTCCCACAATGAAACTCTTCTATTAAACTGCCTGACAAGGGCAACCATTTCTTGGCAGTCCATTGATAACTCTACTTACTTTATTAATATATTGTAAATGCTTTACCATGGCATGTATTATAAGACCTGCATCGTATTTTATTATCTTTATCGAGGAATAATTTGCATATAATAGCATTCACCAATTTTTAATATATAACTTGATTAGTTTTGACAAATAGATATAGACATGTCACCACTACCACATTTATAATATAAAACATTTCAATTAACCCCCCTTTCCAAATTTCCTTGTGCCCCTGTGCAGTTAACTCTTTCTCTGAACCCCAGTCTCTTATAACCACTGACTTTTCCGTCATGATAATTTTGCTTTTTTTTTTTAAGTGTAGTGATAGCAATGAAAGGGCATCTGAGGATATCATACAGTAAAGGGAAATCCTGGGACTGACACAGGGCAACATGACCAAAGAGCAACCAGTCCAGACTGCAGCAGGCATTTGAGGCACGATGAAGGAGAGCTATGGGAGGAAAAAGCAAACAGATGCATGAGATTTTGTATGTATGTTCACACAGGTATCACTCAAGGCTTTGCGTAGTACAGGCCAGACATGGTAATGTAACCACTAGCTTTTATGGAATATATTAATATACACATGTCAACATATTAAATTATACATTAAATAGTATATGGCATTTTATTTGACATACTGTCATATATATATACAAGTTAATTGAGATGTAGCAGTAGATGGGTAGGTGGGATGTAGGATGATGGTGGTGTGTGAGAGATAAAATGAAGTTGACAGATAATTCCTAACATTGAGAAGTCAAACAGCAGTTTAAAAAATATATGGAGGTAAATAATGGAAAAAACAGCCAGTACAGTGGGAATTGGTAGTGGGGAGCGATGGGACAGGCTTTGCTATTTTTTGTTATAAACCTTTCACTACAACAAATGAAGTACATTAATTGCTTTGAAAAATTCAATTTTTAAATCATCATTTTGCACCCCTTAAATATATACAATTTTTACTTTTAAAAAATTGGACCCAGGGTAGGTAGGTAGGTAGGTAGGTAGATAGAAAGATAGATAGATAGATAGATAGATAGATAGATAGATAGATAGATAGATAGGATAGATATAAATAGATAATCTCTTATTATCACCATTAATTTCTGACTAACTTTCAGGGGAAATAAAATGAAAATATTTGGATGAGTCTTAAATGTATTTACTTAACTCAACACTAGTTATACTACAACAATAAACATCCTAATGTCCTTCAATATATTCCTGATTTACATTATCAGTTTTATGACTTTCAGTAAATCACAAATCTTAATACAAGATTTATTCAAGTCCTTTGGGTGAGTGGTTAATTTTAGACTCAATTTCTGTACCCTCCCTCTCTCATGATGTAGCTATAGACTTTTCAGATTCTCACTGTCCCTGACTGTGATATACTGCAACATTTAGTTTCATGTAGTGTATGTGACTAAATCTTAGCAATCACCCAAATTGTCTCTTGGCAGGAAGAAAGAGTAGCCTATCTATTTGAAGTTATTGAATTACAGAAATAAATAGTGTGATTCCTTTCTCAGATATCGAGTGAAACAGGTGCAAAAACTCCATGAGTGGACATGATGATGGAGCAGGTTATATTAACCTTTTCAACAAGACATTGGGGACAGGCAGTTAATCTATGAAGCCATCAACTGGAAAAAGGACATCAAATCCGTACTGCTTTATTGAAGAACTGTCTAAAATGATATATATGCATATATATTTGGATGGTAAGAGGGAGAAGTAGGACTCCTTTTGAAAATTAAAACAGTAGTGTCTTAACCTTATTTGTGAAAAGTAGCCCTAGAATGTTCTTCCTACTTGATGGGAGTATTTTTTCTACTGTCTGTTGTGGTTGGATAAAATTCCCCAATTAGGTATTAAACCACAGAAGAATGTCACAGCTCTGGGAATCTGCAGAACTGTTTGTTTCTAATATCATTTATGAGAGCCAGTATTTGAAATCAATTATTGGAAAATTTAGCTGGGCAGGGAGCTTTGCATCTGATCCCATAAAAGTCCCGATTTTCATGCTGCTTATTCCTTATTTCAAGACTTCTAGATCCTATTGACTTGGAAGAAACTTCATATCAAAAGAGATGGGCCTGTTCTGAACTGATTTTATTCTAAAAGTTGGTGCACTATTGTGTGATGATAAGAAGATGAAGAAATTGAATTAAAGTAAGCACTGGAGGAAGTGTTCTCATTGTGTTTATAAAGACTCAGAAAAAAAACCACTTTTCAATGGGGAAGGAAAAATGACTTTATTGCTTGAGAGGGAAAGAAAATATTTTGTTGCAGTTAAAAGAAAAAAAGTAGTCAAAAAAGTTCTGGAGGTACTCTGAAAGGAGGTTGGGAGCAATTTTGAAAATCCCCCAACTGTACCGATACAGCTCCTAGGACAATGGAAGCTAAGGAGAAAATAAACAAATGGGACTACCTCAAAATAAAAAGCTTCTGCACAGCAAAAGAAACCATCAACAAAACAACAAGAAAGCCAACTGCATGGGAGAACATATTTGCCA
>NW_005370700.1:1819922-1832451 GCF_000412655.1 Myotis brandtii
ATTAAAAAGCTGTGGTACATCTACACAATGGAATATTATGCTGCTGTAAAAAAGAAGGAACTCTTACCATTTGCAACAGCATGGATGGACCTGGAGCGCATCATGCTAAGCGAAATAAGCCAGTCAGAGAAAGATAAATATCACATGATCTCACTCATTTGTGTAATATAATGAATAACATAAACTGATGAACATAGAAGCATCGAACAGACTGTCCCAACCTTGAGGGAAGGCAGAGGGTGAGGGGGTAAGAGATCAATAAAAGGACTTGTATGCATGCATATGAGCATAACCAATGGACACAGACAGTAGGGTGGTGAGGGCATGTGCTGGGGGGTAGGGGTGGCCGGAGAGAAATCAATGGGGGAAAAAGGAGACTCATGTAATACTTTAAACAATAAAGAATTTAAATTTTAAAAAAAAATCCCCCAAATGATGCAAACTACTATGTAGTTCAAAAGACTAAATTAAAAGTTGACTAAAAAGTTTAGTGGAAGTGTGAATTCTGGTAACTTCCCCATGTCCTCAATATATATTGTATTGCATATTCCTCTAATTTGATGGTTCTCAGTACAAATCAGAGTAATTCAGTAAGAGGAAAGACAGAGGGTCCAGATTGCTTTAATTTAGAAATGTTCAAGTTGAACCATAGAATACTCACTGTGGATCCTTTTCTTCATTTTTATCTGGGTGAAGGGAAGATTCAGGATCATTTTTCTGTGCCTGATACTTGACTATTGATTCTGCCAATGAAATGTTACTGTCCATTTACTGAGCTTAGGAGTTGGTTCGTTTAAAGTTCAGGGCATATGGAGCCAGCAGGATTCCCAAAAGAACTTTTACAGGTTCATGTTGGCAAACCTCAAAGCAAAAGCAGAATGTGAGTTCACTGTGAATTGAGAACATCTGGGGACATAAATGGACAGTTTTTAATGGGCAAGCTCAGCATTGAAATACAATTGTAATATTCACCAAATTCAGCTCATGAATGGAAATAGTTATATTCAAATATTGGGACCTACGTGATGTTGTACAATAACTGTTTTCCAAATTATCTTAAGTTATGATAATGTAGCTACTTTTCAAGGATGGTGATTTCTCTGTTCTAAAACATTCAGATGCTCTCTGGGGCAGTTGCATGACTCTAAATCTAGGTTTTCTCCATCCTGGGAAGTCACTAAATAAAAGTCATCATGGCTGGAATGCACTGGGATCCATGCTAAACTTTTTTTAACTGTTTCTTCTGGCCCAGGAAATCAAAGTTGAATAAATCTAGGAGCTTTTTTCACTGCAACATAAATTTATATTAAGCGAATGATGTTATAAATATCCAAATGGCCCTTGACAGAACAAAGGTTCCCCACCCCTGCTTTAGAGCCTATAGTCAGTTTCTGGTTGTCGGTGGGACATCAGATTGTCTCATATTCTCTGTTGTTCAGTCTTAAGTCCCCAGAAAGAATTGGCAGCTGGTTTAGTACTGTAGAAATATGCCATTGGGGCACCCTTTTCTTTCTTTTCCCTCCTTATTTCTTCCTTTTCCTCTTTGCATGGCCTAGATTCACATCTAGTAATAAGGAATATTAATACCACATAGGCCACAAGAAGATTTAATATTTAAAATGAGTTGGTATGAACACAGTTGGTATGGCACATGCAAACCCTTAGCATCTGTACCTATTTTATTCACCATTTGATATTTGTTACTTAAGGTAAAATAGCCTAGAGTGCAAAATAGTCTCCTAGCTGGTCCTTTTCAACTATCGCCTGAACAATTTTTTAAAAAAAGTAACTTCTAATTTTTCTACATCTTTTCCATATGAATGTAACTTTACTAATATACAAGTTTAGAAAACATGGGCTCTTTAAAGCATAATGTTAATATTTTGGCAATATTAGAAGTCATGCAAAACCAAAGATATGTAGACATGGAGACATGAGAAAATTCATTCTGTGACCCTTTTGTTTTCTGGGAACCTAGGTTATAGAAGGAACCAATTGAAGGGAGAAGGAAGAAGACAGTAGCATTATATAGCTCATGAATTTTTGGTTGTTTAATTTTCTTGTCCAGGTTGTACCCAGGCACTGCTTTAGTGGTAGAGTGGAGTTCAGGTAGATACCATGGTTTCTAAGCTCCTTCTAGGAGGCAAATATATTTGTATTAGTTTTATGTTATCTGGTACTGTAAGGGACCATGGCTATTAGGGATGATTGGATCTAAGTACACGAGTATCTTCCAAATAGATTTGTTTTTGAGAGGGGTATGGGTTTGTGTTGCTTTTAAAATACTCCTTGGTTTCCAGAGTTAACCTTGACAAGGAATAGCCCTTCAGAGAGAGTGAATTCTCTGAGTACCGATTCTATATGAGATTGCTGTAATACGAAATTTATGTTCTTAACCATTTTAAGTCATCACTTAAATCAAGAATAGCTATTGATGAATACAGAATATCCCTCAATATAACCCAACAAACAAAGCATGTTTTTTTTAAATTTCATTTTAGTAAACCATATTTCTTCATATATTTCTTTTACCTAATTTGCCCCTCCCCTGAAATTTTACTATGGTTTTTATTTTTTTTTAAATAAAAATCTGTCTGTATATTAAACAGGGGCATATCTGCTCAAAAATGCCTTTAATTTTTTGGTTCAAAATTCATGTGTTACAGCTTCATGTCAAAATTCTAAATGAATCTTTTCATATTTGCTAATAACTGTCATTATGAGAAAAACATATGACATTGTAGGATGAAGTGTCTCAGAATTATACATTAGCCTATTATAGTTCAAAGACAAGAAATCTTATAACAATACTAATGCAGTCAAAATGCATTGCATTATGGCCTTGTTTCTAGTTTATTATGAGACTTCTTCTGTCATAGTCTTCAACAGGCTGCACCTTTTCATGTCTGCATCATGTAGTATGGTGCCATTCTTTTCTTTAACAGACAGTAAAATGTCACTGATAAATCATCACTCTCATTGCCTCAAATAAGTCAAAGCTTTCCTGTCAGAATGAAGGAAAGAGTTCCCATAATGAAGAGTAACCCTTCAATGCACGGGCATTATACTGAGACTGGTTTATCATCACCAATCTCAGGAAAGAGTGGATAGTGCCAAATAGACAAGCATACCAAACTCATTTCGAATTAGGAGAGGAATTGGCTTTTATCAGGTTGAATATGTCCTTTAGCCACAACAATACCCTATAAATTCCATGTTGCACAGGTAATGCCTTTTATTTTTCTCATGTGATCATAGAGATAAATGGAGACATCCACAGTCTCCCAACCAGCTTTTCTTATGACCAAATATGCATATTTGTTAGAAATCTTGGCATTTGCTCTGTGTCCAGAAATGAACATACTTATTTGGACCCTTTGGATTGTTTTCTAGCCAACTAGCATCCCAGCCATAGTCATTTATTATCTTCAATTCTAAGGCATATGAGAAAAGCAGACGAGAATGGTGCTGAAACTAGTTCCTTGTTCCATATGCTAATTCTCTTCAAGCCAGAATGTTGCTAACTGTGTCAAGCACATGTCTCTTGTTTGGTTTTCCTTTGCATAGTTTCTTCAGGTAACAATTCAAGTGACTATTGGAGTGGATTTATATACCAGTTTGGAATAGTCACTGACTTTTCCATTTGTAAATGTGCTCTTACATTTGTATGAGAAACCAGAAGCTATTAATATTCCAGCTTAGTTCAGATTATAGTAAATGATATAAGCATATGGACAAATATTCCTTTTATGCCATATTCAACTTACTAGTTTTCACTCCTAAAGTCAATAAAGAAATCAATTTTGTTGAAAAAGAAAATTCAATAAGAAAATTCTTTACTATATAACTATAATTATAGAAGAGCAATTTCTTTTGTAAAGAAGAAAAGAACATAAATATAGTAACTCCCTTATAGATCATTCAAAGGAACATGAAATAGCTATGCTAACAAAAATGACTGTATTTTCATTATTCATTACATAGAAACTCACAAGGGAGGGATTTGAACATTCTATGTTCCTGACTAAATCATTGTGATCGTCATCATGGTAGTTTATATACAGAAAAGGAAAAGCATTGTAAATAGGGTGGATAAAGCAATCATTGAAAAACTGGATGCTCTTCCTCCAACACATTGATTCAGTCATTAATGCTCCCATCTGGGGAGCTGGTGTACAAAATATTGAACTGAGCTGCCCCCAACATCTTTGACACTATAAAAGCCACATTCTCACTGTCCAGGTTACCTGTTTAATGACCTGATTATTAGTATCTGCTTCATGTGAGTTCTGCTTGTACATACCCAGGTATTGTTGACTTTATTTGGAAACAGAGAATTGTTTGGTAGAGAGTGGGTCTACATTTCATTAATTTTATTATTCTTCCAAGGCTGTTTTGCTCTTGATGTACAACTTAAAATTATTATAACGCTGTGCTTTGGGTTGGAATCCAAATCATGAATGTGAAAAGTAATTATTTTATTTATACAATACTTAATTGAAGGGATTTAATGTTTAATAAGATGTTGAAATTTTAGAGAGTTAAATCATAGTGACTTTAATCTTATTCAAGTTAGACTGATGAATTTCAGAAGGAAGGTAAAAGTGGGGGGGTGAGAGAGGAGAATTTATATGCATTTATGCATAGCCCATGGACACAGGTAATAGTGTGGTGAAGGCTTGGGAGGGGCAGATGTGGGGTGTAGGGGGGGGTCAGTGGGAAAAAACAAAGGGGACATCTGTAATAACTCCTATAAACAGATAAAAAAAAGAGAGAATTAATGAGCCTGTTTGCTAGCATCTTTTTCACCCCTGTGTAACCCTTCAATGCATGGACATTATACAGATTTCCAAATATGCTTTTTCAGTGAGGAGAGGAGCCTGGTGGCAGTTAAGACTGAAACTGGAATCAGATGCTCACTTCTACTGCTGCATTTGGGCAAATCTCATTTAAACAACATTTTTTTTTAGTCAAGTTCTCATTATAAATGTTAACAAAAATGGAGTAAATGAAAAAAAAATTAAGCACAGGTTTGTATATTTTTAGTGTTTTCAAAATGACATTATTAGATGATAAACTGCTAGGCTGAATAGGTCACTTCACTCACAGCTCACTCACGTGTGTCCTCTTGGGAGGGGATCCAGATTGGATTAATGTTCTTACATCTCATTTACTGAACAGGGGATTTTGACATAGGATCCGTTGGTTTGGGGTATATGGACTGGTTAACCTGTCAAGTTCTGTGGTTCATGAATTTTTTTTTTCTGGTTATAGAGTTTATAGTTTTCATCAAGTTCTCTAAAGAACTCATACTCCAAAGGGTTCTTCACTAATAAAGATTGTGGTGATTATAATGCTAAGCCACAGTTGTCTGTAAATTCATTAACCCATATCCTGTGCCCAAATATGAAAAGTTAACCCTTTCTGAAAGAGTTCATTATAGTCTTTCAAGTTACATGTCTTTTTAAATTCTCTCTCACTGAGGGGCCCAACTGGTCTTAATGTCCTGAGCTAGGAAGTCATCATTGCTGTTTTTGGCTTAGTCACTTTCAATGTTCAATCAAGCAGTCATGGTGTATGGCTTTAGCATCATACATAGCTCTCAAAATTTATAACTTCTCTCTGATTCAAACATCCCCATAATTTCTCACTGAGATTGTAGTATTTGCTTCTAAATTGATCTCTGCATACAATACAGAAAAGTGATTTTTTTAAATGTACAAATCTGATTAAATAACACCCCCTGCTATTTAAAACCTCTAGATCTTCCATCTGTTCTCTAACAGAGATATTAACAAATGATACAATTGCAAAAATTCTCATGGTGTAATGTATGACATAAAGAATGAAGAACATTTCTTTTTCTTTCTGTTATCACTTTTAAAATTAATTTCTGGCAATAGCATGGCCTTTCAATGGATCATGCCTTCTAAGTGATAATTCAGTATGGACACAGATGAAGAGAGTTTGTCACATGGGAAATAGCCAATTAACCAACTTGGACTGTTAGGACAAGATTGTTCCCTGTCATGACTTTTCAGATGAAGTGATATTTATTTGAGATCTTAAGGGGGTACTATAGAAATAGAAGAAGCAGGAATGTCCTAAGCAGAGGAAAAACATATACTAGTACCACTTATCACAGGATTGCCTGTCAAATGTCTATCTCCCACACTAGGCTGTAATTTTCTGAAGTTAGGAACAATCTAATATTAAATGTTTAATATATACTCCTGGCGTTTTGACTATTAAAGGCATATTTAATAAAAAACACCATAAGCCTGTATGCCTCGCTATTTTCACATCCTTTGCAATGTGACTTTGCACCACCTTCTGTTATAGGTAGAACCTACTCCCTTTCTCCCTGACACAGGATGGTTTTATGATTCCTTTGAATGTAGCAGAAGTGATGTGTCAGCTCTGCACATGGGCCTTAGGAGACTTTCAGACCAGTTTCTCTCTTTAGTCCTTACCCAGCTTTCCTATGAATAAGCCTAGGCTAGCTTGCTGGAGCTGAGAGGACATGGGATCAGAAATGAATCTTCCTGGTTGAGGCCGTTCTAGACCAAGCAGCCTTCAATTGGTTACTAATTGCAGGCACATGAGTAAGCCCAGCTTAAACTAGAAGAATCACTCAGCTGAGCATAGCTCAGATTGCCAACTCACAGAATCATGAACTAAGTAGATTATTGACTTTTTTAAGCCACTAGGCTTTGGGGTAGTTTGTTAGGCATTAAAAGCTAATTTATGCACCATATACACTTGTAAAGTAAAATCAATCTTGAGAAATAAATATTATGTTTAAGTGTTCCAGATATAACTAAATTGACTGCATTATTACATTAGTGCCCTGCTGGATTTAAAACTACAGACTCACAACTTGGAGATGGGAAATTAGTGGGTTCTTTGGAAGTCCGTATGTCTTTCTCTTTTTCCCTAGAGAAGAACTTTTGATATCTTGCCTCTCAGCATTAGCCAATAGTAACCTGGATCATAAGGGATTGATACATATAGGAAATCTAATGTTATTACATTCAAAAGTTTGAGGAAAAACAATTTTATTTACTAACTTATGTATCTCCCTGCCTCTCAGCATTATCCAGTAGTAACCTGGATCATAAGGGATTGATACATTTTGATCAGATGTTTAGACAGTATTGAATATCTAGGACCTTTTGAGGAAAATAATTTTAATATAGGAAATCTAATGTTATTACATTCAAAAGCTTGAGGAAAAACAATTTTATTTACTAACTTATGTATCTTCATCCTTCTATTGATTCACTCTTTTTAAAATATATATTTTTGTTGATTTCAGAGAGGAAGGAAGAGGGAGAGAGAGATAGAAACATCAATGATGAGAGAGAATCATTGATCGGCAGCTTCCTGCACACCCCGCACTGGGGACCGAGCCTGCAACTCAAGCATTTGCCCTTGACTGGAATCAAACCTGGGACCCTTCAGTCCACAGGCCAATGCTTTACCCACTGAGTCAAACTGGCTAGTGCTTGATTTACTCTTAATTAAGTAAATAAGCATTTGTTACAAGTGGGGCATGGTGCTAGATTCTACTATGGGGAAAATGAAAGTAAGAATTCTCCTTTACCAAAATTTATAATTTATTTGGGGTGTCAGATATATGACCTTGAATTAGAAATTATGAAATATGTCCTTGAGCCTTGAATCATTAACTGTAATTCCAGGTAGAGTTGATAAGAATATAATAGTAGAGGTAAAAGTAGGAAGTGAAGAGAAAAATTATTAATCTGACTGAAGAGATTGAGAAAGATGTTATGGAGTAGTTGGTTTCTAAACTACACTTTGAATGATTAATTACATTTTCATAGGAAGAGGAGGTTGAAAAAGTCATTCTATCCTGACATGACAAAACCAACAAGAGCATGGAGGCTTGAGAGTACATGATGCATATAAGGGTTGAGGGGCTGATGGTGATGGTAAAATATCAATTCTTATATATTGGCATACTTTGTAATTTTTAGAAGTAAATGTGAGATGAATTAGACACAACAATGTATTGACTTTTTAAAAAAAACTTGAGGGGAAGTAAAATAGAGCATTGACATATCTGGAGGGAGACTTAGGGGAAAATTATTATTATTTTTTAACAAACAGAGATTTCACAGCATGTTTGTGGATTGAAAATAGTGATCCAATAGGTGGGAAAAGAGGATGCAATTGTGAAAGATGTACCTATGGAAGAGAAGTTCATCTACTGGTGAGAGAGGGTGGGATCTAGAGTACAACTTGAAAGATTTTCTCTTTTGAGGAGTTGAGGGCAGTTTGTCTATCAATATGGGGGAAATCAAGGGTGAAGTCTACAGAATAAGGAAGGCTTGTAGATCTGTGGTAGGAAGAAGGTCTGTGGTGGACTTTTAGATGAATGTGAGTCTTCAGATCAAATTTTATTCTTGAGTCTTTGCTTGATGACAGGGTGACTTCTTTCCTCCAGTGCTCAGTGGTGAAGTATTCTTGGGAAGAATCAGTTGCACCAGTTGCACATGAACTATGACAAGCCTCCTGATAATGCCTGTCCTGCAATTTAGAATGGCTTCTCCTTCCCACTGCCTTAATTCAGGCCCTTCTCTAGTCCTTATTCCACCTTGTATACTAAGACCAGAGTGATTTTTATATACTACATCTTTTTAATCACTTTAGTATCAAAATATTTCATGAAAAGTGTTTAGTTTCCATAAAATTAAATTCAAATTTCCTACCACGGTACACAGCGCCATTCTCTACGGCCTACCTTTCCAACCCTCCCACTTTTTTTTTTTTACCACTGTGACTTAGGAGAAAATCAGGCTAATATAGTTCCTCCAATGTCTCATACGGTCTTATCCTTCTATGCACCTACCATATGCTTGCCTCTGTCAATAATGGTAGGTATCCCTTTGTAGGTATCCCTCCTGAAATCACCTCAAATGTTATCTCTTCTGTTTTTCTTGACAGAGTTAAGCAATTTCCCTTTGTGCTCCCATAGTACCTTGTCACAGTTATAATAATTGATGTTTGGTTCTAGAAGGTTCTTTTTCATCTGTATATATCCACATCTAAGCTAGTGCTCAGAAAATAACAGTTTGATCAATGCATAAACTGTTCAATGAGAGAAATTGAAGTTTTGATATTTCTGTGTGGGCAATGGAGTATACACACAGAGATGCCATTAAACATTATAATAAACAAACATGGAGATTCAGGGTTTGGGGGTGGGGAGAGGAATGATAATGATGACTAAAAAACAAACAAGTTAGAGGTTGAGTAGCCAAGGCTTGTGGAGAGAATGGGAAGATATTCAACAACGATAGCTGAAGGGCAGGTAAGCATGATACTTAAGCAAGTAACAACCCACATGGAATGAGAAAGAATCTAGTCTTGGATAGGATGGAAATTTGTTTTAATGACCAGAGAGAACTCACACTAAACCCAACAAACCTCCTTTGTGCATATATTTGGACCTGTTGACTGGCATTGGCATTCCCTTTCTCCCCAGGATTATCATTTCTGTGTTCTGGACTTTCTTTTTTTAATTGATTTCAGAGAGAAAGGGAGAGGGAGAGAGAGAGAGAGAGAGAGAGAGAGAGAGAGAGAGAGAGCGAGAGAGAGAGGAGAGAAACATCAGTGATGAGAGAGAATCATTGATCAGCTGCCTCAAATCATGCCACCTACTGGGTATCAAGCTTGCAACTGGGGCATGTAGCCTGACCAGGGATGGAATGATGACCTCCTGGTTCATAGGTTGATGTCAACCACTGAACCACACCAGCTGGGCTGTTTTTCTAGCTTTTTGCCAAGGCTTGGAAGTGGGCATATGTTTCAGCTTTTATTATGGCAATACAAATTTGGGGATCTAGAATGTCAACCACAGTGAGCTTTTGTTATAAAGGAGATTTTCCTGACTTACAATTTTCAGTCCAAAGCGGACTTTAAGAGAACCAAAATTTGGGATTCCTTGCTTCTGAGCAAATCCAGTTCCTAGAACAGAGGGAACTATGAAAGTATTTTGACCACTGAGTGTGGGTATTGGTTTGTGAACAGAAAAGTGTTGCTTGGATTTTGAAAGGAGAACTCTGGGAATTCAGGGAGAAACTAGATTGTTGGGAAAAAAATTATTGAAGTCAATACAGAAACTTGGAAAGTGAAAGCAAAGTCAGGGGACATTCAAATTCAGAAAATAGGGCTCTCCCTACTCTAACTTGAATGATTTAAAGTTTACAAAGCACAGCTGAAGGGTTAAGGTAACATCTGAGTGGCCTAGAACCCCAGAGGAAGCAGGGTCAGAAGAAGTTAAACTAGCATCAAAATAGAAGTTTATGTTACCATCAAAATAAAAGTTGCTCACATTCCAATGGTTGTGGAAGCAGAGGAAAGCAGTTTGGGAGAGCAAATGGCGTATCCCAGTTTTCTCAGGGTCCTTGAGAAGACAGACTTAGAAAGAAGTTCTGAAGCCTGTAGACAGGGATTCCATTCAAATGTGGACACAAAGGGAGACTTTCCTTTGATGATTGGAAATTACAAGCTAAAAATATTTCTGAGCAAGAATACAGTTACAGGAATGGCAGAGTCGGTCAGACTTTGTATTCTGGTGGAGAAAGACTGAAAGAAGACAGAGGATAGGGCCTGGAACTCACAGGCTATAATGTGGAGTATCCTGTTCACAGGAGAGAGAGGAGTGCAGAACAGAGACATCTCTCAATTCCACGTTGGATTCCAGGACAGAGGGGAAAGCCTTACTATGTAGTGCCATTATGCAAAGATCAGTGCATAATCCCAGGCACACAAATAGAATGTTCTGCATAAGAGATTATCATCTCTCATGGGCATTGTCACAAGACAGAAATGTGAGATGTTTTGGTGTACAATTTAAGTTAATAATACCGTGCTCAAATAAGTTTAGCAGGCTGCTAAACTGATCATGTTTAATTCTGAGATTTTATGTTTCCAAATCGTATGGGTGTTATTTATATGTATTTTGACAACTCCTTGGAACTCTGAACAGATTGTGTTCAATTTGTGGGAGTCCGTCATAACTTCCAATGGAAGTGTTCAAGCCTGTGATCACCCAGGCTGTATTTGCTCCAGAAGAGACACAGATTCCATGCAGGAACTGGGGCAAAACTCCTCAAGTTTGGAGCCATATAATGAGAAAATTCAGTCAATAGATATTTAGGAGGTCCCTGCTGTGTGTCAGGCACCATTCTATGTACTCACGGCCAAGATCTTTGTCCCCTGGAACTTATGTTCTAGTGTAACATGAAAAACATTAAATATGATAAGAAGAACTATGTATTTGGAATAAAAATCAGTATGGTAGAGGGGAGTAAAATTCCAGGGTGAGGGTCTGTGGGCAGTTTGCAGTGTTGAATAAGGTATTACAAATAGGCCTCATTCAGAAAATTACATTCAAGCAATGAGTTGAAAGAGTGAGGGCATCAGCCTTCTAGGGGAGGTCTGGTGGCACATAACAGAGGCACATAGTGTTATGGGAACACAAGAGGCCATTGTGGCAGGGCTGAAGTGAGAGAGGGAGAGTAGCAGAAATGAGATCTGAAAGGTATTGAGGAATACTGTAAGCAACTGGATTTGGGATTTTAGTTTGGTGAAATGGAGTGAAATATGAGGGATGTGAATGAAGGGATGATGTGATTTGACCTATTTTAAAAGGGTAGCAAATATCTTCTCCCATTTAGTTGGTTGCCTTTTTGTTTTGTTGGTGGTTTCTTTTGCAGTACAGAAGCTTTTTAGTTTGATATAGTCCCATTCATTTATTTTTGCCTTTACTTCCCCTCGCCTTTTGGGTCAAAATCATAAACTCTCCTCTAAGATCAAGATCCACTATTAGTACCTATATTTTCTTCTACGTAATTTATTGTTAATACCAGCTAAGGAACCAGGCTTATGTACAATCTTACCTTGATTTGATCACTTGGCATAGTAGTTAGAAATCTCAACCCTAATTCTACTCCCAACTTCACCCCAATGAACAATTGATGTGCTTTTAATATTAGTCAGAGGTTTTAGTAATGTCCTATCTAATAATAGAGAAACATGGTAATTAGCCGTACCTCCGCTACCCTTCCCATTGGCTAATCAGGGCGATATGCAAATTAACTACCAACCAAGATGGCGGCCGGCAGCCAGGCAGCTTGAAGCGAACAGGAGGCTTGCTTGCTCCAGTGACAGAAGAAGCCAACATTCCCTGCCTGCCGCTGCCGGCCTCTGAGCTTGCAGTTTAAGAAACATTGTTACAAATATAGAAGCTAAACAAAACCCCAGAAACCTGCTTTCAGCCAGCCGGGATCTCAGAGCTGGAGTTGAAACAGTGTTTTGATTATAGAACCCAAACAAACCAGATACCTGCTTTCAGCAGCCGAGGCCTCAGAGCTGGAGCCAAGCCTCAGAGCTAAAGCTGGCCCAGAATAAAAGAAAAAAAGGAGCGGTTGGGAGCTTCAGTCACCCGCCAGCCTGAAAACAGCCCTCAGCCCCTCACCCAGACTGGCCAGGCACCCCA
>NW_005370700.1:1832855-1857265 GCF_000412655.1 Myotis brandtii
GCCCTGCTCTGTGCCTGATGGGGGGGAGCTCCCCAACCCCCTGATCGCCCTGCGGCTCTGTGTGTGACAGGGTGCGGCGCCCCAACCCCCCCCACAGGCCCTGCTCTGTGTGTGACGGGGTAGAGCCGGGCCTACCGGGCCTCTAGTAATAGTATAAAGGCTTAAAAATCAAATACATTATGGTATTCTGTATAAAAATTAATTTAATTGCAGAATATATATAAATCTATCTTATTTTTAAGATAATGAATGTACTCTTGGACTAGAAATACATAAGGTCTCAAATTGTATATAAAAGTATCTTCAATGTTAAAGCAGACATAATCTCTTTATTAAGCTTATAGTTGCCAAATATGTTTCTTCTTATACTTTCTTATCAGATTTATTTCTCTCATCAGCATTTTAGAGCAATAATACACATAACTCTAACCACAGGACTATTGCTATCAAGATTTAAAGGGGCACAGTTAAAAGGCCTCCCACACAGCTTTGAAATTATAATATTAAATATATTTGAGTGATGCACAAATAATTAGCAATAGGTAATTAAATATGGTTCACTTGGTGACCATAGCCATATTCCAGACTATTTGGAAGACTCAAAACTCCCTGTAAATAAAAGTAGGATTATTTTAATTTTGAAGACCAAAGTTGAAAGGAGGACCCCACAGGTGGTCTGTCACCCACTGGCTTGCACATGTGACTGTATAAAAATAACTTTCTGAGGGCAAAGATCGATGACTTTCCTTAAAGAAGAACATAGGGACTCAATAGCTAATTAGCGTATGTCTCTCTGTTCCTATAATTGCAAACCATGCTGGAATCAACTTTCTGAAAGTGTGAAATAGCTATTACTGTACATGGCTCGCTTCTACCACCACACTCTATTTTTATGCTCAGGGTGTTTCTTTTCTATGAACCTAGTTCAGCCAAAAATTTATATGAGAATTCTCTCTCATGTGCAAAATATAAATGTAACATCTTTCTCTAGGGTGAAACAAAAACTTTAAAGAATACAAGGAAAAGGTCCAGGTTAATGAGTTGAATGTTAGAAATCAAGAGCTATAGACTGTTCTTTTTATCTTCAAAACAATGCTATGCCACTTCTCATAATTTACTTCATTTTTTCACCTGCAAAATGGTACAAAACAATATATATCTATCTGTCTGTCTATCTATCTATCTATCTATCTATCTATCTATCTATCTAAAATAAACTCAAATTCATTAGAAGTATTCATGCAAGCAAATTTATTTAGAGATCAAGCCTGGTTATATCATAAGCTATGTTTTCAATAGACAGGTGAGTAGAAATAACATAGTGATAAAGATAGATTTTTATTTTCATAAAGTACATCAGGATTACTCAGAAGGTGAAAAAACATAAACACATACCCTACCAGTAAATTTGATCTGTTGAATATTTTTCAATAACTTTCCATGTTTCATTGATTATAGCGATACAGAATTGTCTTCCTTGCAATGTTCACTGTTGGCTGACAGTATGTAAAAGTGAGGCCACTTTTGATATGTAGTCATTATCATAGAAGCTAGTAGACCTACAGTGATCTGTGATAACTAGCCCTGGATGACTCCCTCTCATTCTTCAGATCTGAAATATCCCGTCCTCAGATGGGTCTTTGTTGATACCATCCTATCTAAAGAAACTATCTATCTATCTATCTATCTATCTATCTATCTATCTATCTATCATCTATCTAAAGTGTTTTCTCAAAATCACTTTGTTTTATTCCTTCAGAACACTTATCATGATTTTTAGTTATCTTGTCTTTTAAATGTGTTTTGAGGCTGTGGAAGTCCCATGAGGACCTTATTATATTAACTGTCAATATCTGGCTCAGTGCTGGGCACAGGGAAGACACTCTGTAAATAATTGCTAAATGTATGGATTAATGAATAAAAGAGATAGAGCACTGCTAAGGTCAGTCAATAATGTCAACAGTTGATCAACTATAGACTTGTGAGATGGGGGATTACAAAGAATTATATATCCTCAAATAGGTGTTTGTTTTTCTTTTAAGTTATAGCAATCAGGCATTTATAAACACATTTAATTGTACAAATATCCTATAAGCCAGGGGTGCAAGAAGAATAACTTTATTATTCTAAGCCTGATTTTTATTTTGAGAACTGATTCAGCTGGTAGAAACAATTAAAGAAATTTGGTGTCATCCCCACTGAGTTAGATTTACTTTCAGGTGGCTGACATATTGAGAATGTGTTCAGTAGTTATATTAGTACTAGAGGCCTAGTGCATGAAATTCGTGTGCTGAGGGGGGTGGAGGTCCCTCAGCCCGGCCTATGCCCTCTCACAGTCCAGGAGCCCTTGGGGGTTGTCCAACTGATGGCTTAAGCCCACTCCTCGTTGGAAGTGGGCCTAAGCCCACAGTCAGACATCCTTAGTGCTGCCGCGGAGGCAGGAGAGATTCCCACCACCATCGCTGTGCTCACTAGCTGTGAGCCCGGCTTCTGGCTCAATGGTGCTCCCCCTGTGGGAGTGCACTGACCACCAGGGGGCAGCTCTTGCATTGAGTGTCTGCCCCCTGGTGGTCAGTGTGAGTCATAGCAACCGGTCGTTCCACCCTTCGGTCGATTAGCCTTTTATGATATAGGATACCAGTCATCACTTGGCCACAATGGCACCAAGTGAGACGTTCATCACCCCTTATTTGATCTATCCTGGTCAGATAAAACACCCCTTGTTTCTGTCCTGCAAGTTTCTTCCAATGTTTGTCTTCTTCCACATAACCAAGCCTTGCTCCTCAGCCTCCTGTCCCTGTTCTGGCTCATAGGAATAGGGAAAGGCAGAGTGGAACTAAGTAATTTTTAATGGTTTGAAACAAGAACCATTTATTTGCTCCCAATTTGCAGGTCAGCACTTTGGGCAGGGCTCAGCTCTGCTCCATCTGGTGTTGGCTGGACTCATTTATGTAATTGTGGTTATTTAGCAGGTAGGCTGAGGTTGTCTTGTTCTGAATGGCTCCCTCACATGTCTGACAGTTGCTTAGGTCTGTTAGCCAAGGCACCTTAGTTCTTCTCCATGTGATCTCTCCACCTGGCATCTGAGTCCCCTAAACAGTAAGACCTGATGCATAAGTACTTCTCCAGCTTCTGTTTGCTTTGCCTTTGCTAATGTGCCCTTGGCCAAAGGTCACATAGCCGATCCCAATATCACTGAAGGAGGGGACTTCCCAAGGGTGTAGACACCAGGAGAAGTGAGCAAATAAGGGAACACACTAGATGATGTTTGCAGTCAACAGTAGTATATTTGCAGATACCGTTAAGTCCTCAAATATGATTGGGACAAACCAGCCCAGAGATCACATAATTAGAATGGAGAGGTACAAGGAATCCTGGTTTTGTGTCAATGCTTTCATGTCGGAGAGAGTGTTCCCTGATATCTCATTGTTAGAAACATCAGTGTGAAATCCAAGACAGAATGAAAAGGCTTGTTAAGTAAATCTTTGCTATAAAAAAGTGAGTTCAGCAGATATTGAAAACAACAACACATTCATTCTGAGGAACAAAGAAGAAATCCATCAGGAATTAAGGAAGCATTTGTGGCTACTTAGAAAATTATTAGCTTAACAAATCTTATTTTATATAATTGATATTTGAAGCAGCTTAGTGGAAAGGGATGTTATTTTGCTTTTATTAATCATCAAATATTTAATACATTCATATAACACATTTTTGAGAAAAATCATCCTTATCCAATAGGCAATCTTAAGTGTGCCATGCTATCAAACTTTATTGCTCATTTTGCAGTAATGAGGGAGAGTTCATAGTTTTAATGAAACAGGAAATATTTTGATCAGCATAGCAATTTTTATTGGAGCATTTATAGTACTCTAAAATGATTAAGTAACAATAATTAATGCAATATTCATTTCTTATTATAAAATAAAGATGGTTGTTATCATCGTGCTGTGTGAGAGAAATAGTGCATGCCGATTGTGCAAAGCCACTTCCCTGATCTGTGATCTGTTCCCTGCTCCTTCTCGGTGTCCTTTAGTAGTGCAGACATCACACAGAAGCCAAGTATTTCCTGTGTGTTCCTAGAAGTCTGTAGATGAGACTAATTTTGTGAAATAACAAGGTGAGACAAAGCCTCCAGAGGCAGAAAGCAAATGGCTTGCTGATGCATTTTTCAGTGACTGATGAAACTGGGTTAGATGACAAGATAATAGTATCTAATCTAATCTAGCCATCCAATAATCCTTATTTCAACCATTCCTTAGCATAGGAAAGAGAAGAGCAACTAAGGTTTAGTGTATTTTCTATGTACCAAGAACTGCTGTGGCTATTTCATGCTTCCTTTAGCCACTGGAAAATTTGGAGTCTGCCAATTGATGCATGATATTGTTTACTGACAAAATAGTTATTAGAATTTCTCTGCCATCTTGTGTGTAGAACATACAGCAAAAAGATGAAAAGAAATGGAAAATGAAGGGTGAGGGAAATGATTTTTTATTGCTTTTCCCCTAAGCCCTTCATTAATAATTATTAATATGATTCTGGATTTTCTTAATGTGACCTCTCCACTATGCAGCTATCTTGCATAAGCAGACCGTTGGATGAACAAAATTTAACCTTTTAATTTTGCTTCTTTATGACCATCATAAAAATTACTTATATGTAAAATCTATAGTTTTCCTTCTGATTATTATATGCTAAACCCTTGGCAAATGGACATTTGGTAGTTTCCAGATTGGGGCTATGCATAGTCTAGTGTATGTTTTTGGAAGAGTACACGTGTTAGTTGGGTATATGCTGGATCAGAGGATATACAAATGATCAGCTTTAGTAGACACTGTCAAACATCTTTCCAAAGCAGTTGAATCAATTTTATTTCACTCTCCTGTATGGTTGCTTAATATCCTCATCAATATTTAAAATTTATCCATTGTTTTCATTTTAGCTATTCTCCTGTGTGCATAATAGTATTGCATTGTGGTTATATTTTTTTCCTCATGGCCAATGAAATAATCACCTTTACATATGTTTATTGCTTATTTCTACAGTGGATTGGAGTTCTCAAACAGCCCTTTTACTAGCATAAAGGAAAGGTACTTGGAGAAGTGATAGTTTTTCTTGATAGCCCCAGCTAGAAAAAACCCAGACTGTCTTTTCTTGGTCTAGCCTGGTCATTTGTTCACATTTGCCAACTTAACTTGGTCAGTCAGATTAGGTCCTGTGATTGGCCAGCTGAATACTATGCAACATTCCATTTACATGGTGTTTGTAATAAAGTTGTCTAAATTTGGTTGTTAGTAAGATAGTGGTATGCATATTTTTGCATCTTTTTCCTATACAGTAGTATAGATCTATTTAATTCTATTTAATGATTGAATAATACTCAGTACTTTATTTTTCTGGAACTTATCCAACCAATCTTTTCTTGGTGGACATTAATTTCTACTCTTTCACTATCATAAAAATGTTTCAATTAATATTATTGTTAATGTGTATGTTTCCTACAAATGAATACTTAAAAGTGGAATCGCTAGATCAAAGATGATGCACATGTAAAATTTTAATAAATGCTGATCACATGTCCTCCAAAAATATAACACCAGTTTAACAAAGTAAAGAATTTTGTTTCTTACAACCATGCCAGTGTTGATTACTGTCAGTAATTTTATTTTTGCCAAATTTCTGAGTGAGAAATATGTTCTTTTAATTTATTTATGTGTTTCATTGATTTCTTCTAAAAAAATACCGATTCATATTCTTTGCTCAGGATTACAAACTTCAGTTGTTTCAGGGGCTAAGTAGATTAAGTAAGTAAAGGAACTGGGTATGTGTAAAACTATGGAGTAGAGAAATATTATGAGTTGAGACTGCATGTCATGTCCCAAAAACCTCACATTAAAAATTCCAATTTAAAGCTTAGGTTATTAATTTCTTCCTAATTTTGTGCTCATTTTCACATATGAGTGCTATAATTTGTTTTATATTGTTGTTCTTTTTCTATCTATTAGGTTAAATGTTTTGCATTTTTTTTGGTTAATAACTGAAGGTCAGCTATCAAGAGACGGACTACTTCTTCACCTAGGTCCTAGGACATTAAAAAAGATAATCAAATTATTTTAAAAAGCATAATGTGGCTAAATCATATTAGAGGCAACTTTATAGCCTTACATATTTTAAACAGGCTAAGATGAAAGTTTATGTTTCACTAATTTCCATAAATACAAATGACATCATTTCAGTAAATGCTCATTAATCTTGGCTATAGTAATTCAAAACTTTGAGTAATGATGACAGGATTTAAATAGAAACTTTCCTATATCTTACATATTCTTTATAGGTTATGAGACTAAATCATATAAACAAATTGATTATGTGAATACATATGTCTCTCTCTCTATATATACCATATATGTATATATTTTTAAAGTCTTGTTAGAAAACTTGTTTTAAGCACTCTCTGACAATTTGACATTCCTTGTTAAAGATGAATAATTTGTGTGCTAATTATTGGCAACATGTATGAATTGGCAGAATCAGTTCATCTTTAGTTAATATAGTTTAAATGTGTGTGTGTATACATAAATATTTATAAAAGCAATAAATGAACAAATGCTTGTTGTAAAAAATAGGGCTATTTATTTTTATATGATAGTAAAATTCCTATTTTCTTCATCATAGTGCAATTACTGTTAATGCTCTTATATACTTCTAGGACCTTTTCTATATACTTATACTAGTATTCATAGAGAACTACTTTTGAAATATAGGCATAGTTACAGGAGCAGCTTTTAAAATATGTAAATAGAATTATATTTTGTGATTTGCTGGTTTTGCTTAGCATATCTTTTTTATCTTTCCACATTTACACAGGTATGTTCTCCTCATTCCAGTTAATTACTTCATAGTATTTCATGCATATGCACGATATTGAATTTATTGGCAAACACTTAGATTATTTTTAAAGTTTTACTTTAACAATGCTGTAATAACCATTCTTAAAGAACTAGCTTTGTATACATGTGAATATTTTTGAGTAAGAGATTCCTAGAAATGTAATTGCTTGGTCAGAGGTCAATGTACATTTTAAAATTTGGGCTGATGATACTGAATCATTAGCCCCAAAACTCTACCTATTTGCATGTTCTCTCTCTCTCCAAAAGTTAAAGCCTAATTTCCCATAAAACACTCAACAGTAATTATTGTCAATCATTATAATTTTTGTAATAAGATGGATGAAAAATTGTATTTTATTTTACTTTTGCCTGATTGCTAGTGAGGTTGAGCATCTCTTCTTATGTTTATCATACAATTGTGTGTATTCTGTAAATTACCTATGCAAAGTGTTCACTTGAACTTCTTCTTTTCCCCAGTAAAATACTTTTAGGTTAACTTTGCATATATGTAAATATAATTCTACATGTCTACTGATAATTTTTATTTTTCTGAAACTCAATATATACTACTGATGACATAGAGGCTGACCCTTTTTCTTTTCCTTCCCAGTTTATACTTACAGGCTACCTTCTAGTTTCTTTGTAAACAATCACATTAATTTTTAGATCATCGAGATGGATTTTTGACAGGAATTCATTTCATGGTCACTACACTGCATTTTAGTACTTCCAAGGGTCATGCCATTGCAACAGCCTCCATCACTGTTGGGGAACAAACAAATATATTTCATCATGTTGAAAAAGTGCAATTTATTCTTACTTTGTTTTCCAAGACTGATATTAAGTGTTTCAACAAAAATTTTTCACTAAACATGGCACAAAATTACATCTCTGAATTCTATATTCGAACACATGATATGGATATTTCATTCACTTAAAACAGATGCTACTAAACTATTAAAGAGGGAATACTCCTAAGACTTTTACATGAAGAATTGTCCCATGAGGGCATGGACGTGAAAAAAGATATGAGTAGGAACATGGAAACGTGGGCGTTGGTCTCCTTATGGCACTAACCAGCGGTGGGTCAGCTCACTTCTACTTGTGATATGTTTGGGTTGTATTCGATCATTTTTATGGTTCATTTTATCTTTCACCTTCTCTGCTACACAGCACAATTTTACGCCAATGCTTGCTTAGTGTATTGGTGTTCAGAGTGAAAATATTCTGTTGAGGTCAGAGAAAGAAAGGTCAGTTATTCATATGAAAGGACATGTGGACAGTGATTTGAAGGAAAGCCTGAGCTATGCAAGCACCACCCTTACCAACCAATCAACATTTTTTATTCTCTACAGAAAACAGCATTTTTACAGAAAATTGGAGACTACATTAAATACTGCGACTGGCAGTCAAATTTATAGAAAATTTAAAGCTTAATTCAGCAGTGAAATTTGTCAGTCAAGTTGACTGACACTCTAACAACTCCAAACCTACATCATAATTTGTCATTTGAAGGCCAACCGTTTCTTGTCATTTTAAAGCTGACTTAATATAAACTTTTACACCTCAACAAATGTACAAATATAAGTAAAGTGTTCTCTTGAAATTGGTAATTCAGACTTTAAAATTTGTCTTAAACACGTTAAAAGCAAGAATCCCCCTGTTGGCATTCCATTATCAGTAATCTTGAGATCTAACTCTTCTGTGTGAATCTGCATGCTGCTTTCAGGTCTCACCAGTACACATATAATTAAAGTCCCAAGTGCAATTAGCAGACCTATAGATGATTATTTTAGCTACTAAATTATAAAGTACTCAATTTTTAAAAATGGGAAAAAAATCTCTGTTTGTGAAGATAAGTTTACTTCATTGACATTGTTATTTTTATGATAGAGGCTAATTCAGTAGAGAACAACAAAGGGTGCCCCTAAGTGTACAGTGTAACATGAGCACAGCAGATGATGTACTATTGATTTTTAAAAGCCCTACATTGGTAAAATGTATACACTTTATACATCTATTACATATTACCAGGAAAGTGACATTTCATGTATTTATTCAGTAATTGTGTATAAAAAACAGCAACCCTAAAATCTGAATATATCTCTTCAAGAAGCTACGCCACAGGAGTCTTTTAAGAAAGTAACAACCTTTGGGAAAAGTAGAGTTCATGCTGTAATAACAAGTTCACTGGTTGTGAGTAAGTGGCAGGAAGCCATTGTGAATTAATAGGTAGGTCAGTATACAACCTCCTTGAAAGGAAATGCACTTCACTTTGTTTTCAAGAGAGCCAGGTAAAGGGTCCAGACATCCAACAAATTGTTGGGAGTTTTAAATTCTGATCCCAGCACTGGCACCTACAACCTGTATCACCTTAGAAAAATAATTTTTGTGGGCCAAGTTTTCTTTATTTGTAAAATGAAATACTGGTTGTTTCTCGAAGTCCCTTCTGTCTCTAATGTTTTAATTCCAAGACTCACATCATGACAAAATCTCCAGTGTAAAATTGCTAGCTCCAAGCACTTTTAGGAGCAATGATGATATTCTCTCTCATTTATTCATCTAGTATTATTGATTGTTTAATGTATTCCAGGTACACTCTAAATATTGGGAATAGAAGATAAATAAAATAAAGTCCTTGGCCCCCAAAATATACAGTTTACCAGGAGCCAGCCACATAACAAAAGAGTGCTCTCAAGCATTAAGCCTTGTTAAAACTCCGTGCACAACATATAGTGCGCAAGGGGTACACATGAGGGAGAAATTAATGATACCATTTGGTTGGGTACAGGGGGAGCTGACAGGAAAGAATTTGTAGGGAAAGAAATAATTGAATAAGCTCTTAAATATGAGTTCATTAGAGGAATGGTGGATGGTTCGGAGTAGGCAAGAGTGGGGAGCTACAGACTGCACTCGAACAGTCATTTACTTATAAGAAATTACAGTTTTATGCTTGAAGGGAACTTAAGAAATTGGTAAATTAAATTCTACTTCATATCTCAACACTAGGGAGTTATGACTATTAACTTATGTGTTGATCACCTCTGAGATGTAGGAAGGTAGTCACAGTGCAGAAGAGAGAGTAAGTAGTAAGTTGTGCTTTGGAAGGAATTTTTAAAAGGGAGCTTTGTAAATGTGTAGTTAACTGTTTGTTTTTTTCCTCTTCTCTGTGCACACAATAGATCAAAACTTAAAATAGAAAGGCACTCCTATTACATGTATTATTTTAAACTAAAGGATGAAGATGAAGAAGATCTCTTGCTTAGTGCAAAACTTACCTTTGTGTCCAACTATATATACTGGAAAGTACACCTTATCCAATAATCATCCCAACAGACCAGATTATGACCAGCAAGTTACTGTCTGCTATTTAACAGCCCGAAGTGAAAAGCAGGCATTCATGCTACAGCAAGCTGGTCATTAACCACTGTAATTTCTCCAGGTTAGTAGTATTGTCTCATGAACATATATAATGGCCTAATAATTTTATACGCCATGGACATTATATTTACCTTCCTGAGATTGTTCATATATCCCTGCAGAAACTGTGCCTCCACAAAAATATAGCAAATGATAACGAACCCATTATTCTTTTCTATTGGTGTCAATCATTCTGATGAAGGGATGTTTGAATGTGGTTCTGCCCTAATAGAAGAGCTTGAATATGCTCTTTTAACTGCTCAGTTCTGGACTCCATGTGATGCAAACACATGTCTCTCTTCCAGAACAGATTAAACTCCTCTGAGGATACTGACTTTGTTACACTGATTTTTAAAAATTAGATATTCTTCCCCCTGCCCCTCTGTTCTTCTTGGAACCTGATGGAAGGCTTCAGGTACCCAAGAGATCCTATCCTCCAGTGTTTCCTAAAGCAATGACATTCATCCACGGCATGGACACTTCTGTGTAAAACAGATTAGTGCTTCACATTCATCACATTGGGACGTGAGTTTTATTAATTAGCAAATTAGCCTGAAGCTAGCCAACCTTGAATTTGAATCTGGTTCCATCCTGTGACGGATGGTAAAATAGAAGCACGTGTATATTGGAGGCCTGTTTATATTCCATGCATACTATCCAAACACATTGCCTTGAGTTTTTAAAACAACCACAGAAAGTATGCCAAATAACTCCTTATATAGATGGAAGAACTAAGGTACAGGTGTGTTAATTTTCCAAATTCTCACAGTTTATAATTTCGGCAGCTGGGATGCATATAGAGACATTTTTCCAAAGCTTATACACTGCTCCTTTCCTTTAAGCCACAATTCTTGTGTGTCCCTGGATAAGTTATTAGCATCTCTGAACCTCCATTTTCCCATTCCGGAAAATAAGGATGTGATGTTAATTTATGCATCAATTTGGCTAAGCTATGGTGCCCCACCGTTTAGTCAAAGACCAGTCTAAATGCTACTGTGAAGGGTACTTTTCATATGTAATTAACATTTTAATCTATATCCCGAGTAAAGCATACTACCCTCCTTAATGCAGGTGGACTTCATCTAATTGGTTGATGGCCTTAAAAGAAACACTGATGTCCTCAGAAGAGGAAGAAGTTTTACTTCCAGACTGTGCCTTGGAAATTCTACCTGAGTTTCCAGCCTTCAGGTTCAACATTTTAGATAAGATAAACTCACTGGATTTTCAGCTTGCTGGCATGCCCTTCAGATTTCAGACTTGTCAATCACAGGAGCCCATTCCTTAAAATAAATCTCTCTCTCTCTCTGTCTCTTTGTCTCTGTCTCTGCCTTTCTCTATATACACATATATACATACATATATTCTCCTGGTTCTGCTTCTTTGGAGAATACTAAATAACACAGAGATTAATCTAATGAAAAAAATGCTTATTTGTTAAATGAGGTAATTCATGTGAAAACACCTAGCTTTACTAACTACTCAGTAGAGTTTTGTTATCTGTTTCCTATTTCTTTTCTCCTGCTCTACTGTCCTCTTTCATGTTTTTCATATTTTTATTTCTCCTTTCTTCATCCTTTTTCCTTGTAATAAAACCAGTTCTATAGTGCATAAAATAACATCTTTTAAAATTTACCAACTATATGAACACAAATATTCTATTATTTTTTCCTTTTTATTGAATTTATTGGGATGACACTGGTTAAGAAAATTAAACAAAGGTTTCAGGTGCACAACTCTACAACACATCATCTGTATTATGTGTTTACCAACCCAAGTTAAGTCTGCTTCTGTCACCATTTATCTCCCCTTACACTCCTCCACTTTCCCCCACTCCCCTCCTCTTGGCAACCACCACTCTGTTATCACAGTGATCATGACCTTTTTCTCTTTTTTTTGCTCAATCCCTCCACTCCCCCACTTCACCTCAGATAGCTTCCAGCTTGCTTTGTATCTATGGGTCTGTCTCTGCTTTGCTTGTTAGTTCATTTTGTTCATTAAAATATTCTATTAAAAGTAGAGTGATATTACATGACTAAGTGCTACAGTGACATTTACACGTTTATACAGGTGAGTAATGATAATTCATAGACACTACATGACTGTGAGTAATTGTTCCCTTCTGAAGATAAAGGTTGGAATGGTCTGTAGCCATAAGCTATTATGTTTCAAAAATATATTTCCCACAGTGTTGTTCTGTCTCTATTTTCATTTAGATATGCCTCATTTTTATGCAACACATATTTTACATTGGAAAAGCATTTTGTTATTGGTTTTTTTCATTGGACAAGTAGTATGGTGGATTTGACATTCAATTCACTTTTCTTTCCATAGCAAATTAGAAAACATTGGAGTTTTGAAGTCTCAATATAGGTATTGAAAATGTGTCTAGGGATACAAGATGAAAGAGAAACGAAGGGACAGAGATGGATATTTGAAAGGGCACCAGGAAGTCTCTTTTGTCACTTAAGTTATTGCCGGCATCTGATTATTGATACATGAAATTTAATTTACAAGAAATAAAGGTTAATTTCAAATACTTTTGGGAAGGCAGCAGGTAGACTGAATTCACACTAAGGTATCAAGTGGAAGCTCTTTCAGGGCAGGGACTGTGTCTTCATTGCTATTATAGTTTCAACTGCCTGGTGCTTAATAAATATTTTTATTGGATAAGTGGTATTAAAATCAATTCTGGAATCTGAGTTTGATGAGTTAGCTAAGAAGTGGATATAATAGAAGTTAGCTGGCAAAAATGGGGAAATTGATGGTATGGAGGGAAGGCAAAGACAACTGAGAGGCTTTGTAGTAGAATAAATAAACTTTACACATTTTATCATCCTGCCAAGAGCAGATCAGGACCTTGTCAAGCTTCCTGTCTCCATTTAGCTCTTAGGTATGGACTGAGTTGATGAGTCAACTGTCCAGCCAGCTTCATTGCCAGTTACAGCTGAGCTGAGAGCAGCCCCTGCCCGCAGCCCAGGGGACAGGCCACCTGTCAGCATGGCAGGCCTCCTGTGACCATGCGCAGTGGCTTCCCCTGGCCGAGGTCTCTCTCTCTCCAGCAAGTACAACCTCCCTGCCATTCCGAATGCACTGTCTGTACTCTGCAGCAATCCTCTCCTGAGGAGTTAATGCAGCTAACATAAGAGCCTGATTTAGGACCTGGCAACAGCTTAGCCACTGAAAGAAATATGGCTCATTGCATGCCAGGTGAAATAAATTAAAGTTAATATTACATGTGATGAAATGTCCTTTTAGATATTATGTGTAATTTTGAATATTAAGAAATCCCAGTAGGCTATTTTCTTTTCTTTTCTTTTTTTTTTACAAACTGGTCTATAAAATTTCCTCTTGTATTCCTTCTTTTAAACAAAGCACCAGGACAAAGGTTATATGAATAATTATATTTTTATCATAGCAGGTAGACTAAATATATAAAAAGTTATTATTAATAGACTGTGAAAATATCACAAAAAGAATAGCCAGAAGCTTAGCATATATTACATTAAAAACTGTACTTTTTTAGCTAAATTTAAAAAATATACACACAGTAAAACTCCCGTAAGATTTGCTTAAGAGGAGATATAATTAGCATGCATATGGAAAAATATCCAACTAAACTACAAAGAAGTTAAATTTAGAGCATCAGTGAAATTAACTCATATTCTAATTGTGTGAACCTGAAAGATTACTTAATTTCTCTGCTTCCGGTTTTCATCTGTTAAATTGAATAAAATATAATGCAGGGATTCTCTGAGCATCTAATGTATTTTTATGCTTGTATTAATATATATATGGAAATTGATGAAATACTGCCTGGCTTAGAATAAGACTTCATATGCATATTTGCTATTATTTATCACATTTTTTAAAAAATGATAATATTATATGTTGAAAAATACTGTGAAATGTGCACAGGCCCATATTGTAGCTATCAGTGTAAATGGGAATGACATTTTTTTGGAAATCAATGTGAAAATATGGTTTAAGAATTGTAAACTTTTATTCTCCTGATGCAAGAATTCCAATTAAGAGTTTTTTATTTATCCTATGAAAACAATTCAAAGAGAACATGACAACCCTGCAAAATTTACCTATTGCTCACACTACTACAGTGCTTTAGAATGTTTCATTCTATGAAGGAATATTATGTTGTCATTACAAATAATAATTATAAATATTATTTAGTCAACTAAAAGATTAGTGTGGTAAAGCAAAAAAAAAATAAAAGAAAATATAATATAAAATGGTCCCTGTAACAAAGATAGTGTTTTATGATTTTTCATTATCAAGAGGCTTTTCCTACCATTTGGCTCTAGGGTCTAAGGCAGGGAAAATGCCTCTTCAGGAAGGAAAGGGAAGTAAAATGAAGGACAGGGAAGGAAGCCAGTTCACTGCCCCTCCCATTCTTGTGCATATGATTAAGTTGGAGACCAAGAGGGAGTTAAGGGAAGTAAAGTATGGAGGCCATCTTGTCATTGCTCCCCACCCCCAGCTGGGGGATGATATTAGATGCAGTGATGGGGAAGCCAAAAGCAAGGAGCCTTCCATTTGCCACTTTCCATGTGGAACTTTAGGTGGTGGGAAAAGGCACATCTGTCTTGCCTGGTAAGCTTGTGGCACCACAATGCAGACCCAGCAGGATGAACATGGCAGCACAGTCAGCTTTGGCAGAGAGACACAGTTGTGAATTAGAGCTGCTAAGCCCTCACTCGCTCTCATTGGCATGGCATGAGTCCAAAAGTGAGAGACTGTGCAGTAGATACTGTGAGAGAAGAAGAAAGTGGCTAAGATGAGAGCCTTCCATGAAAGGCTTGTCTTGAGGGGGAGATGATCTTGACATATAATCCATGGAAGGGTCAGTTCAGCCAGGATTTACCCAGGAGCTGTGACAGACCTCAAGGGTGAGCACTAAGGTGTGTCAAACATACATAGGGGAGGGTTGTTATACTCAGTTCAAGCAAATGAACAAGTCACATGTGCACCTCTACTTAGCAGACATTGATATCAGGGGCATTTGTTATGCAGAATAATGACCCTCCTAAAGATGTCCATGTCCTAATGCCAGGACCTGTAAATATGCTAACTTATATGGCAGAAAAGGACATTGCAGCTATGATTAAGTTCAGGATCTTAAGATGGAAATTATCTGGTGAGTCCAGTGTAATCATAGCAACCCTTGTAAAGGTGAAAAGGGGGGTCAGGAGTATCAGAGTCAGAGTAGGAGTTGGGAAGATGGAAGCAGAGGTTGGAGCAGTGATGCAGTGATGAGCCATGGAATGTTGGCAGCTTCCAGAGTTGGAAAAGTGGAAACACATTCTTGTCTAGAACCCCCCAAAGGAGCACAGCCCCACTGAAACCTTGTTTTTAGGACTCTGACCTCCAGAACTGTAAAATTATATAGTTACATTATTTTAGGCCACTGAATGTGTGGTAATTTGTTACATCAGCAATAGGAAACTAATACAGACCCAAGGAACAAACCAGGTCAGCCTTCCATTAGCAGAGACCAACAGTGATCACAAGTCCGGACGTGGACTTCAGGTGTGGAGTGCCCCATGGACATGTGTTCTCACTGGCACCCCCATACCCCAACTTCCCTATTAGGGAGCAATGGGCTGATGAATCTGGCATGATCACAAGTAATCTATATATATAAAAGCCCAGCGACAGTTACAGCAGAATGACCAGAATGGCCAGTCGCTATGATGTGCACTGACCACTAGGGGGCAGGTGCTCAATGCAGGAGTTGCCCCCTGGTGGTCAGTACGCTCGCGCAGTGGGAGCACTGCTCAGCCAGAAGCCAGGCTCACGGCTGGCGAGGTGAGTGCAGTGGCGGTGGCAAGAGCCTCTTCTGCCTCCATGGCAGTGCTAAGGAGCAGCAAGCCAAGCGGTAAGGAGAGAGCAGATGGGAGGTTAGGAGCAAGCAGGTGGGCGGTAAGGAGCAAGGGGTCCTGTATTGCGAGAGGGCGCAGGCCGGGCTGAGAGATTCCTTCACCCCCCCATGCATAAATTTCGTGCATCAGGCCTCTAGTATAACATAATACTGATTGAATTTGCATCCTATGCCAGGGATGATCCCAAGCATGTTACACGCATTATCTCTGAGAATGCTCACAATAGTACTATGGGGAAGGTATTATCATTGCCTTCATTTTAACAGATGTGAAATTGAGGTATCAAAAAACTAAATAACTTGCCAAAGGTGTTGTGGTTTTTGAGCTGCTGAGTCAAAATTTGAACACAAACAAGCCTGAAAGGAATACAGGAAAATGAAACCAGTTTGACTTACTCTGTTGACAGGATTATGAATTTTGCTTTAATTTTTGCTTTAATTTTGTTAACGGCAAAATAAAGTCATGTTCACACTTTTTTTTTTAATGTGGGTAATTTCCAATCTGTGAACCAGTTGCATGCTGAAATTATCAGCCAGAGGAGTTTGAAAATAATGTGGTTTGTCGACAGACACTATAGTATTCAAGTCTCTGCTTCAGCACTTAAAGGTGGTAAATTGGGCAATTTACATAACCTTTCTGAGTTTCAATTTTCATATTTATGAAATGAGAATAATAATACCTGTCCTTTTTAACTACAGTGCCTGAAATATAGTCAGTCAGCAAGTGTTCCCCCCCCCCAAAAAAAGCTTTACATTGTTAGTTTTCAGAACTGACAACCTCGTTTCCTATTTAAAACAATAAATTTCTCGAAGGTTAAAATTGCATGTTCCCCAGCAAACCTGTGCCACTCACTATTTCCTGGAGGTGTTACATGAGGCGTGCTATTTCAACTATATGTACCTGTAAGTACTCATGTTGTTTCTATGGGGACATGAAATTCGAGTTACAAATCGTATGACGAGGATGCATGCCTTCATATCTTTGTTCACTCTCTCTGCCTTGGCAAGGAACTTCCTATTGATAATGTTGAAAATGTACACCTTGGGGTGAGGGGAGGTGAGGTGGGTGAGAATGGGGATTAAGGAGGGGAATAGGACAGCTTTTTCGCAAATGGGGTTGGGTGGATATACCTGGGTAATTTTTGTAAATTTTCTGTAGCTGCTCTAGAGACGATAAACATTCTCCTGGTGATCTAGTCACGACTAAAGTATTGCTGCTTCCAGTGGGTTGTCTGGCCCTGACTCTATATCTCTTACTGGTACGCATTAGTTATTCATTAAATACAACATGTATAGTGGATTATCAGGTACAGTGTGATGCACAAAGCCTTTCCCCACGCTTATCATCAGGTGCCATTTATGCACTGATCTGTGAGAACCCTCACTGCTTAGCAACATCAATATAGTCAGTTAAACAGGACACTATTTATCATTGAGAGTTTTGCTCATATTACAGCCCAAAGCTGCTGTGTTTGAAATGATGTTAAAAGTGTGTTGGGTTGAAAGGATAGAAAAAAAAGAAGAAATCATCCAGTGAATAAATAAATGCATTTAGTCATTAGGCCAGTAATAAAACAGCAAAATTAGAAGGCATGAGAAAGGGAAGAAGCTCACTGTTAGATATGATCTGAAAAGATATAGAGGATTAATGGAGTGTTGATCAGTCGTGCCATCTCAAGCAGTCCTCTTGCAGTGGGTTCCTTGTTTCTGCTCTAAGGTCATTGCCATGGAATCATAGAGGAAAGAAGTAAACAGAGCATTTATGTTGCATTAAAACACACACACACACACACACACCAACAACAACAACACCATGTGCGTGCGTGCATACACACACACACACACACACACACACACACACACACACACACTCTGATGTTTTCACTACCCTGCCACCAACTGATCCATAACAATCTGTTATTTCTCAAAAATCTTAGGTTGACATCATCAAATGAGTTTTTCTTTCTTTCTCCTAGAGAACAGAGCCCTCTGTTTGTATTGTTGCCTTTATCACGGTGATTACATATATTCCTTCAACTGAACAACTCATTCATGTGAAAATGTAAGGCATACAATGAAGAATATCCCACTTTCTATGCTTATCATCAGTGAAAGCATGACAAAAGTAATGAAGACAAGACTAATAAAAGATAACAGGAGAAAGCTAGTTTTAATCATTTGAGAGATTGGTGCTCTCTATCATTTTTGCTCCAAGCACCATTTCCAGTGACCACTTTAGTAAATCCTGGATAGCTGACATTAGGGTTGATTACCTAATAGTTTGGGGACACAGCTATGGAATTAGAGCATTAGAATTTAGCAGGCTTAACACACAAGGTGTAATCATCAGCAGGAGTCTGTGTGTTGTGGCTGAAACTTGTTCTGTGCTTCTGTGCGTACATCCAGGACCCGAATGTTGAGGGGGGGGGGGAGGGGGCAGAAGACGAACATCAAGAAGATGAGCATCAAGAGGTTACAGGAAAATTTTCATTTGAGTCCTGGATTAACACTCAGCCTCAGAGTTAGCAGCTTGATATATTGCAGCAGTGTATCACATGGCTCACACCAAACTACATAGCTGACGAATAAGCCCAAGAAATCTTCAGCCCATATCCACATCTTCTCAGGAATCTTTGCCTTCAGGGACTTGCTTTGTTTGGGGTAGACATGAGAAACTAGAATTGGGAATATGGAGGGGAAAATTCCAAAGACTAAAGGGTTTATTTACTCCTCCTTTATAGCTCTTGAATCAAAAGACCATTTTTATACTGTAAATATGTTATAAATGATACAATTCTTTGGGGAGAAATTGCTTTCAGAATAGTGTACATGCATTTTGGTTAACAAAGAAGTGATGCCTAAAGAAAGGAAAGGAGTATGTCAGCACTATAACTTTAAATTTCTTTGTCTCAAAGAATTCTGTCTCTGAGCACCTGAAAACAAGGGTTAGGGGTGAGTGCGCATAAATTAAAAGCGTACGGATGGAACCCAGAAACCCCCTGGCTACTTTATATGCGTGGCATCAAACATCTGGTACCTGGGAGTGTTGGTTATTCTTCTGCTTACTTTATTCAGTTATTTTATAGTTTCTGAACACAGTCTCTGAATCAAGTTTACAGAAAGTTTAGGATGAGATAGGTAAATATTGATAATGCCTCCAGGACTTTTTAACTTAAAGGGAGGAAATTAGTGATGCTAAGTTTAGGTCTGGGGTAGAAAGACTATGAAGGCATCTTCATATCCTGTTTTCCTTAGGCACTTTTAGGATGCATTGAGCTCCTGGGAAGTCATGTTTGTTGAGTAGACAAAATAGAGATGGAAGGACTGAAGGCAGCCATATGGCTGTTCTAAAAGGTTTCCTAATTGAAAATGGATTTTTTTCTTAGCAAGGTTTTTACCACCCTTGTCTTCCATATTTTTTTCATTTGTGTTAGAAATAATAGGACAGATGACAAAACAACCATCAGAAACATGTCTGACTAAGAAAATGAAGACTGGGATTAACAGCAGCAAAGCTTTCATAATTGAGCATCATTGCAGAATGAGTAGAATTTCCAGAATGTTCCTGGGTTCTGTGCTGAGCACTTTGTGCTGGCTCCATGCTGGGCCATGCCAGTTTGCTGTGGAATGCCCCACAGCTCCAGGCAGAGATAATGCAGAGTGGCCTAGAAAAGTCTGGAATATGGACCAGGATGTTATGAGGAAGCTGTGAGACCATGGTGCAGGCCCCAGTAATAGGACACCACGTATTCCAGGTTGAAAAGTGAGGGAGAAGATTAGTTTGGCAAACAAAGTCTGAAGGATGAAAAGTGAAGGAAGTCATGTAAAAGTCATAGCACATATCCTACTCTTACTGCTATCACTTTTATCCCCTTGATTATACCTTTGTCCCATGGGACTGCATATCTTCTCTTTAATAATGATGATAATAACAAGTAGGCAGTGCATATGGGCTCTGACAACTTTATATAAGCAGTCTTCCAAAACCTTCCCTTGTGATCAAGGAAGGGACTTGAATCACAGCAAAGCATTTTATTAGGAAAACAAGTTAGAAGAAGAAGATGTGAGTCCCACACATTCCTTCACATGGTGTTTTCCCAGAGTTTCTGTTCGAGGTCCAGTTCTGAATAGGCTTGACTACAGGCCAGATGGTGTGGGAAGCCAGTGAAAAGAACGTAGGTCTAGGAGGCACGGAGGTGTCATTAATACAAGTAAGTGGGGCTGTTGAAAACATGCAGGCAGGTAAATACCATTACTAGTACTGTACATATTTTAACGTCTGTTATTTGAAGATGCATTTAGGAATTAAGATTTAAAGCACTCAAAAAAGCACCTCCAAAAGATCCACATGGCTAGATTAAATTCCAAAGTTCTGTGACAACATATTCTGATCATTAATGTTACCAACTGAGGAAGAATGTAATTCCTTAAGCTGAGGAACGAGCAAAAGCTGCCGCTCCAGTTTTCCTGCTGCACTAAAAGTGCAATATATCGAGCACAGCCTGTTGTCATTGCGTTATTACATCAATTCTCCAGGCAATTAGCCTCATGGAACGCCACCAAGCTAGCAGATTTTCTTCTCCCTGCATCTCTAGAAATACCTTAAATGCTGCAGGACATATACTGTTTTTTTAAGCCACAGATTCATATTAATAAGTGGGATTCATGGAAAACAAATGAATTTATTTGGGTTTTAAGAAAACACAATCTTCTTCCTGTATGAATTTAAATTTTTCATCTTGTGGTTATCAAACCTAAGTGATGGGCTAGATGTGTTGGGATTTCTTTGTGACATGGAAAAATCAGACATTCAAGTGGAACTTGCTGCCCATGTTTTTTTGGGATGCCAATACAATATCAAAGTTGGCATCAGAGACACTCTCCAGATGGAGAATTTACAAATGCAATTATAGAGAACTTGCTCCATGATTCTTGGATCTCTCAACAGGATTCAGGATAGAAACACAGGTCAGAGTGGAAAGACGAAAGGATGTGCGAAGAGATTTCTTGTCTAGTTCCTGCTCTGATGGAAGGCTGTGCCCCCATGTCTAAGGAAAGGACTCCCATGGGACCTCTCTGTTCCCTGTGATTTGCAGACATATAGAGTTGGGTTGTTACTCTGATGACTACAAAAAGCCGGAGCAGTGACTACCATAGAGGGCTGAGAAAGGCAGGAGATTGACCTTTCTAGCTAGTTGGCTCTGTGATGTGCCTTCTAAACTTTTAAAGCTCTCCAGTGGCGGGAAGAGCCTGCACAATGCATACTGATTGTATTAAAATGAATATCTTGAAATATTATAGGGCTACTTCATTAAACATGAAACAAAACACCATCTCATAATGAGTTTAGCAAAGGCCAGGCTATCTTGTGAATATGTTTGATGTTTGTGCAAACAGTTCAAAGCCTTCTATTGTTTCATTTTTCTTTTTTTATTTAAATGCTTTGTTTCGATGCACCTTTTCATCTCTGGTAACTATCTAAGTCTGAATACATTTTACCATACATATATTGGAACTAGTTGCAAAAAGTTTCCAAAGAAGCCTGAGAAAATTAAACATACTAAAGAAAAGTCTCAATACTTTTCAAATTTATATCCAGTATTCTCTGGTTTCAAATATTTGCCTTTTCTTCTCTCTCTCAACAGAGACTTGATAAGAACAAACAGGAAGCATGAGGAAGTTGATAAAACCCCATTGGAGTTATCTTTTCTTTATTTTCTCTCAGGGAAAAGATTTTTCAGAATAGTAGAGATTAATCAAGTTTTATTTTATCTTAATTTCTTAAATTCATGGAAGGATGCTTATCATGGTCTCACAAAGTGTTCTTCATATTCACTTGTTCATCTCTAAAGAATAACAGACTCCATCAGTATTTGCCTTTGTAATGTGCGTAGTCTTCCTGCCCTTACAGTACTTGAAATCCCTATGACTGGGTTCTCCCAAGTCTCTGTGTGACCAGTAACCTCATTTACTTTAAATGTGTTACTTGAAAGTACAACATAGGGAATATATTTAACTAGAGGCCCAATGCACAAAATTCATGCAAGGGAATATATTTAACTAGAGGCCCTATGCACAAAAATCATGCAAGGGTAGGCCCTTGCAGCCCCAGCTGTCTCGGCCCTCACAGCTGCCCTGACTGCTGCCTCGGCCCTCACAGCTCCCAGCTTCCTCTGGAAGGTCGTTTGGACAGTCATTCTGCTGTTTGGTCTAATTAGCATATTAGCTCTTTATTATATAGGATAATCTTGTGATAACTTTGCATGATGCTAGGTGGGGACAGGAAATAATGTAGATTATACTATTGTCTGAATGACACCATTGTAATTAGCTAGTTATTATTAATAGTAAAGGAGCAAATGGGGAAGTGAGACACTATAGGCATGTCATTTGTGCAGCTTTACCAGGAACCTGCAGTTTCACACTCCCCAGGGATCCAACAAAGGGAAAATAGTGAAGTTAGGTTGACATAGGGAAGATAATTGCTTGTCAGTCACACCTGGGGACAGAGATAGTGGCCAGAATGGGTGTGGCCACTGCAAGCAAGTGAATATTTGGGAATACATAATCCCCTAAACAAAGGAGTTCACTCTCTCGGACTCTTGTTACTTTTTGTTCTCCTGTCTGCCCTTTTATTATTTATGAACTTAAGGGTTATTGTCCCTCTTCTTTGACTTACAAACTTTCCTAGATCATCTCAGTCACTTCAAAGTCCATATAAGGATAATAATTAACATATCAATAATTACCATTTATGTACTCAATTTGATGTGACTTATCTATCAATTATACTACATAGCTATATATATATATGTGACTTAGTTCTCTCAAGAAGCATTGAAGCAATTTCAAAGTTGAGGAAACTAAATCTCAGAGAAACTGAGTAACCTATTCAATGCCGCCAGCCAGGGAATGCTGGAACTGGAACTGGAACCTTCAGTTTGCAAAGTTTGTCTTTTTTCCGTCCTGCCATGTTGTGTCTCAGGAAATAAATCCACTCTCATGTTTTTGATTGCCCATGGATGTTCACTCCTTCAATTAAATTAATACTTATGGGACACCATGTGTGCCAGATACAGAGCAAGGCACATACATAAGAGAGACCCAGTCCCCTTTAGGTCTTTTATTTTCACAAGTAAAAAATTGCATTATTTTCAAAAGAAAAGTTACCTTTTTCCTTCACTAGCCAAATCTGCAGGTTTCCTATATTCCCTATGTCAATGCTTCTAAGTATGGCTTTACATCAACCTCACCTGTGAGATTTGTGAATCATGCAAGTGCCTGGCTTTGATTCCAGCCCTACCATGTCATCATATCTAGGACTGGGTCAGGGACATCTGTATTTTTATGAAACTTCATAGGGGTTTTGACATATAGATAGGCTAGTGAACCATTCTTATGTCTCAAATCATGGCATTGTCTGACCCATTGGAGTTACTCTAAGAACTTTCTAACCCCCTCCTCATATTAAGTTAGTCACAACATTCTGAAGGTGCCATTTCTCTTGAAGACATTGTCTTCTGTTTATTTTTTCACTGACATTACTGTATTTTGGATCCTCATCATTTTTCCTGGGTATTGAAATAGCTTTTTACCAAATCTTGTTGCTTCCCCTTCAAATAGTTCTATACTACCATATGAGGGTTATTTTGAGAACTCATATTTAATGATGCTATTACCCAGCTCAAAATCGTCAATGGTATCTGTTATCTATAGAATAAATTCCAAACCTTCTGGCTTGGCATGGAAAGCCTTCAACATATAGCATTCATTCTTATTACATTTTGACAACCTGGTTCCATTTCTGGCCTTATCTCCTGCCCTGGACCTTACACTTCTTGAATATACACTGAGTGGCCAGATTATTATGACCACCTGACGTTTGTAGGCAAATTAGCCATACACTGCATCGTATGGGATATGGAAGCCAAAGGCCTGTTTGAACACCTTTGCTGTCTGCAGTTACCAAGATAAAACGTCTCCAAATCCCACAGGAACACAAGGATTGGACAGTCGGGCATTGGAAAAAAGTCATGTGGTCCAATGAATCGCATTTCCAGTTGCATCATGCAGATGGCAGAGTGAGAATTTGGCGGAAACGGCATGAAAGCATGCACCCCACATGCATGAGTACAACCCTTCAAGCTGGTGGGGGCAGTGTTATGGTTTGGGGCATGTTTTCCTGGCATGATTTGGGCCCTTTAATT
>NW_005370700.1:1857461-1886574 GCF_000412655.1 Myotis brandtii
GGAGACTTTACCTTGCTTAGGTGGCCCCCACAATCACCAGATCTCAATCCAATTGAGCATTTGTGGGATGAAGTTAAAAGAGCCATCAGGCAGCTGGTTCCACAACCATCAAATCTCACAGAACTGGACAGTGCTATTCATCAGGCATGGTGTCAGATTCCTCGCATCACCTTTCAACATCTCGTGGAGTCAATGCCAAGAAGAATCACCGCAGTATTGAAGGCAAAAGGTGGCCCAACGAAGTACTGATGGGGTGGTCATAATAATATGGCCACTCAGTGCAAATGTTTGTTTATTTAGTAAGTAAGCAAAATAATAGATTTAGGATCTAGCCACACAAACTGTTTTACTGTTTTCTGCATGTGGAGTGGGTGGGGCAAGTCGTGTGAATTGTCTACACAAGTAACATGTATTTGATGCTTTTAGAAGCATTTAGAAGAACCTGGCTTGCTAGGTGAAAGAAGCCCTTTATAGCCAGAGGATGGTATTATTCTCAGTGTTATAATTCTTGATATTTAAGGTGATGAACTCAGCTTCCAACAGAGACTGGCTGATAAGAACAGTTATCCCTCTCTCACAGCTGCTGCAGAGAGAACTGGGTTAGCAACTTCATCTGAGTTAGTTATTCACTTCTCTAAGACTAGAATAAGAGAAACACTGTTTGGGGCATTTAAAAACTATAGCTCTGCCTTCTCCCCTATGCTGTGTGCTCCCTGAACATGGCCTTGCTGCTTCATTCCCATTGCAACTCTTTGCCCACAAACAATGCCTAGCATTGTCTGATTTGCATTTATATAAAACTAGAGGTCCAGTGCACGAAATTCGTGCACTGGGGTGGTGGTGGGAGGGATCCCTCAGCCCGGCCTGTGCCCTCTCGCAGTCCGGGAGCCCTCAGGGGATGTCCCATGGGGAGCGGGACTAATATGGCAGTTGGACATCCTTAGTGCTACCGTGGAGGTGGGAGAGGTTCCCGCCACTGCAGCTGCGCTCGCCAACCGTGAGCCGGACTTCTAGCTGAGCGGTTCTCCCCCTGTGGGAGCACACTTACCACCAGGGTTCAGCTCCTGCATTGAGCATCCGCTCCCTGTTGGTCAGTGTGCATCATAGTAACCGGTTGTTCCAATGTTTGGTCGATTTGCATATTAGCCTTTTATTATATAGGATATGTGATATTCAAAAGAAACAGTTATTGTCCCCCACTTTTTCATAGTAATATTGATGCAATTATTATAGCCAGAGGATGGTATTATTAGGTTGATTTGCATATTATTACAGTGTTATAATTTTCAGCTGTGTAGACCTAAACCAGAGTAATTGTAGCTTTGAGATTTTGCCCAAGTGACTTATACAAAATTTCTAGTTATGGCTCCATTGCTGTTTATGACTGTGGAAGGCTGGTGATGAGTAAAGACTCCCATTGCAATTAGACAATTTAAGATATGTATATTTCACATCATTTAAGAGTAAGTCCCAGGATTGTGGACTACCATAATGTGCTCTAAGCATTTGAATATTGAATCAATGAGCCTAGAACCTTCTCTCCAGTAATGACTTAAACCCACCTGGTTCACAGGAAGCTATATAGAACCAGGCCCATTCATTCAGTTATAAAGTGCCCTGTAAGAGAGGGAGGCAGTTCCTTTGGAGGCTGACTGAAGCAACTGGTTTGTATCCTGATGCCAGTGATCAGATTACCTTTTCATTATCTTTACTTGCCACACTCAGGAGTCTGTTAGTGGACGTAAAATGATCTGCTTCTTTTTAAAATCCAGCCTCTGTGCTCATCTCATGACCTCTTGCTGCAGAGAATTCCATATACCCCCTCAGCTAATGAAGTGTTACCTATTATTAGATCTAAAGTTGCTGCCATCTAATTTCATTGAGTGTCCCTCTGTTCTCATATCATAGAAGAGGGTGAAAGGAAAAAACTCATTCTTTCTCACTGTGATTTTCATTATTTAGAATCCCTTATATAGCTTCCTTCTTTTTCTTATTTTCATGCTTAAAAATTTGTTGGTTTGCATTTTGAGGAGGGAGGATAATTAGTGTGCTTTTAAAAAGTATAAATGTAGTAACAAAAGTCCTTTCTCATATTTACTTCTGGGAAAAACAAAATTAGAAAACAGCAATTATGTGTTAATTTCCAGTTCATTTCCAGGAGGTTTGGACAGCTACTGTGGCAGATCAACATGCCTGTTGGCTGGTCTTTGATTCTGTCTTAGTGTCTATTCTGTCTTCTGGCAGGTTGTCAAATACCATTAGGGGTCTCTGGTGATGTTTCATTGTTCGTTCCATGTCTTTTATTCCCCTAGTAAAATTTTGGCTGCCTATAAAATGATTATGATGCTTCTTTTATGCTTGTTTGCGAATAGGTGGAAAGGGCTATAGCTTTATACAGAGAAAGATGGTAAAGGAAAACTGATGATTGAAATTTACTTGAATTTTAACCGCAACTTCTAAAGCCTCCATTATGTTGAAGCTGGTGGAACAAAGAACTGGGTATCATGTTATCTTCTAAGGATATAGGATGCAAAGATCGCATAGGGCCCTTTGGTGCCATTCTTCTGTCTGGCATTTAAAAAATAATTTTATAAGAAGACCCCTATTATATTTCACTCTTGTTCGATCCTCTGTGAAAAGCAGAGAAGGGCTGGCATAGAGGATAGCCTGGATCACCAGCTTTCTCCCTATTCTAGTAATAAGTCCCTTTTCCCTGAAAAGTGCTTGGAATTTCTAGAGATTGTATTGCTGTGACCTCTAATCAGCCACAGTCCAGCAGGAGCCATATAGAATTTGAAGAAAATAGTTCTCTGAAGTCACAATTTCTATCATCAACAAAGGGAACTTATTCTGTTCGTCTACCCATTACTGAAATTGTAATCCATATAATATTGACCGCTTGTGACATGCCCTAGGACTGTTGCTAAAAGACATGCCGAATGGGGTCCGTTCTCAGGCCAGGCGAAGCCACCAGTTCAGAGGAATGTGGAGTTTACAGAGTAAATGCAGTTGAGAGAAGACCACAGACAGAGAAATGTGGTTAAAGAGACAGACCTGCAGCATTAAGCAGCCTTGCTAGAACTAACAAGAGAAGACTTTAGATCCATCTGTATATCCAGTAAGAGCATTGAGCAAGGGATGATGTCTCAGCATAGAGCAGACATGGGGTTGGGACAAAATGGATCCCTCAGGCCTGTCAAGGAGGGAGTCATAGTTGTTGGCTCTGCCCAGGTGCCTTAAGGATTTGCTGGAGGTGGCCTCCTGATCTGCATTTCACCACCTTTCCAGTGTTACCATAAAACTGTTTCTACCTGAAATTCCTAGAAAGGTTCCTGTGGACTTGATGATCAAAGCCTGGCTGGTACTGGAAATAAGGTGCTATTCTAACACTAACTGGGAATATTGGGCAGGTGCTTAGCACTTGGAGAACAAGCAGCAAAGAAATAGATATGGACGCCAAAAAGATGGTGCATGTTATGAGACCTATTTTAAAGATTATTATCTACTATATGAGACTTTGCACCTTCTCAGCTTACAGCTTTAGGGGAAGAATCCAGAAAACAGAATTACTGTGTGCAAGCTCTACCACCGTGTGTTACCTGAATTGGCAAGCAGACACCAAAACAAAGAGCTTCCTGAGACTCTGGGCTTTGAGTGACAAAGGTCCAGGAAAACTGCAGCTGAATCACATGACTCAGAGCCAGTCAAGGTAAGGATGTGGCTCATTATTTCATTGTTTCATATAACCTCAGGGTAGGCACCCATTACATGGACAACTGTGTTTAGAAAGAATTTTGGTTGTAGTTACCGGCACATGGAATTGGCTGAAGGCAAGTGAATTAGAAGCCTTTCAAATTACCAAGAGAATTATATTAACAAAGAATCCATGAGCCTTTACTAATAAAGCCTTTGTTCCAAACTTAAAACAGCTCTTGGGTGCTTCCATGAACAGGAGAGAGACTTCAAAGGCTATGAATAGCCCTTAAGTAGAGCATGCTTCCTCTCCCCATCTCCCTCACACTTCAGATATTGCCAAGGAGGGTACTGACTAAGGAAGAGCCTCTGGACTAAGAGCCAGAAGCCACAATGGCCCAGAATGTTCCCCTAGAAAGCTGAATCAGGGCCTGCATTAGGGACCTCTCCTGTTCCCTGGTTGGGGAGCAGGAACTTCACAAATTCTGCCAGAGGGACATGAAAATTGCTACGAAGCAATGACTGCTTTGTGGCTGCATTCTTCTCTTTCAACTGAATTCTGTCTTTGCTCCAGTGTTTCATATTGGGAGAAGAGATAGGGAGTCTACACCTTCCATTTTTAACCCTAAGGTTATCTGGTACAAAGTCATCACATCCCGACCATATGGAGGCTAAAACAGTCATTCTGAGATCCTGGTCTCTAAGCTGGATGCAGTGATGAGAGGGGTTTTTCTTTCTTGGGCAGGAGGCAAGTGAGTTCCATTAGCCAAAAATCAAGTGAAATGCCAGGGTATTTTCTGTATGGATAGACCAATGAGATATGGAAGAACCATTGTGATAAGTCATCACATATTTCCTCTTCATAGGCTATGAGAATATATAGATTTCCAAGTTTCTTGAACTTTGGGGCCATAGGACTGATTTCTGGATAGCAGATTGTGCTTCAAAGATCTGTGAGCCAAGAGACCCTCTAGTTATTTTTATGCAGCCACAGTAGTTAGTGGTATCACCAGATGGAAGGGAATGTTCCTGCCAGTACCCCAGACTAACCTTTTCTGTGTTCCTCCACTCAGCTTGTCCTATCTAGATTCACATACCATCCAACTGAAGCTTAATACTCACTACTTTGCACATGCCTAATTACATCATTCTGTTCTTGAAATATACCATTGGAAGTAAAGGTTTACCAATTTGGCTGCATCTAACTTTCTTGTTGATGGTTATATTACAGTTATGCAACATGCACATCTTTGGATGCATATTATCATTTTATATTTTTACTAGAGGCCTGGTGTACGAATTCATGCATGGGTGGGATCCCTCTGGGTGGCCAGCAGGGATCAGGCCAAAACCCGCAGTCCAACGCCACCTGCAGCTCCTACCTGCTGCTCCTGCTCATACCGGCTCCACTGTGCCTGCGGTGGGCTCGCGCCCAACCAGTCCCGATCCGGAGAGGCTCACGCTGTCACAGCAGCGCTCGCCAGCCATGAGCCCTGCGTCTGGCGCCCTCCCAAGGAGAGTGACCTGTGAGATCGAGCTGAAACCAGCTCTCCGACATCTCCCAAGGGGTCCTCGATTTTGAGTGGGTGCAGGCCAGGCTGAGAGACCCCACAGGTGCACGATCAGGCCGGGGAGGGACCGAGGGAGGGCTCCAGGGCGTGTCCAGCCCATCTCGCTCAGTCCTGATCAGCCATACCCCAGCAGCAAGCTAACCTACGGGTCGAAGCATCTACCCCCTGGTGGTCAGTGCACGTCATAGCAAGTGGTATTGGTTATTGTTGTTCTGCTTTGGTCTATTTGCATATTACCCGTTTATTATATAGTATTATTTTAAATAAAATATTAGAGTAGAAATTAGCAGAATATTTAAATGATGGCTCAAACCACTGTGAAGACAGAGTGCAACCTAAATTGTTGGGTGTGGGGAAAGGCTAAGTAAATACTCACTGGTCAGCAACATGTAAAAACTGTCTCATCCACGAAAGGCCATTAAAGATATCATTGCCTAAGATGCCAAGTGCCCAGGGTTTTATTAAAAAACAAGGACTGCCTCAAAAATAAATTATATATTCATTGTTCTGCAGAGCATGAGATCAGTAATTGTCTTCAAAATGTTTTATACCTTTCTGGAAAGCTTGGTTTAATAACCTCTGTAGGCATCGCCATACAGAGTCACTCAAATGGTCTGGGCCAGTGCTGTCCAATAGAACTTTCTGCAGTGATGGAAATGCTGTACATTTGTGCTGTGCAGTATGGCAGCCACTAACCACATGTGCCTGCTGAACAATTGAAATGTGGCTAGGCACCTGTGGAACTAAATTTTTAATTTTATTTTACTTTTATTAATTTAATTTTAAATTGTCTCATGTGGCTAGTGGGTACTGAATTGGACAGCACAAGTATAGAGCTCACCTCCTATTAGGGTCAAGAGTCTGCTGCTCAAAATGGGAAAAAACAGCTAAAATACAACTAGTATCTTACTAAGGCTTATTTTTCCTGGGTATATACACATTATGCAAGGTCAACTTTAATGGCCATTTTACAAATTGTGTTAAGAATTAAGACATGAGAATACAAATGAAGATTTTTTTTGGAAAATAAAAGTTGGTAGATGAACTCACACACACAACCCCCCCACACACATAGTGTGTAGAATAAAAACAAACTTACCTTTATTTTAAAAAAATAATAATTAAAGAATACTAATTTAGAATCTTAAGAATAATTCTCCACTGGGGAAGGAACAAAACATGGCCAGGGTAAACAGACAAATCATCTGGCTATTGACTAACCAATCCATTTTGTGGAGAGTATTACAGCTTTTCCTTTAACAGGAATCAGAATAGCTGCTCTCCCACGAGGATGGGAACATTAAGTATTGCAGGAGCTCTAACTATTAAAGAGTTGCAGGTCATATTGATTTACACCCTCTTTCAGTGTCTTTCCCCCCAGGAGGGGCCATTTGAAATATAGTATGTTGGAACCCACTGATAAGAAGAGAACTGCTCTCCATCAGCTATTTTATAGGCATCTGAGACTTTGCCTTATAAGGGGCAAACCAATAGCCCAGTTCTAAATTCCCTAGAGTTTTTTGTTTTTTTAAAAATATGTAAGTGATAAAAGGGGGCAAGAATACACATATTCTTAAAGAGCACAGGGAAATTGCACGTAGGGAAAGGGCAGGAGCCAAGTCAATGCTCCTTTTTTAGAGCCTTGCATTTTCCTCCCAATGATTTTTCTTTCCCATGAACAGGAGTCCAGCAGATGGAAAACCCGGAAAAACAATTTCCTTTCCCTACAATTCTTTTCCCTCCTGCCTAAAAAATCTCTAACAGGTTTTCTGTTAATGGGGAAAGCAAATTTGCCTTCTGCTGTGAGCAAGCCTTTCTGTATTCAACTTGGCTCTCATGTTCTTTCCACTTACACTATTACTTAGAAGTGTCGGCCTCTTTTCTTCCCCTCCAGGAATTCTGCACAAAGATGGCCTCTTCCCGAACGAGGAAAGGCCCATGGAAAGAATATTCCTTTGGTAAAATATCCTTTTCTGTAGGCCTTTGATACTTGATTGAGATGCATGCAAGTTCACTTTAGGAAAATAAAACAATTGGTGAATTAGTCATCACATTTAAAATTTAATTTTGGGGATTTTAAGAGAATATATAACAAGTTAAAACTCAAATATTAGGAGCTGTGAAACATGACATTAGAACTTCAAGTTAATTTGTTTCTAATCTCCTTCTTTCACAAATGGTGAAACTGATTGAGTCCCCAGGGCCATTACAGTAAATGGATGCCTGTAAAATCAGTTTGGGAAACAGACACCATATTTCTTATTTCCTGTCTTCATTGTGTCACCGAGGACTGTTCTTGCTGGCTCTTTATCATCACATCTTTACAGGAACTAACCACGATCTCTGGTATCCCAAATCTGAGTGTGTGGGGATAGTTGATGATCAAGGAATCATAATATTTATTATTGGCTGCGTGGAAAATTTTGGGAAGGAGAATTTTTTTGTGAAGGGGAATTTTTACACTGTAATGGAAGGCTTTCTGGAACATGTCATTTTCTATCAAAGTTCTCTGTACAGATTGATGAATAAACATTTGTTAATATTACCTCAGGTCCCTTTAGTTGAATTTTGATTCTACATTAAGCAATAAGAATACAATTAAAAACAAAACAAAAAATATAGGCAAATTATTGCCATCAAGCCTCATATCCACTTTTTTTTTCTTTAACTGATAGTTGGAGGCCCTACCTACCCATCCATTTCGACACATTGCTTTCCTGGGGAAAGCCTAGCTACTTTGTTCTATTCAGAGAAAAAGGATTTCCAGAATGGGTCAGTTCTAAGTGGATTGTTATGTATCGTTGAATCTCAAGAAGTTTTGTTTCCATGTGGTAAAACCCTGAGACTATCCAAAGCAAAGAATGGAAATGGTGAAAGTATTATATTAACAAGTAAAAATAAGCAAAGCAACTGAATGGCCACATCTATGAATCTAAGAGTTTACAAAATTCATTTCACTACTCAAATAGAGCTGGAAGCTAGATGCCAAGTTGTATTCTGGGCTGCAAAATTGTCACATATATTTTCATACAGCATTATAGGAATGGGTCTGGCAGACAGTCTAAGAACTTCAGTGAGTGCCAATAACCCAGATACCCGCAGAGCTGTACCTCAAAGTGCCAAGAGAAAATCCATTCATCCAACAATAGCTGTATCTGTTTGCAAATTAATTTTCTTGAATAAATTCCCATTCCCCAGAAAACATTCAGAGAGGACACACACCCTGCTGATAATCCCAGGAAAGTGTGTTTTACAGATGGGAGATTAATATGGCCAAATGTTTGATGGCACTTGTTTTCAGAAACAAACCAAAAAGTGTCCTTTCCACTAATAAGAAGCAGTTGTAGGGGAAAAAAAGACTAACCGAGGCTAGTGGTTCTAATAGAGGAGAGAGTGTTTTAGAAATGGAATGGCATATCTTAACTCCTGATTTGGGGTGAGCCTTGATGTGTCATGCCTCTGAGTTTCGATTATGTGTGGTGCCTGTGCTGTGATGGACACAGGGGGAGTAATGGAAACAGGAACAGGTTAAGAGTAAATGAAGGCCACTGGTAGGTAGTTCTTCCTCACAGCTCCTCAATTAAAAGATATACATATTTTTATCTAATACAAGTGTATTTGAGTTAACAAACTCTTTTCTCTCTTTTGCTGAAAGTACCTATTTTTACCTTTGAATCAATCATTGCTTAGATAGAGCTAATTACTCTGTGATCAAATTTCTCCTAACACCTAACTGAGACTATTCTATTGCGGAGCAAGACAGTTTGGTGGACTGAGCAGGCAGAAGGAGGAAGCAGCAGGAATGGACAGTATAAGGGAAGGCAGTATGTCAACTCCACTAGGGGGCCAGGAGGAGAGAAAGGAGCATTAAACATGAGATGTGAAGAAACCAAAGGAAATGACATCCTTCAGCCAGTGGGGCATGAATGCTTTTTCTGAAACCACCTGTGCCCCCCTTTAATAAATTGCTAACACTCTAGTAGATAATGTTGCAGCTCTATGAAAAGAGTAAATTCTTAAAATTCAAGAGATATGGATAAAGAATTATGTAGTAAATGGAATATTCTTTTTATCGAAGAGGTACAGCTAAACTAATGGGAGCAAAAGTTAGTTAAAACTGCTGAGAGTTCACATAGTTTAGGCAAATTTTATTTTTAGAATAATTTTTAATAAATAGTGTTTTATCACTTTCATGTGTGGACAGTAATTAGAACTAGGTTTATAATTGAAGTTATTAGGGGAAGATATTAGGGGTAAAATAACCTTTGTGGACTCAGGTAGGCCCCATAACCTGCCCTGCTCCTGGCTGTGCTCCTCTCTTTCCCATGTCTCCCAACACAAATGTCCTTAACAGAGGGGAGGGCAGGGGCCATGTGAGCTAATCTCATCATGGCTGGATCACATCCGTTGAGGTCCAGGCCCCTGAGGTCGTTTTTCACACCTAATATCTAATATCTAATAGTCACATGACTCCAAGCACCAACTTCCCCAGCTGCATCTCCCATCTATTAAGCTGCTGACCCCTTCCACAATTGGCTTGTGAAAATCCCCAACATCTTCAATGTCTTCTGTGATTGTTTTCTTCACCCTCTTGTTTTAATAGAAACTGGTTTTTCCTGGTGATGTACTATTGGGCCCTCTTAAGGCGTAGCTGTTTTCTTTCCCAGATACCACATACCACTAGATCTGAAGGTAAGGTAGGAGTCCTCTTTGATTCCCATTGACATCCCTAAAAATATGCAGGTTTGAATTTCATATCTGTACATTATCCCTCCTTAAAGCATCTACTCCTATCTTCAATCCATCAACCTATCCCATTTTCACAATCCTTCCTACCTTTTCTCTTCCCATCCTTCTTTACCCAGCTTAAATGCTGTGCTCAATCACTGTAATCACTCTGGCACTCTGGCATACATACTTGTATCCCTTGCCCTGCCCTCATCTCATAGTACCTGTTTGATCAACTCCCTTGGCTACCTGTAACTCTTCACCAGCACATGAACAATCAAACATTGCAGGAGAAAATTACACCATGTTCATAGCCCACTAACCTCAATGGGCCATGAATGGTATCTGGCATCTGTTCGTTCTCTCTCTCTCTCTCTCTCTCTCTCTCTCTCTCTCTCTCCACCCTTACTCTGATCTCTAATTGTGGAGCCCTTGGACATCCTCTCTTTCTTATGTCTTTACGTAGCATATCTAACAGGCATTTTACATTTACTCTGTCAAAGCTGGGCTCTTAATATTCCACCTTTTTCCTGACCCTAACCTGCTCTTTGCAGTCTCAGTTAATGACTACTTTATTTTTCCACTTGCTCAGACCAAAAATCTTGGCGCTTTTCACCTTCCCTTTTTCTCGCCCATCCATTATTGAATCCATCAGCAAATTATACTTGCTTTACCTTCAGAATTTTTCCAGTGACCACTTGCCCTTGTTCATGACCACATTATCACTCATCTAGATGATTGCAAAGCCTCCTAACTGGTGTCCTGCCCCTCTGCAGAGCACACAGAGTGTTCCCGCTAAAACCTGCAGCAAAGCCTGCCCCCCCTCTGATGGAATCCCTCCAAGGGCTTTTCTCTTAGGAAGCATACAAGCTGAAGACTATTGTGGCCTCAGGGCACTATTTGGCCTGGCTCTGCTTAGCTCTCTAACTTCCTCTCCCCTCACTCATTCACCTCCAGCCAGGCTTTCCCTTTCAGTTGGCCAAGAATCTAGAAATGGCACATGGGAAGCACTAAGTAAATATATATCAGCTGTATCAGCCAGAGCTTACCCGAACACATACAACAAAGATATCATTAGAGTTTGGATTTGAATTCTGAACTGCCTGGCCCAAACTTATGCTCCTTCCTGTGAGTGATGATGATACTTTTACTTTTGGAGGATGGCTCCAAATGGGTGACTTTAAAGTATGTACCAAAAATGATTTTTAAATTTTAGGATTCTTAGAAACCATTCTTTCCGGAGTTTACATATGAACCATCAAAAGGCAGAAATTTCAGACATTTTTTCTTTGAAAATGTATTTTGAACATTTTGACCCTTTAAAAAGACACAGTTGGCTATTTTGTTTTTATTTCTCAGATGGTCGCCTTACCTCCTGCAAATACAGCCAGCAATGATCTCGTTTATTATAACATTTTTCTCAGAGAAGAATGTAGGTTTTTTACCATTATTGAACCTCTTATAGATTTTGGTTCAAAGAAAACCTTTTGAACTTATAATAGGTTTTGAATTCATGAATCCTGGAATGAATTTCTGGCTCTTGGGTAAGTTGTCTTGGAGATGGAGGAAGGAAGGAGTGATCCTTGCACAGATAAACACATTAACCACAGTTTCAGTAAATAGGCCCTGATTCTTCCACTGCTGCCAGCTCTGAGATTAGTCAGGAAGGTTGCTCTCTAGCCTGCATGCTCATAAATCCTCCTTGGAATCAGAGGACACAGGGCCTTTTTATAGTTACACGGGTTACAGCCAAACAAAGGGACGCATGTCACACAATAAGAGTGTGTCTCTGGAAGAGACAATGCATTTTCTTTTGGATCCAATTTTTCTTTCTTCTCTTCAACTTCCTTCCCTTTTCACAACAACTTGCACACAAAGCAGCTTCCTTGGAGAGGATGCTTCAGATTCCTAGCTGTGTTGTGACTCCTGCACAAGGGGAGCCACTTTTCTCTCCCAGCTGATAATTTTGTCAGGACACCTGGTGTGAAAGCCTCCCTGGTGGCAGAGTTGCCAGGCCCCCTGCTCCTGCAGGGCGAAGCCTCTGAGATGAATGAGGGGATTATTTTGTTTTCCTGGAGTGCTTGTGAATCATGTGGTGTCTTTCTGTAGAGAGGAGATGCTCCATTGTTGTTCTAAACAATTCAAGAACACACTCAGGGGCCAATGAGGAAAATTTTTTTGTGGGGAAACAATTATTTTAAATGGTATGTTTAAGAGGGATAATTGTCCTTCTTTGGATCTTTCTTGAGGAAACTGCATTTCCATTTTTCTCCTAGACAAATTCAAGGTAAACGGATTTACAAGTTGAATGCAGCTCATTCCTTTTGGAAGCCTCCTGGCTTTAAGATGCCTATTCCATCCAGCTGGTGTGGCTCAGTGGTTGAGCATCAGCTCATGAACCAGGAGGTCACAGTTCAATTCCTGGTCCAGGCACATACTCAGTATGCAGGCTCGATCCCTAGTAGGAGGCAGCCAGTCCATGATTCTCTCTCATCATTGGTGTTTCTATCTCTTTCCTTCTCCTTTTCTCTCTATGAAAACATATTACAAACAGATGCCTATTCCATGCGAATTTCAGACATCAGAGTTCTATAGGCACAGCCAATGAAGTGATGGCAGTGTGGGGGTCCAGTGAGAGACTCAAGTGTAAGTTCCTGCAGTTCTGCATCTCTTCCCAGTCCTCATTTCAGAAGTGGCTTTTCAGACTGTGACCATCTGACTGGAATTATGTGTGAGGCTCACTCTCCTTACACTGTGGGCAGGGGCAAATAGGAGGAGTGAGTACCTTCATTTTTCACTTCTGTTTTTAATTGAATTAGATGATAAGTTTACTGCTTGGTTAGCAATCTTGTAAACACAGCTGTTGATACAAAAGGTATTTTGTTCATTTAACTTGCATTGTCCTTAAGAGGTCTACAGAAAATAAGAAAAAAGAAAAACCTAGAAAGATATGATGCATATGAAAGGGAAACACATTTTATAAATTAAAATAAAAACCTATTAAAAAGTAAGCCTTTTGCCCTAACTGGTTTGGCTCAGTGGATAGAGCGTCAGCCTGCGGACTGAAGGGTCCCAGGTTTGATTCCAGTCAGGGGCATGTACCTTGGTTGTGGGCACATCCCCAGTGGAGGGTGTGCAGGAGGCAGCTGATTGATGTTTCTAGCTCTCTATCCCTCTCCCTTCCTCTCTGTAGAAAATCAATAAAATATATTTTTTAAAAAAAAGTAAGCCTTTTTCAGATTCTTAATATTATCTGAGTCATTATCTTCTCCAGTGATGTCTAGGTTAGGGGCATCAGGTGGGAGGCTTGTTAGGACACAGTTAGCTGGGTCCTACCCTTAAGTTTCCGGGTGCAGTAGGTATGGGATGGAGCCCAAGAATGTGCATTTCTGGTAAGTTCCCAGGTGCTGCTGGTCTTGTGACCACACTGTGAGAACCACTGAGTTAACCCACCGTGCCAACTTTCTCCTTCCCACAATGCCTATCATTAATTGTGTGAAGGATGACATCAACTCTTTGAGACACACTGAAATCCTTTCTGTCAGCCATTTATATGCTGGATACTTTAGTCACAATTTATACTTAATATTTAATTAAAAACTAATGGTTTCAAAGGATAGTTTGGAGATGTGAAATGTTAGACAGCATGGAATAAAATAGTGTTTCCCAGACTTGAGTAATATATGAATCCATTTAAGTTGCTTGTATAATAATGCTGCTAGTTTATATTGTCAGAAACAGGGTGGAAGCTCATTATGCTTCTGTGACTGGTAAATCTATAATTTACAAATAAATTATAATTTATATTTATATATTTAAATATATAAATGCATATCAAATTATATAGCAATATATGTAAATAAGCATAAGTATGTATGATATAAAATTTCATTTTAATATAATTTGAATTCAAGTTAAACAAAAATATAAAAACAAATTCAAGTAATAACTTGAACTTAATGTGATTAATGATGCTATTTTGAGGATATTAAAGCAATATTTGCATTGTGACTAATGCAGAATCTTTGCTCACCATGCTATACCACTATGAGTGTGTGGGAAGATCCACATTTTCCACCCTTTTTAATTTAAATTCCTGAAAAACGTTCATTCAGGCAGTGCAACAAGCCACAGTTTGGCCTTTCTTTGATTTATTACATCATTTACTTATTAGGTCTGTCTGTTTTTTGTTGTTGTTTTTCTTTCCCTAAACTTTCAGCAATTAGAAAAGTATTATCTAGTGTCAACATAAGCGCCCAATTATTCTAAAGTATTTGTTTTGTGAATTACTGTTATGTTTTCTGAGGCATTGTTATAAGTACGCTAGAAAACATTTCAGAGGAGGGACCTGCCTTCTGGGAGCTTACTGAGTGAGGGCATGGTGGAGGGTGGAAGAGACCAGGAAAGAGAAGTGGGTAGGGATCAGATCATAAGGAGCCTCATAAAATGAGGTAAGGAGTCTGGATTCTTTTGAATGGCAGTGGGAAAGCATTGGAGCATTTTGTTTAGGTGATATCACACACACACACACACACACACACTAGAGGCCTGGTGCATGGAATTCGTGCACTAGTGGGGGGCATGGCCTGCGATGATCAGCCCGCTGTGGGAGCGCTGTTCGGGAACGCTGCTCATCTCGGTCAGCCAAGCAGCACTCCCACTATAGGAGCACACTGACCACCAGGGGGCAGTTCCTGCATTGAGCATCTGCATCCTGGTGGTTAGTGCACATCATAGTGACTGGTCGATCCGTCATCCTGGTCATTCCACCATTTGGTTGCTGGGCTTTTATTATATAGGATTAACTTTTCAGATAATCATCAAAATTCAAGCATACATAAATTTATCGAGTGTGTAGGGAGAATTATACACTTTCCACAACTTTTTTTTTTTATAAAAAAGCTTAAAATATGAAGAACTCTGAAGCCCCTCAATGTATCCTCTGGGTCATGTGTAACAGACTATTTTAGACGAACCTGTACAGGCTTTGAAGTTAGACTGATTCCTGCACCAGTTGGGCCACAGAAGCAAGTTGCTTAACCTTGCATGGTCTCTTCCTTCCAAATGAAATTAATAATGTTTCCATCTTGGGCTGCTGTGGGGGCTGATGGTCAGGCATAAAGAACCTTGCACTGAGCTTTTGGATAGTCACTTTACATATATTTGCATATAGTTAAATAAAGGTGTCAAGAGAAAAATATAACACAAAATAAAAGCAGGTTAAACATTTCACAATCAAGAAGACCAGGGCAGTTATAATTTTCATAGGTGAGAAAAGCAAAACAGGAAGTTGAGCCTGAGTCAGGATGAAGGTGTTTTTCTCTCAATCCTGGGTCAGGGTGAAGATGTGTTTCAATCCTGGTTCGTCTACTTAGGTTTTTTAAGATATTAAGTAATAAACTCTCACTAGGGGAAGCAAAGCTGCTCCAACTCTCTGAGAGGAAATCAGTTCACTGCACTAGAGTTATTCTTGCTTTGTAGATAAGGGTAATTTTCATTCAAGGGGCTGATCCATTGTTCTCATTTCCAAATTGAACTTCAGGTCAACCCCACACTTGCATCGTCAGTGGACCACTCAACTCTGCCTCTTGGTGGAGTTATGACGGTAGTAGTTTCATAACCGTTTATTAAAATCTGTATAGCTTTATTCCACTTGCTTTTAAATTATGCCCCAATTCTAATTACTGTAATACCATTTTCTGAGAAATGCTTAAAAGAGATGGCCCCTGATGTGGGAGCATCCTGGTTATTTTTCAGAGAACTGGGATGGGAAATGGGGTAAGACAGGAGGTGACATTGAAAGTATATTCTAAACTCGCTTAAAGCTCTACATCTTCACTAAAATTTTGTAATAAAAAACTGCATTAGAAATATTATTACATAATATATATCGACAGAGAGAAACAAAGAATTTGTATTTTGTACAGATGTCACCAGATCTGTTCAGTTGCTACTCTGTCCTTGCAATTACTTCAGTGATGACAATGAATAAACTTAGGTTCTTCCACCAAATATGCTTATGGATAATTTCATACCTCAGTGCAGTGCAGCTGCTTCTATTGTGGCTAGTGTTTCCCAACTCAGAGCAAGAGCACACAGGAGCATCAGGCAGGAAACACAGCAGACTTTTCCAATTTGAAATGATCGCACCAAGAATATTGTGTTTTCTCCATAGTCAGACACTTTTCCCCCCACTGAACAATTCCGAAGGGACAAGAAATACTAGCTGTGGTGTGTTTAGCAAAATGTTTCTAATAACTTTCTAAATGAGTCAGGCTTTGTAAGATCATGATACTTTTTTTCTTTTTTGCCTAGAGTCTTTTTCTCTTTTGGTTTTTAAATTCAGGTATATTTTGAGTGTGTTCCCATTTCATTTACACTTAGCCTACCAAACTATAGCATTTGGAGAGTTATTTGATGTTGGAGAAGTGCTATACATTTTTAATAAGCCATGTTAAGCATTTCTCTTTGAACCATAAAGTTGCCTTTTTGCCATCTTTGAGTAGAAATCAGACTGTAAAAATAACATATATAGATTTCCTAAATGCAAAATCATTAAAAGGGTGAGAATATATCTCAGAATCTTTTGTCATCCTTAATAAAAGGATATCCACCTGCCAGACGATATTCCATCCTTTCATATCCTCAGAAACAAGTGGAATTTGTGCATGGCGATCCTCATAGCAGTGAAGCAAGCAACTAGTCACTTGATGCTTCTGTAAGAAGATCAATATAAATTTAAAAATGGTTATTCAATATCATGCATGCATTTTTCTCCCCCAACCCACTTTGTCCATGCAATCTTTCATGTAGCTCAAGTCTTTCTTGACTAAAGGGATGAAAATTCGGGGGCTGATCTATTTTTTTTAGTCCCTGTCCTTTTTTCCCCCTTCTATCCAAGAAACTGTCCATTGTTTCTTTCTGATGCATTTAGGAATTTTAAAGCCCAGAGTAATCTAGACAAGGGCTTATTCTTTGTATTTTCAAGGAGCAAGGTATATATAAACCCAAAGCTTTGAGTGAAAGGGCTTAAAATTTTTCACTGATGAACATAGAGACTTTACAGTAGAGGAAAGTGAACCTGCCTGCTCTGGTCCAAGACAGGCTTTGACAAGTGAGCACCCGACAGCACATGCTATGGGAATGGGGACAATGTAGGAATGATGGAGTTCAGAAAGAGGCCTATCCATATGAGAGAGGCCCTTTCAGTGCTGGTCAAATCTGGAGTTTCTGTTTTTATACTCTGCAGTCCATTCTTCAAAATTCTTTAGAAAATCTGATGCAAAAATCACGCTTCAAGTTGAAGAAGGGCAAAGGCCTTTCCTGTTGACATCTGCCCATCAATGATCACTCCTAGCCAGCTCCAGTGGTCCCCGAGGGGTTAGTCTGTGACTGATGCCAACTCTCATTTCCTAGGTGAGGACACCTAAGGCAATAGAAATGTAGCAATTTTTATCCACGTGACACTAATTAAAATTTTTTGGCAGAAACTTAAGTTATTTTCCACTTCACTGTGCCAGAGGTTGACAAACTTTTTCTGTCAAGGACCAGATAGAACACATTTGGACTTGGTGGCCATATGGTCACAGTTGGGACTACTCGCCTCTGCTGTTGCAGTGAGAAAGCTGATGCAGGCAAAACATAAGCAAATGGGTTGGCTGTGTTTCAATAAAAGGTTACTTATGGAAACTGAAATTTTAATTTTATTTAATTTTTATGTCTTATAAATTATATTCTTATATTCCTTTTTTTCCAACCATTCAAAAAAGTAAAGATCATTGTTAGCTCCAAGGACAGCGATGGCGAACCTTTTGAGCTCGGCGTGTCAGCATTTTGAAAAACCCTAACTTAACTCTGGTGCCATGTCACATATAGAAATTTTTTGATATTTGCAACCATAGTAAAACAAAGACTTATATTTTTGATATTTATTTTATATATTTAAATGCCATTTAACAAAGAAAAATCAACCAAAAAAATGAGTTCGCGTGTCACCTCTGACACGCGTGTCATAGGCTCGCCATCACTGGTCTAAACTATATGACATTAAACTGATGGAAGCTGTTAGCAGAGCCCAGCAAGGACCCACGATTCAGAGTCAGAATGATGGACTTGACAATAAGCTAAGTGAGTGGGAGACACTGCCATTCACAGGATGTTCAGTGGTGAAAGGAACAAGAAATCAAGCCCACAGCATCTACTAAATGCAAAAAGATTTACACATGCGCCTTTTAGATAGCAGGCACACGGAACTTCCAATGGCGTGAGGTTCTCAGCAATCTTCCAAATGTAAACAAAAAAAAATGTGTGTTAGCTTATGTTTTTTGTACAGGTCAGGCTCTTCAAACTATTTTTCATGTATTAATTTGTTGCTATTTCACAGCTAGGTTATCAATTGAGAAATACTCTTTTCATATTTTACAGGTGAAAATCCATGACACAGAGAGTTTAAGTAACATTTCCAATGTCAAATGACCGTTAGTAAACTAAGTTGCTGGGATTAAATTCCAAGCAATTTAGCATCAGCGTCCATCCTCTCACAGTGGAAGTTCATCCTTATGGTCCACAATTCAATAAGTTGCACTTTGCAATATTGAAACCCCCTTTGTCAGTCAGGAAGCTAAGACTGGCCAATGTCTCTCCCTCTTTATTATTAATGAACACAATGTTGAGGGTTTATTCTCCATAATTTTACCCAAGAGTTCAGAGCAATTTGTTGAAAAGTTAGGATTTTCACAACTGTTGTATCACTGAAAGTGTGATTATATACTTAATCAAAATCAGAGCTAAATTTAGTTTGGTTTCCTGTCCATATCTAATCCTCCCAATTTCAGAAATGCTGTTGAGTGAGACCTGGTTTCCTGCTCTCTCAATGTTCATGATGCTACTGAAGGATGCATTTGCTTCACTTTCTCACCTATATTCTTCCGAGAGAGATTTTTCTAAAAGGATGAGGGTCAGCAACAAGGGAAGCAGCCACAATTATAAGACTAATAAAATAATAACATTTATTCAGCAATCATTATGGGATACAATCCTATATAATAAAAGAGAAACATACAAATTACCCGCCCCTCCATTATGCTCAAGCTCCCCCCACAAGCCACGCCCACAAGCCAATCAGGAGTGAGTATGCAAATTAACCCAACTAAGATGGCGGCGGCCACAGAGCTGGAGCAAGCAGGAGGCTTGGGTTGCCCCTGGCAATGGAGGAAGCCAAGCTTCCTGCCTGTCTTGGCTGGCCCTTGGCTCCACTCAAGGCTACAAAGTTTCAATTGTAGAAGATAAATAAATCCCAGATACCTGCTTCCAGCTGGCTGTGGCCTCCACTCAAGGAGGGGCTGGGAGTCTGGGTTACCAGGGGGCAACCCAGGCTTCCAGCCGGACCTGGACTCTGAGCAAAGCTACAAAGTTTCAATTATAGAAGATAAATAAATCCCAGAAAAAAAGAAAAAAAGGAGAGGCCTGGAGCTTGGGTCACTGGGGTGTGTGGCCAGCCTGAAAACAGCCATCAGCCCCTCACCCAGGCTGGCCAGGCACCCCAGCAGGACTCCCCCACCCTGAAGGGGCTGTGGCAGCCTAAAAATGGTCCTCTGCCCCTCACCCAGGCTGGCCACACCCCCGTGGGGGCCCCAGCCCTGAAGGGGGTGTGGCCAGCCTGAAAATGTCCCTCAGGCCCCTCACCCAGGCTGGCCAGGCACCCCTATAGGGACCCCCACCCTGATCCAGGACACACTTCAGGGCAAACCAGCTGGCCCCCACCCATGCACCAGGCCTCTATCCTATATAATAAAAGTATGCAAATTGACCCTAACAGCAGAACGACTGGGAATGACTGGTCACTATGACACACATTGACCACCAGGGGGCAGATGCTCAATGCAGGAGTTGCCCCCTGGTGGTCAGTGCGTTCCCACAGGGGGAGATCTGCGCAGCCACAAGCCAGGCTGATGGCTGCCAGCACAGCGGTGGTGGCGGGAGCCTCTCCCACCTTCTCATCAGTGCTGAGGATGTCCGACTGCAGCTTAGACCTGCTCCCCACTGTCAAGTGGACATCCCCCGAGAGCTCCTGGGCTGCCAGAGGGATGTCTGACTGCCAGCTTAGGCCCAATCCCCGGGGGAATAGGCCTAAGCCAGCAGGTGGACATCCCCCGAGGGGTCCCAGACTGAGAGAGGGCACAGGCCGGGCTGAGGGAATCCCCCTGAGTGCACAAGTTTTTGTGCACCGGGCCTCTAGTATTACATAATTAAGGATGTAGAATTTATCTGCAGACTTCCTGGGATAATGCCAACTATGCCACTTAGCTGTGCAACATTGGACAAGTTATTTAAGTTGCCTCTGCCTTAGTTACCTTGTCTGTAAAATGGTCTGATGATAGAAGTACAAACCTTACAGAGTTATAGAACAAAATGATTTAATATATGTAAAATTCTTTAAACAGTTCGCTAAATGATAAGTGGTATATAAATATAAGATGGTGCTATTATTATTAGCTAGATGTAATTTCAAGTTCACTCTTCTCATATTTCCCCCAAGTTCTTCACCTTATAGGTAGGCATCATTAACTGTTCAGTGTGTTGAGACATTGTCTATATCTGTGATGAAAATAAAGTTAAGATTTATTGAGCCTCACCATAGAAATAGGGCAGTAGTCTGTCTTATACATTGAATAATTTAATTTATACTAGAGGCCTGGTGCATGAATTTGTGTACCAGTGCAGTCCCTTGGCCTGGCCTGTGGGATTGGGCTGAAACCAGCTCTCCGCCATCCCTCAAGGGGTCCCGGATTGCGAGAGGGCACAGGCCAGGCCAAGGGACCCCATGGGTGCAGGATCAGGGCTGGGGAGGGACGCGGGAGGTTGGCCAGCCTGGGAGGGACCATGGGTGGGCGGCTTCAGATGTCCAGCACATCTCACTCAGTCCTGATTGGCTGGACCCCAACAGCAAGCTAACCTACCAGTCAGAGCATCTGCTCCTTAATGGCTAGTGCACATCATAGCAAGTAGTTGTGTGGCCCTAACATAGCATTAACATATTACACTTTGATTGGTTGAACGAATGACTGGACGACCAGACACTTAGCATATTAGGCTTTTATTATATAGGACTAGAGGCCCGTTGCACGAAGAGATTTGTGCAGTAGGCCTTCCCATCCCCTGGCTGCCAGCACTGGTTTTGCTCCGGCACCCGGGACCCAGGCCTTCGCTCTGGCAGGAGCATTCAGTCTTCGAGGCTCTGGATGGAGCCTTCAGTCTTTGCTCCGCCACTTCGCCCCTATGCATGCAAATTAACTGCCATCTTTGTTGACTTAATTTGCATACTCTCCTGATTGGCTGGTGAGCATAGCAGAGGGACGGTTAATTTACATGCTTGTCTATTATTAGGTAAGACTAGTGGCCCGGTGCATGAAATTTGTGCAAGGGGGGAGGGTCCCTCAGCCCAGCCTGCACCCTCTCCAATTGGGGACCCCTTGGGGGATGTCCAACTGCCGGTTTAGGCCTGATCCAGCAGTCAGACATCCCTCTCGCAATCTCAGACCACTCGTTCCTAACTGCTCACCTGCCTTCCTGCCTCATTGCCCCTAACTGCCTCTGCCTGCCTGCCTGATCACCCCTAACTGCCCTCCCCTGCTTGCCTGATCTTGCCCCCAACTGCCCTCTCTGCCTCGGCCCCCACCACCATGGCTTTGTCCAGAAGGAAGTCGGATGTCTGGAAGATGGCCGGTCGACCAAGTCTAATTAGCATATTACCCTTTTATTAGTATAGATAGATTATATAGGATAGGATTGCTTAAATGTGTGTGTGTGTGTCGTGGGGGGAAGCCTTTTCCAGCAGGAGGAGATGCTCTTGGCAGACAAAAATACATAATCCCTATATCTGGACTGATAGCCAGCCATATGCACTATACTGCAAACTGGTCATTAAAAAATTAAACCACTTTCTTACACCTTACACCAAACAGCTGTTGCCCTTAAAACCTCTCCTCAGCCCTTACCTTAGTTTCTGTCTTCACAGTTCACCCAGATTAGGTTCTGATTGGTTGGTTTCTATGCCAGTCAGCATCTCCGGGCCTATCTCTGGGCCTGATCAGAGAGGCGGGGCTGATCATCAGCCCCAGCAGAGGCCTGGAGAGAAACAGAGGTGCGGCTGCTGGTGAAGCCTGGAGAGAAAGAAAGAGGCAACTGCTGATCAACGGCTGCCACAGAGGCTGCGGATCAGACCCTGCTTCTCTCTCTGCAGGCCTCTCTCCGGGACTGATCCACAGCCACCTCGGCAGTTAGTGCTGGGTCGCTGAACCCACAGCAGCAGCAGGACTGACTTCCAGTCAGTGGAGCCTTCGGTTGTTATGGACCCTGGGTTTTTATATATTAGGATAATAATCCTCTGAGATAGATACTATTAAAATGTATTTAAAGATAAACGAATTGAGACAAAGAGAAATTATTGCGGCTCGCTCAAGGTCACATACCTGGTAAGTAGTGGAGTCCTTTCTGGAAGCAAAATAATTAAGCATCAGACCTGAAGAGATGTAGGTAGAGAGTTTATATGATCATGTAGTTGAAGTTCAAGTGTCAGGTGAGTGCAGGCTGTGATAGTTCCTGGAATATTAAATGTAAGAGGCATCTCTTGAAACCTAGAAGAGTGAATTTTTCAAATGACAAGAAAATATGCTTTTACATAGCATAGTGATCAGGAAAGCAACAGAATTTATTACCTCAAGAAGAGTCTTCTGGAAGCTTCAGGAAGACAGAATAGAAAGTCTTGACCTGACTGGGTGAGATCACTTCTTTGTGGGGGAGGCAATAATATATTCTCCCACCCAAAAAATTATTTGTTTTTTCTGTATATTGAAGAATTACAGTTTGAATAAAACACAAAACTGACTTTGAATAGTATTTTTTGCCTTAGTAAGTTTCACATGCCTCTTTTTTTCTTTTTTAAACTTTCTCCCCCTTGGTTACACTCTGATCAAATGGGAGGCCCTTAGAGCAGCAGGAGGTGGGAGGACACCTGGGAACAAATAGGATTCCAGCTTCACAGACTTTAGTGGATTAACCTATTTGGAAGCCTCTGTTTCCATGTCACCCACAGTTCTCCTTGCCAAGAGCCAACCTCAGAAGTTAACTCAGGGTCAGAAGGGATTGTTTTGAGAGTATCCACAGAAATTTAAACATCCCAGTGGGACAATGGTAGGCATCCTAAACAATCATGGGTTTGAAATCCAGGGGCACATTATTAGGCTCAATGTTTCTGCTATGGTTTTTGTGTGTGTGTGTTGTTGTTGTTTGCAGTTCATAAAGACTGCAGCTTCAAAAGACATTAATTAATTGCTGACAGTTTTACTATCATGGAATGGGAAAAAATGAACAAACAAAAACTAAAACAATTTTAGCTAAATAGTTGAGTTGTTGAAAAATGCTTTTTTCACCTTTAGTTGTAGAACATTTCATTATGGAGTTTTCAAATATTCCCAAGGGTTTCTACATATTTTGGCCTACAAAAGCATAATTTTTTTTCTTTTCCTCTTATGTCTAGTTATCTTCTCTTTTACCATTAAAGTCAGATAAAGATAATGTCTTGATATTATAATTGGTTGTGAATCAGTCATTTCAGTGAGTTATCTTTCTTCACAAACGTGTTTTTATTTTGCGATTCCTGCTTTAATGAATGATACCACTGGAGCTAGAAACTCAGACTCAACTTAAATTTATCCATAGTTCATCAAATGCATACTGGCTAGCTGATTCTATTTTAAGAATAATACCTACTATCTCCATAGTCACTGACCTGAGCAGCCATTACAGTAATGTCCAAAGACAAGCCTCCATGCCACTTCTTTTTGAAAGCATTCCTTAAGTCATCAAAGTGGAATGATTACTCCTTCAGCTATACTTTTATGGAATATATTTTTTAAAATTGGAAATAGGGGTTTGAATCTTAGCTCTGCTACTTACCATGACCAGGTGATGTCACTTCTCTGAGCCTCAAAACATATCTATAAAATACGACATCATGAGGTATTTATAAAGATGGCATGAGTGAGCATAGTGGTAAACATATTATAGGTTATCAATAAATACTCATTTCCCCCTAATATTCACTACAACCTCTGCTAGCTATAATATAATTTATTACAGTTATGATTGTATATATTTATATATATATACCTTGTGTGAACTCCTTGAAGACAGGGACCTTTAAGTACATAGTAAGTGTCAACAAACATTTGTTTAATCAAATCGAGTCCTAAATCTTTCATTTAATTACAATATTAACACTATGGTCTCAAGAAAACTGTTATGTTTTAATTTAAGTGGAATGAATGACTTACTTTATGAACTTTTATTATTTTAGTTTATTATTTTATCTCCAATTGGATGGGAAAATCCCTATGTCTAAAATTATCTGAGCTATTTCTATTAAAATAATCAGCTAAAGTGAAAACAATAGCACTATTGGGCTCCTTTATTTTTAAGTCAGATGTTTAACATCAAAGAAACTATATAGTGTGTAACTGTGAAACTGGATTTTTAAAGGATAGCTATTTCTTATTGAAAAATATGAGCCTTAATGTTAAAATTATAACTAAAAGTGTTAAGAGCCCAGATCCATTAATATTATAAATGAGTGGTAGAATATTATGTCAGGAACTAATGGCTTCATAATATAAGGAACATATTTTAATTAAAAGTAAAATGCACTGCCTATTTGCCATCAGTACTTGAATGGTTGCCACCCAGGAAGGACAGGAGGAATGAGCAAAACTCCCTTCAGCATAATAGAGCTTCTCCAATCTGAGTCCATTTACTCTGTCAGTAGGGCAGAGCTAACACTATGGGTGCTTTAAAGAAAAGCCCAGACTGGTTGTCCTTATTCCTGAGAATGTGGCCTTTTTCCTGTGACTACATCCTCCTCCCTCTAGTAGATCCCAACAGAAACAGTCTCTTCAGGGCCAATGTTCATATTCTACCCTGCTCCTTACCATGTCTTGTTCACGCTACATATTCCCTGAGCTCCCATAGCCACTAAAAAGTCACTGCTTCTCTTTTGTGTCTTGTGGTTACTTCGTCTTCACTGCATGAACAGCTTATTTCTCCTGGTGCCTGAATTTTATTAAATCAGTATCTCTCTCTCTGTAATTGTCCATAGAATACCATCCAGATGGGTGCATTCCCGTATGATTTCCAATTTCCAGGGGAAAAGAAACCAATTTGTGTCTCTTGTAAGCTAGTGTCTTGTAATAATTTATTCTCCATTATGCATGTTGAAAAAATTTAATTTTGATAACACTTCACATTAAATGTAAAAGTTGGAAGAATTAAAAAAGAAATTTCCATATACCTTTTCCTCCGATTCAGTAGCTGTTAATTACTTTTTGTTCTGCTTGCTGTATGTGTGTTTGTACATGTGTATTTATATTTACATATACTAGTACATATACACATGTGTATGTATATATACTTGCATAGTCAATTATTTATCTATCTCTATCCATCTGTCTATCTATCCATCCATCTATCCCTTCATCCATCCAGTGGATTCTCATTATTCCTATTAGTTATGTTCTATAAAGCCACCATGAACACTGCAGTAGTGAATACTGAACCATTGCTACGAGAGGAAATATGGGATTAGGTTCATGTGAGTCTCTGATTACAAAGTTTTTTATTTTTAAAAAAAATTAAATGAAATTTACTGAGGTTACATTGGTTAACAAAACCAGACAGGTTTCAACTGTACAACTCAATAAAACTTTATCTGCGCACTGCATCATGCATCCATTGCCCCAAGCAAAGTCGCTTTCTTTCCCCATTATCCCCTCTTTTCCCACCTCCACCTACCCACCTAACCCTCTCTCCCTCTGGCTATCACCACACTGTTGTCTGTGTCTATGTGTTATGTATACCTTATATGTTTTTGGGTTAATCTCTTCATCTTCTTTGTTTTATGTGTATTTCTGTTTAAAGACACCATATTTAATATGTAAATAATATGTTATTTAAAATATTTATTGATTCATTAACAATATAATCAACAATGTTAATTAATTAACATTGAATTTACAACCAACAATACTATAACTCATGCCTGCAGAAAACTTATTTAATGCATGTACTTTCTTTGTAAGACACATCACAGCCCCTGGTGACCATTATTTTACTCTCTGTTTTTAAGAGTTTGGCTTTTTTAAATTTCACATATAAGTAATATCATACAGTATTTGTCTTTCTCTGTCTGACTTATCTTCCTTAGCAAAATGTCCTCAAGGTTTATTTATCCATTCCTTCTTTTTTCTTGGCTGATTAATATTCCATTGTATATACACCACATCGTCTTGATCCATTTATCTGTTGATGGATACTTAGGTTGTTTCCACATCTTGGTTATTGTGAATAATGGTGCAATACACATAGGAATGCAGATATTTTTCAATCCTGCTTTTATTTCCTTTGGGTATATACCCAGAAGTGGAATTGCTGGATCATATGGTAGGTCTGTTTATAACTTTTTGAGGAACCTTCATATTGTTTTCCTGTCATTGCTGCTCCAATGTTATCTTGTATCCAGTGGGCTGATGAGACATCTGAAGCCACATTTTCCTTGGAAGGCAATTACTTTATACTATAAAGAAGCTTTGGGCTCTACTTTTTATTCCTAATGTTTTGCAATTTCATTTATTAAACATGGGTCTCCTTTTGTTCATTTGGTGGCTCTGTTTTTACTTGTCTTCAAGCTGGTGATATGTCCTCTTTCAGCTCTGAAAAACTCTTTGCTATTGTTATTTTGGTGTCACTGCTCTTCACTTCCTTACTCTTTACTTTCAGAATTTCTGTTAGCTGGATATGCCTTTAATTTCTATTTCCTCTCTCATATTTTCTGACCCTTTATCCTTTTGCACTTTATATTCTGGGGGATATCCTCAACCTTATTTCCCATTCATTTATAAATTTTATAATAATATGTTTAATCTCAGACCTTTTTCATCTTCTTTAGTTATTTCTCGTTTGTAGCTTTATATTTTGATTTTATCAATGTAATACTTTCTTTGATCACTTTGAACATATTCAAGGTTCTCAGAGTCCATTTCTGTTTTCTTAACCTTCTGTAAGACCACTTATAATATTTGTTTTTGTTATTTCTCTTGTATACTGCCAGTTTTCTTCAAATACCTGGCATTCCCTATTCATTTTTGAGAAGGATATAGGTTTTCTATGCTGCCAGGAAGGTAAGATGCTTTTCTAGATATTTTCTCAAAGGAGCTCTGGGTAGGGCCACTTTGATATGTAGAACTACGTGATCCAGGGGACAGGCTTACACCCCCATTCCCCAACCCAAAGTCAATACCAATAGCATTTTATTCAGCAGGAGAGGAAAGGAGAAGAGGATGCTCACCATCAGAATCTGACATTGCCCAATGTTGATTTTATTTCCTTTAGAGAATAGCCTTTGGAGTTTTGCCTGGGAAGATAATGCTGCTGTTTGTGCTGTGCATTTGACTTTATGAGATGGGGAGTAAGATAGGAGTCTGACCACTCCAATTACATCATATGAAACTCATTAATTATTTCCCCGTAAATGTAGCTATGTCACAATATATGCTTACCCATGTTATTCCTTAGATGCATGCTCAATTATCCTATGTCATAGGGGTGCTTTGAAATTTAGCTACAATATTAATAGACTTGTTTTGAACCCTCTGAGCTCCATGCCTAATTAATGAATAGCCTCTTCATTTTATATTAATCCTTCCTCAGCCTTCTAAGTGGTTAGATGCTTTTACTTTATCTCTCTTTGCCATCTTTCTCTTTCCTTTTAGGGGAAAGGGACTCTCTTTTCCCCCAAAACTAAACATCACTTTCCTTCTTTTATTTTTTTAATCTTGGGTTTTGGCTTTTCCTTTATAATTCTGTCAGACTGCCTTTAAATAGAAGTCACCTTAATGACCCAATTTCAGTGATTCCTCCAATTTGCATTGGGTTTCCTGGAAGGCTTAATGGAAACTATGATGGAAATAGAACAAAGGACATCACCAGGCATAAGCAAATGGATGTTAGACTAGTCTACAAATCATTCATCAAGTGATGGTTACTAGGATCATTCTAGATACTTAGACTCAAAATATCTAGAATTAAAGAATAAATCATGTCTACTAAATAACAGCAAGAAAGAAAAACTGCTAACTTTATTTTTGCTAAAAGTCCTGCTCTTCCTTATTTCACACTAGAGGCCTGGTGCACCAATTCATGCACATTGAAAGGAAATTAATTAGAAGAAATATTTTAATATTGCTATTTGCCCTTTCTTTATAATAGAAGTGTCAACCAAATTCATGATCAACAATGACAATAGAAACACATGTGTGTGATTGATGCCAGCGAGAGCTTTATATATAGAGAGATACTGTTGCTTAATTAGACCTGCTTTCTGATTTAGCTAAACGTTTTCCAGCCCAGTGAAGCACCCCAACTTCTCTTTCAGGTAATTCTCAGCAACACGCAGTAAATATCAACATGAAGCAGATTATTATTGTAGATCACGCAGGTAAAACAAAGGATGAAATATTTAACTGTAGCAGTGTTTGACTATATTCTGCACAGTGAGAAAACCTGAAGTCATTTTCAAGGTCCACCATTTCTTACTTCTTTTCAGTCAGGTCAAGTTTCTAAGCTTTCTAAATCTCCATTTTCTGGCTAATGAAAAAAAAATAGGATGTCGCTAGGGAGAGGAAGCCGGGCATTGCTACGTGACATCATTACCCGGTGCCCACAGCCACCATTTCAGGGTTGGGCTGGGTTGTGGGCCTCATTTTGCACCATGGGATCTTGGCAGCATTGGCTGTGATTTGGTGGGGTGTCGCTCTCGGGTGGTGACGGTGACTGTGTCCCAGTTGGGGGAAGCAGAGTGTTGCTTTGTGGATGCCAGGTCCATGGTGCTGTTTCTTTGTAAATGGCCAGTGCGCGTCACAGCAGCTCCTGCGTTGAGCATCTGCCCCCTGGTGGTCAGTGCATCTCATAGTGACCGATCAGACAGTTGGAGGGACACTTAACATATTAGCCTTTTATATATAGAGACTAGAGGCCCAGTGCACAAAAATTTGTGCACTGGGGGGGGGAGGGGG
>NW_005370700.1:1887427-1891398 GCF_000412655.1 Myotis brandtii
TGAAGCCCGGCTGAATGAAAGCCGGTTTCTGGGGTTTTGTTTAGCTTCTTATTTGCAACATAGTACATAGTTGCTTAGAGTTGCAGCTGAGAGGCCGGCAAGTGAGGCGGGGAACGTTGGAGTCTGCAGTCACTGGAGCAAGCAAGCCTCATGTTCGCTTCCAGATGCCTGGCTGCCAGCTGCCATCTTGGCTGACAGTTAATTTGCATAAGGATATGCTGATTAGCCAATGGGAAGGGTAGTGGTCGTACGCTAATTACCATGTTTCTCTTTTATTAGTGTAGATATGCATAAGTGTAGCTTTTTCAAAGCCTGACATCCTCTAAATGAGCCCCTTGGTCATTCTTTTTCTCCTGTTCTCCCTTGCTGGTTCCTTTGTCACACTTCCTTTGGTAACTGGAGGTCAAGTGCTAATTCCTTTAATTGCTTTTCTTGCTTTTAGTCCAGTCTTAACATTTCCTCCAATACCTGCTTTCCTTCTCCACCAAAAATGCGTGTAGCTTTTTCAAAGCCTGACATCCTCTAAATGAGCCCCTTGGTCATTCTTTTTCTCCTGTTCTCCCTTGCTGGTTCCTTTGTCACACTTCCTTTGGTAACTGGAGGTCAAGTGCTAATTCCTTTAATTGCTTTTCTTGCTTTTAGTCCAGTCTTAACATTTCCTCCAATACCTGCTTTCCTTCTCCACCAAAAATGCCCCACAGCAACTCTTGATAGCTGTTAGGCATCTTCCAATCTTACATTTGGGTCCGTTCTGCTCACTCAGCGGTCAGAAATTCCATGACTGCGCAAGAGTGTAAAGATCCAAATCCAAGGCACAAAACCTATGAATTTCCAACAATTAGTTCTAACTATTAGCTGGTGGAACAAAATGCACGTAAACATTAGGACTCTGAACAGGATAATATTCTTGGCACATGTAAAAACGTAATTTGGCATACAAAGTGCTGAGTACAAAGGTGGTTGTAGAAGAGAAGACATTGGAAGAGTTGTGAGCTTAGTAAGGATTTAAATGGACAGAGAAGCAGCAACAGTATATCATCACTTGTAAGTGGTGCTGAGGGTTTCAAGCTGTGCTGCTTGTGGCTGCCTCTGGTGAGAACTATTTGTTAACATGACTTGTACTGGTGTCAGACAACCAGAGGGCTGTGCTCAGCTGCCAATTTCTTTAATGAAGGAAGAGAATATCATGCACTAGATTTCTGTATTGACTTTTCAAGAACCACTACTGCAACTCTCCAGGTGCCAATCTATAAATACTTTTGAAAACAGGGTTGAAAGTCTCTTTCATATCTATTCACACCAATATCATCCAAGTAAGTAGAGCAGAACTTCAATAACAAAGCACGCTTTGACTGTAACAATCTCACATTTAACTTTATTATGTATCTTGATATGGTTTTGTGAGGAAAGTTAGAGAGGGTTGCCATGGCTGATAAAAATCTTGTCTCTGAAATGTTTGATTATACAGATTCTTTCCATAACAACTATATGATTTTAAAAAATTAAACTACCCTTCGTTGCCAAGATGATAGAAATCTTTTTGAGTCTATCCTATAATTTATCTCTAAAATGCCTGTCTTCATAGTATGCCGATCATTAAAGTAATGCATATTTGATGAAAATGGGTAATAAATAACATTTCAAAGCCTATTTCTAGGCATTGATTGATGTACACATTGTTTTGTCTGCTGTGTTTAATGGCCATGTCTTACTTTTTCTAGTGTTTTAGCAGCACCCGCTGAGGAGTAAATGAGAACTGACCTGTTTCGAAATCCTCTTCCAGAAATACAATTCTCATTCTGTTACTTTTGTGGCTGGGGAGCAAATTTGGCACACATACTGTCATTCATTTGCAAATGCAGTCACCCACTTGAAAGCCTGTTCACTCCAAGGAGGACACAGTCTATCAAACAAGATCTAGGGTACTTTTTATAGACTCACAAACATCTCTCTTTATGTACATACATAAAAGGAGCTGATAAGAATAGAATTTCTCTCACTGGGAAAAGTCCCCTAAGTAAAAGTACCCACTTCTACGAAATTTATTGATCATAAAGGGGAAGTGCTCTGCCCAAAGTGCCACTAAGCGACTCGGCTCTATTGATACATAACCCATCTGTGGCTTCACACTATTGAAAAATTCTCTTGTGTACTATTTGGGAAAAAACAGTTCAGACAAATTCTTAATGAGCACTTTACCCATTCTTATATCACTTGCAGATAGCCACTTGGCTGTTTGCCCAGGGATATTAATCCCCTGGGGAAAGAACAGACTTTGCTTGGGGTCTCAATCTGCCTGTGTGATTGTAGCCTACGTGAAGCCCTGGCAGCAACCCCCTACTTGGGCTCTGTTCCCACTGGGTCTGGCCACAGAGCAGTATGGCCACCGGTAAGATTATATGTCAGCAAAGTGGAAAACATATAAGTCCTACCAACTGTCTGACTCTGTTTTCTTTCTTTTTTTTCTTTTCTCTCTCTTTCTAGCATCAACTATAGGAAAGTTTGTGAGTTCAAGTGTGCAGTTGTTGGGTTTGTTTGTTTCTTCCTTTCCTGCTGACTTACCTTTTTTTTTTTTGAAATTTAGTATTTGTCAAATAAGGGAGCATAGGCATCTATGTCAGAAAAGAAGAATTAAAAAGATAGAAGAGGGATAAAAGAATCAAAGCTCATGGAGATGGATAACAAGCACTGGATATAAATCAAATCTGAGAAATGGTCACCTATATACAGGATTTAAATAGGTCATCTCATCATTGCTTCCAATTCTAAAACACCTAACAGCTGCCAAGAATGTCCTACTTTAGTTGATTGCCAACAATGCGATAGGCAGGCATGCTTTTCATTTTATTTTTTGAAAGATATTCAATTTCTTAACTATTATTTGATCCCTCTATTAGATTAAAAATATCTTTGGTGAATATTATGTTAGATATTATTTTGGGGGGATTCTTCTATGAAATTGTTTCTAAACATGAGTAAATAATGGTCTCTGGCCCCTCCTTGATTATTCGCTATTCTTGTATTTTCCTACTTTTGCTCCTTTGGCCTATAAATCTCTAGAGATGGCATTGATTCTAAGGACAACTTTCTTTTCAGCCATCCTAACATAATGGTTTAAAACAGTTAAATTTATTCATTTGTTGTTGTTCATTTACTTGCTAACCTTTTCTCAGTCACAGTCAATTTCTATTATTCAACTAATGCCTCAACCAATCAGATTAAAAATGATATGTTTACCGTTAATATATGCCCAGTGCTAGGTGCTGTGGTGAATTTCAGGGAAGTCTAACATTGGTTTGGTTTTTTGTGGCTCATTACCATATTTGACTCTAAGCTGGCCACGGAGTTGATTCTCTGCAAACCCTGTGTGTCCTACTGGAAATTCACACCTATTCAGACCTATTCATATTCCTACAGTGTGCACTATGCAGAAAGTGCCTGAAAAACTAAGGATTTGAGCTCAATGGCTGTTTAAACTTCATGGTTTTAATATTTTCAAAATATGCACATTAGCTTATAATTTACATTTATTGGTCATCAGTGTGTACTTATAGATGATAATAAACATGCAGACTGGGCATTTATAATGGCTTTTTTTTTTTTAGCTTAAGAATGTGAAGTTTAAAACATTGTGAATTCAATTACCCTGGAAGAAAAGATAGCGATTTTGGAAGAATTGGATAACTTTTTTAAAGTTATAAATTAGAAAAGAAAAATGCAAGTATTCTGTGCCCTGAATCACTAAGGTTTAATGTTTCAAGTTGGTTGTCTTGGAGACATCATTTTCATTGAAATGAATTTGGCGACATACCTAAGTCAATATCCTAAATAACATTTTTTTGACTGTATAAGATGTCATTATAGTATTCTCCTGCTGTATTATTGTTAAAGTAAAACTACTGCCAAGAAAATAATAATTGTGCTGGCTTATTTGTATAACATACATATACAGATATATGTGTGTGTGTATA
>NW_005370700.1:1891508-1914823 GCF_000412655.1 Myotis brandtii
CATATATATGACATATATATACCTTTATATAGATATATAACATGTATACCCATATATTCATATATAACATATATATAATACAATTTTATACAAGAACTCTCATGAAGTGGTGGTCCATTGAGATTTTACCATAGAATTATACAGTAAAATTCAAACACAAAGGAAATAATTGTGATGCTATCAGTCTCACACACAAATCTGAGTTGGTACTTTTATCCTATCTTAATAATGCATTTTTGTTGTTAAATTTTAAGCATCATTGTAATTTCCACTGAGACCTTGAGAGAAATATTGCTTTTTATTGTCTTTTGTCTTTAGATCTTGCCACCTGACCTACAATGATTGAATTATTAAATTTGAATATGAAATATGAACATTTCGGTATATTCACTTGTATGAAAATGGCCATGTGGACAGAAAGTATATCTCTCAGGACTATGGTACTACATATAATTATTAAACAATCTGGGGTAAGCAATGTAGAGGAAGAACAAAATCCCATCGAACTTGTAATCATCATCTGGAATAGTAACTGTCTTAAGTGGTAAAAAATTACTGGCTTTGCTTTGTAGAGCCATTAGGAGCTTGCTGCACTCTGGGGTGCTGTGAGCCATAAAAGCAGAGTGGAGATAAACATACCCTGAGGTGTCATAAGCTGTAAGCACAGATGTGTTCACCCATATTATGATAACCATTACTTAGAGAAATCCTGATTTTAGTAAAAGCAGACAAAGAAGGAAAAACTGCATTTTCCTTCAGTAAAGACCCAGCAAGTTAATCTCTCATTTTTAAGCATGTGGGACAACTGGACTGAGGATTTTTACATAGATATATCTTTCCCTTTAGAAACTTCTTTCAATATTGCAAAAGTTCCTCTTATAGTGAAGTTTTCAGACCTGACTGTACATTAGGTACAATGACTGAATAAATTAACCCAATCTCATCTTTATCATCAGGGACTCAATAAAGTTATCTGGTTGATAAATATGGCCAGACTTCAGTTGTTTTCCACTTGTAGAAATATATTTTTTCTCAATATGGAATTGATGCAGCCTAAGATTTTATTTTTTTTTTATTTTTTAAAATATATTTTATTGATTTTTTTACAGAGAGGAAGGGAGAGGGATAGAGAGTTAGAAACATCAATGAGAGAGAAACATCGATCAGCTGCCTCCTGAACACCCCCCACTGGGGATATGCCCGCAACCAGGGTACATGCCCTTGACCAGAATCGAACCTGGAACCCTTTAGTCCCCTAGGCCGATGCTCTATCCACTGAGCCAAACCGGTCAGGGCCAGCCTAAGATTTTAAAAACAAAAACAAAACCAAGAGCTCCAGTTGGCATTTGCCTTTTAAAACTGTGTGTTATTCAGGTCAATAGTATGACTCTTTCTATTTATCTTTATTATTGATGTAAATAACGAAACCTGCTGTTACTACAAGCAAAAATGGTGGGTCTCAAAATAAGAAAAATGTGGATACTAGTGGCCCCTAATTCTTACCAGTTCTTGAATGTTCTGGTGTTGGAGTAGGTTTCTACAATAGTATGTATTGTAATTTTTTCTCCTTTTATCTTTTTCTCCTTTTGTGTTCTATTTTATGTGGAGTTTGATACTTGTACATGGCAGTGACTTTAGCATACTTGTATAGATGGCAGTGGCCTTGGATTTTTGTTGATGGAAATAGATGTGACTAAATTCAACTTAAAAAGATGTGTAGAGTATCTAGGAGGACTAAAGAAGAGGAGACCAATGCAATAAATACAATATGAGGGTGGGGAGAAAGAATTTCCAAATATCTGGAAAATCCATATTTTTTCCATAAATTTAGATAAAGGAATGTTATCTGAGACTAATCTAGCAATGCTCAATGGTCAAAAAGTCTAGAACAGAATGTTAAAACCTTGGACTCATAAACCCCCCTGAAACTACATTAAATATCATTGTTGCTTTTGTTTGTTGTTTATTCATTATTCTAGAACTTAGTTCTTTGGGTTTGTGATATTCTCAAGAGTATATGACTCTAAAATGTTTAAGAACCTGAAGAACTCTAGGACCTAAGGTTTGTGTTGTTTTCTAAAACACTGTAGAAATTAAAGATAAGCATTCAAGGTAGGTCAGAGGACAAAGTTGACTAACAATAAGAAAAAGCTGAAAAATTGAAAAACCAACAACTTTTTTTATATTCACGACAGAAAAGAGATCATAGGACAACAGCTGCACTGAAGATTGGAGAGACAGGAAGGCTAATACAGAGAATCACAGCTTCCTGGAGCAGAAACTCTTTAGTAGAAACCTCCCTGGGAACCAGGGCTGGGGTAGGAGAAGCTGAGCTACGATTGTTGAGCTGCTGGAGATTCAGTGTGGGCAAGTCTGAGAGCTATAAACTCCAGAGGAAACAAGTCTTAGGAGGCCTCCACACTTTTATGATTATTTCTCCTTGATTTCCATCAGGTTTTCACAGGAAACACTGGAGAAAAATCTCCTTGTGCTTCTGAAAGGGGGAAGGGAAGAGAAACCACTTTGAAATATGCATTGAAATATGTGAGGCAAAAACTGAGATAACTGCATAAGAAATAAATGGACCCACTAATATAGTTGGAGACATCAACATTTCTCTTCAGAAATGGGCAAATCCCGTCTACAGAAAATGAGCAAAGACGGAGTTAAACACAACAACCTCAACAGCACCATCAATCAACTGGACATAATAGACTACTTTATTCAATGGTAGCAAAACATGCATTCTTCTCATACTTACATGGAACATTAACCAAGATAGACCACATTCTGAGCCATAAGATAAACCTTAACAAATTTAAAATAATGGAAAACATACAATGTCTGCTCTCAGGTCACACTGGAATTAAACTAGAAAGAAGTATGTAACAGAACGATAAATGAAAAATTCCCCAATACACGGAGATTAAACTATACACTTCTAAAGTAGCACTGAAATAATACATACCTCTGAGTTCTTGGCTAAGTTACATAATCCACCTGTACCATGGCTTTCTCTGCCACAAAATGGATAGAAGTGTACTTAACACATGGAGTTGTAGCAAAAGTATTTTCTGAGAATGAGTTACCTTCACATATGTCATTATTTGAATCTGTAACTTTTGGGAAATCCTTAATCTTATTTGGATCCAAACCAAAACTGAGAATGTGAGCCATATGCTTGTGACTTTCAGAACTTCAGGCACATGATCTCAGGCTTATATTTAAAAAATATATACACATTTTTGTTGATTTCAGAGAGGAAGGGAGAGGTAGAGAGAGAGAGAGAGAAACATTAGTGAAAAGAGAGAATCATTGATCAGCTGCCTCCTGCATGCCCCACACTGGGGATCCTGGACATGTGCCCTTTCTGGGAATGGGACCTATGACCTCCTGGTTCTTAGGTCAATGCTCAACCACTGAGCCATGCCAGCTGGGCCCAGGCTTACATTTTGAGGGGATAGGTAAGCATCTGGAATGTCAGAACTGTTGGTGGCCTTAAAGATTATCCCATATAGCCTTTATTTTTTTATTTTTTTTTCTGTTTTTGTTTTTGTTTTGTTAACCCTCACCTGAGGCTATTTTTACCAGTGATTTTTAGAGAGAGTAGAAGGGAGAGAGGGTGAGGGAGAGAGAGAGACATCAATTGGTTGCCTCCCTGCACATGGCCTTGGTTGGGCACCAGAGATGAACCTGCAACCCAGGTACATGCCCTTGATCAGGAACTGAACCCACAACTCTTTGGTGCATGGGCTGATGCTCTAACCACTTAGCACACCTGCCAGGACACCTTCATTTTTATAGCAAATCACACAACTTAACTTTCAGCTGATGGCACAGCTAAGAAATCAGTTTAACTTCTCTCACTCAGGTTTTGTGTAGATATAAAGCCAAAGGCAGCAGAGCATCACTGCTAGGAGCTGAGGCAGTTCCAGATGAAGGAGGATATGCCTTAGAAATCTGGAAGAGAAAATGGTTTTTGCTCCACACTTGGGAGTCCTTTTCCACTCTGTGCATGGGACATTGGCCTCTTAGCCAAGGTAACCTCAGGAAATGTTAAATAATAGATTTTATCATTGATTGCCCTAAAACTTATGTGCTCCATTAAATATTCCCTTTCTGTTGGCCCTCATGCTTATTTTGTCAGATGCTCAGATACCCAGGGGCTGCGTATTTCTTCCTGACTTTACATATTCTTTCCTCTCCCTCTTTCTATCCTTAAAACTACTGGTAGGGTAGGGGATTACATGAATGAAATAATCCAATATTCCAGTCAACAACATAACTATGTCCAGACATCCAGACTTTGTACCAGTTGCTGGTGAAGCGAGTGTGAAAATGACAGGTGCAAAACTTCCTCTAGCAGTGAGTCAGACGAATGCATCACTTACCATAGGCTATGAAATATTGTGGTGGGGACACCACTAATAAAGTTGAGCATTTTTCATATTATATTAACTGGGTGAGTGAAATGCCTTTTGTGAAATACCTGATTGAGGTTTCTTTCTTTTTTTTGTTTTGTTTTGATTTTGCACATTTTTAAATTGTGTTTTTGTCTTCATTTTACTAATTTGTGGAATTTCTTTATATATTGTGGATGCTAGTTGTTTGTCACTGTAGTGAGTTAAATGGTGGCCTCCAAAAGGTATGCCTACCTAGAATTTGTAAATATGACCTTAATTGGTAAAAGGGCTTTTGTAGATATACTTAAGGATCTCAACGATGAGCTTGTATTTGATTAGGGTGGGCCCTAAATTCAATGGCAAGTGTTCCTATGAGATAAGAGAATGGGAGAAGATACAGGAGAGAAGGCTTTTAAATATGGACACAGAGTGATGCAGTCCAGGCCCAGGCACTCCTAGAGCCCTCCAGAAGCTGGAAGAGTTCAGGAAGGGTTCTTCCCTGGAGCCTTTGGAGGGAATATGGTCCTACAACACTTCATTTCTGGCTTCCAGACTTTGAGGGGATAAATTTCTGTCGGTTGAAATCACTAAGTTTGTAGTAATTGTTATAGTAGACCTAGGACATTAATACAGGTACATATGTGTTTCAAGTCATATAATCTGTGAATAATGACAATCATTCTTTGTTCTTTCTTTTATTTCTTCATATACTGTTTAGAAACTCTAGCAAAGGTTTCATTCACTGCTATGTGCCTAATGTCTAGAACAGTGGCATATTCCTGTCTTATATAAATAGAAAGGGCAAACCTACAGTAAATATTGCATTTGATATTACATTTCACTATAAATATCATTGTAAAGATATTCCAGAAGAAAATGGCAATCTGTGTCCTGCTTACAAGTGTGAGAGATTCATGTCTCCCAACTGTCTCTCAACATGTCTAGCTATTTACTCAACAAATGTAATTATTAACATCCCATAGAGTAAATGCTCTCAGCCAATGAGCTCACTATTGTAGCATCATGATCTAAGTGGCTAGACCTGTTGCAGTGAGACAGTGAAAACGTTTTTGAAGAATGCAAGTTTTAAAAGAGCAGTTCCAAAGGTGAGGAAGAGAAGTATGGAAGTTCTTTTACATTGTTAATGGTACATAGGTATGGCTATGGTTTTGGAGGACTGACTATAATTTATGAACAGCACCATTCCCAAGAGCAGCTGCTCCTAATTCCAGGAGCATGATCCCTTTGCTAACTACAGTATGTACAAATTCCTAAGTAATGATTATATATTGGGTTGTTTTCTAGGTCATCACTGTATATTAAGAAAGCTAGTTCATTCTAACTCCTTTATAAGGATTTATTTTAGGAATTTCTTTAATAAACTAACCAATATTTATCTAATGACTAGAGGCCCGGTGTACGAAATTTGTGCACAGGGCGGGGGGGGGGGGGGGGCGGTATCCCTCAGCCCAGCCTGCACCCTCTCCAATCCAGGTTCCCTCAGGGGATGTCCGACTGCCTCTCGTGTCCGACTGCCGGATTAGGCCCGATCCCACAGGAAACTGGCAGTTGGACATCCCTGTCGCAATCTGGGACCGCTGGCTCCTAACTGCTCGCCTGCCTGCCAGCCTGATCACCCTAACCACTCTTCCTGCCTGCCTCATCACCCCTAACCACTTGCCTGCCTGCCTGATCACCCTTAACTACTCTGCCTGCCTGTCTGATCTCCCCTAACCACTCTGTCTGTCTGCCTGATTGCCCCTATCCACTCGCCTGCCTGCCCGATCACCCCTAACTGCTCGCCTGCCTGCCTCATCACCCCTAACCACTCTGCCTGCCTGCCTGATCCCCCCTAAACACTTGACTGCCTGCCTCATCACCCTAACCACTCTGCCTGCCTGCCTCATTGCCCCCAACTGCCTCTGCTTCTGCCACTGCCGCAGCGGCTTCGTCTGGATGGACGTCTGGAATGACGTCTGGAAGGTTGTTCAGCTATCCAGTCTAATTAGCATATTATGCTCTTATTATTATAGATTCTTGAGCTTAAGGTATTATTCTTGATGCTTTGAGGATATGAAGACATATGAGGCATGTTTTCTCTCCATAGACATCATAAATTCTCCCTTATTTTTTAATCCATCACTTATACATTGAGTCACAAATATTTATTGAGCTCTCTCGTTGTGCCAGACATTCTTTTATGCACTGAGAAGGTAGCCATGACTGTGTTTTCTCTTCCCGTGGAAAGGGTCTCCAGAAAAGACTTTTTCTTGTGAAGCTTACAGTTAAATGGGAGCAGGTAGAAGATGAATAAATAAGTGTAATGACAAGCCACAGTATGCCTTTAATTGCTTGCTAGTTTTTTCATTTGTATACTGTCGATACTGAAAAAAGCATCTTCTAGGGGGGATGCTTCATGAGGATGTGGCGCACGAGTTGGATATTTACAATGAGAAAATGAAAGGAACATGGCAGCTCTTGGGAGTGCTATTCATCAACATGAGCTAACTCTAACTCAGCAGTTTGTTGTTGAGGACCTCCAACTCAAGAGCTTTGTGATTGGCCGCAGAGGTTTTCTATCTTATATCACAGAGGTTCCTAAGGTCACCATACTGAAATTATAAGGTTAAAAAAATAAGGGATAAGAAATTAAAAACATTAAAATGAAAATACAGAGTCACTAAAGAATAGAAGGAGGTCTAAGAGGTGACCCTTCTGCTGGAGGGCATCATTTTACGATTTTCTTTTAATGCCTTCTTAACACATCAGATTGTCTCAGGTGGATGGCTGAGTCAAAAGATTGCCATCTAAACAACAGTTTTTACCCACCTTGTTGTTTTAAAACTATATATAAAAAGTTTGGGTGTGCTGTAGCCCTGATCCTCCTTGGGTAGTCAAAATATAGCCAGGCTTGATCAAATTGAGGATTTATATTCTTAAGCCACTGTTAAATGATTTATTTTAATGGAAGTGTTAGGGTCAGTTAGAGACACTGTTTGTATTTCCAGCACAGACATTATCTCAAGAAGATTCTTACTGGCAGGTGTCAGATATGTTGGTGTTTCATATTAGTGGGACAGGATTGAGTCGGCATTAGACACAGTTCCTCAGATCAAAGCTGAGGTATGTGATTATGTCGTTGAAGACCATTTTCCATGTCTTTTGGATATCTCAAATGAAAACAATGGTGATATTCATGTAGCTCCCCCAAAACACTTCCAAAAGTTGTTGGCATTGTAAGTGTGCTGCAACTTTAATCAGAGACAAAGTGAGCAAATTTCACGAGGTAGTCATGGTGAAAATATCAAATTTTATGGCTTGTCACAGATTAATAAGCAAATAATATTAAGGCCATGCAAACTCTTTTTCAATAACTTGAGCGATTATCAAAGATTACACAGGGCATGTTTAGCAAAAGAACAAAAACTAATAAATAGGAACATCAATCTGTTAGCTGTGCCTCATTAATCCTGTACACACCAGTGAAATTAGAGTAAAGCAAGAAATACTCATTGTATAATAACCAGGGTAAGGAAGCTTTTAAATACTATTTTTCATTAATAATTTAAGAGAATAAATGAAATTGCTATTTCTGTAACGTGAATTGGTATTGCCTGTCAGGTAGGAAAGAATTATTCAAAGAGAGGTCTGGCCTTTGTACTAGGTAGAGTGTGGGATTTCCAAGGAAGGCAAACAGGGTGCACTTGGAGCCCACAGGGTGAACTAAGTGGCTACCTGGCTTTGGGCCTGAGCAGGGGAATAAGTGTGCTTCCTAATTGAGGGGTAGGGAGAGGACGGGCTGGGATGCTCTGAGCACAGAGAGCATGGACTGGGAAGTGCTGAGCATGTTGGGCTGCCTAGAGATGGTTGAATCAGGACCAAGGCACTGCTGCTGCCACCAACACTATTCCCAGAGGAACCCAATCTGTTGGGATGTTGAGAGGTTGTGTTTTTGTTTTTTAATATATTTTTATTGATTTCAGAGAGGAAGGGAAAGGGAGAGAGAAAGAGATCGAAACATCAATGATGAAAGGGAATCAGTGATCTGCTGTCTCCTGAAAGGCCCCTACTGGGGATCGAACCCACAACTAGGGCATATGTCCTGATGGAATTGAACAGTGATTTCCTAATTCCTAGGTCGGCACTCAATCACTGAGCCACACCAGCTGGGTGATCTTGGACTGTTTTAGGAAACCTGTGATGAGAAATAGTTGGATCCCAGGGGCCGCTCATCATAGGCTTCTCAGTAAGGGGTCTAGCTGGCTTATGCTACACACCACCTATCAACCAACCTCAGTCCTCTTTAATGCTTCCCCCCTTAGTCACAGTGCTAAGGTGCCTTCTCCTAGGAACAATGCCATGTGCAGGGAAACAGGTTCTGGCCAAGGACCATGTAGGGGCCCAAAGCCAGAACTGCACTTGCAGTTCTAGAGAACAGGATATAAACTGGTAATTGCTGGTAGCCATATAGGTATCTCTGCTATAATGTTAAGGTATATACATGTCTAATCACTTTGTTGTACACCTGAAACTAATATAAATTGTCAATTATAATAGAAAAATACATTTAAACCAAGAATCAACCATGCTATTATTTTCCAACACTGTTGATACCTCATGTCTTCTGATATTTTGCCACAATAAATACATTTATCTATCTTCCCTGATTAAAAATTTATTCTGTACGGAATGTGGAATGGTTGAAATATTTTCAATACAGTGATGACATGATCAGAACTGTGCTTTAAGAAGATTAATTTTGCAGTACTTTGTAGAATGAAAGATAGAGACAGAAGACAGGAGGTAGGGATAACTTTGTCATGTCCGATAATATATCTTTTAAATTCCCTTTTTTAAAAATGTCACATAGCAACCATGAGAACTTTAACTGCACTTTGAGGGTGTCATTCTGCTGTCAGTAGTGACATTCAGCTCCCATTTCTCTACTAAAGAATGATGGAACGCAGCTTCAGTTGACAGTGGGAAGAATCACTAAATAGGGTCAACATGAAGTTCATTTAATTAAAAAGGCAAAGGCTTCTGTTATATAAATAATCATAATATCTTCTGGTTATATTGTGGTTATCAATAGTAATAATAGAAATGGAGGGAAGAAGGGAAGGAGGAAGCAAGGGGAGAAGCAAAGAGGTGTGGGAGGGAGATAAGTGGAGAATAGAGGAGAAGACAGAAGAAGAGAGGAAGGATTATATCAAATGAATCTAATGATAAGGTCCTTAAAGTTTACTTACATAAAATTTTTCCTTTATATTTCCTGCTTATCAGTCAGCTTTCTGGGGACAAGGCAGGATTATACTGCCTGGCCTACTTGTGTTGTGTGCGTCTGTGTCACTAGTTCCAGGACAATGAGTTCTGAGTGGAGGCATGTGTATCACATCTGGGCCGGGGCATTTGCTTGTTGATTTGATTCTCCAGTGCTCAGACTTTCTTTCTGTTCTGAAGACAGGTTGCTTTTTACCAAGGTGCATTTGCCTCAACCACATATGAGAACACTGGCGTAATTGCACCTTTCACAATATTGACTAATTGGATATTTTTCTAGTTTGGTAATTTCCAGTCTTCATGATGAGTAGAGGACCTCTGCTCACCTGTGATGTTAGCTTGAGCAATGGCCAAGAATTAAACTGCACTTTTACACATGCCATATTTAACTTGGTTTTCATTTTATTTTAATATTTTCCTTATACCCCTGTCTCCAACATGACCTTGAAGATATTGTGGGTCCAGCTCCAGACCACTGCAATAAAGCAAATCTTAATCTTTTTGCTGGTGGAGGGTCTCGCCTACAATTTGTGAAAAACAAACAAACAAAAAAAATCTGTGAAGCACCATGAAGCGAATCACAATATGCCTGTATAGCCTTTGCCATTATCAACATTCTCCAACGGAGTGGGAAATTTGCCAGTCGGTGCATCATTATTACTCAAAGCCCCTAGTTTACATTAAGGTTCACTCTTGGTATTTTATTCTTGGTGCGTTTGGACAAATGTATATGACATGTATTCAACTTCGTAGTATCCTACAGAGTATTTTCACTGCCATGAAAATCCTTTGTGCTCCACCTATTCATCTCTCCCTCTGGCAACCACTGATCTTTTCACTGTCTCCATAGTTTGCCTTTTCCAGAATGTGACATAGTTATAATCATGCAGTATGTAGATATTTTGGATTGGATGCTTTCACTTAGTCATATGCATTTGAAGTCCCTCTCTGTCTTCATGGACCGAGAGCTCATTTCTATTTAGTGCTAAGTAATGTTTCATTGTCTGGATACACCACAGCTGAGTTGTCCACTTACCCACTGAAGGACATCTGGGTGTTTTGATGTCCTGGCATTTGAATAAAGCTGCTATAAATATCCATGTGCAGATTTTTGTGTGGACATAAATAAGTCTTCAACTTCTTTGAGTAAATACCAAGTAGCCCAATTGTTGGCTGGATTGTATGGTAAAAGTATATTTCATTTTGTAAGAAACTGCCAAACTGTCTTCAAAATGGTTCTACCATTTTGCATTCCCACCAGCAGAAAATGAGAATTTCTATTGCTCCACAACATTGCCAGCATTTACTATTGCTGACTTTTATTTTAATTTTGGTTATTCTAATGAGTGTGTGATGGTATCTAACTATTTTTTTGTTTGTTTTTAATTTGTATTTCCTTCAGGATACATGATTTGGAGCTTCTTTACATATGCTTATTTGCCATTTGTATATCTTCTTTATATCTGTTAGGGTCTTTGGTTCAATTTTTAATCAGGTGGTTTATTTTCTTACTGTTGAATTTAAAGTTTCTCTGTATACTTTGGAAAAGAGGCCCTTATTAAATATGGCCTTTTGCAAATATTTTATTCTAGTCTGTAGCTTGTCTTTTCATTCTCTTGATATTGTTTATTGCACATCAGAAGCTTTTAACTTAAGTCCAGCTTATCAATTCTTTTTGTCATGAATCATATATTTGGTGTCGTATCTAAAAAGTCATCATCATTCCCAAGATCAGTAGTTTTTCTCCTTTGTTATCTTCTAAAAAGTTTATAGTATTGTGTTTTACATTTAAGTTTACTATCCATTTTGAGTTAATTTTGTGAAGAGTGTCAGGTCTGTCTAGATTTTTTTTTTTTTTTACATGTGGATGCCCAGTTATTCCTACTCCATTTGTTGAAAAGACTGTCTTTTCCATATTGTATTATCTTTGCGTCTTTGTCAAAGATCAGCTGACTATATTTATGTGTTTCTATTTCTAGATTCTCTATTATGTTCTATTTGTTCTTTCACTAGTACCATACTTTGTTGATTACCGTAGCTTCCTAGTAAGTCTTGAAGTCAGGTAGCATCAGTTTTCCAGCTTTGTTCTTTTTCAATTCTGTTTAACTATTCTATATCTTTTGTCTCTCCCTATAAACTTTAGGATCATTTTCGTTTCTTTTTGCTGTATTATATAAGCATTTATTTTACTTTTGGCAACCATTGCTATTTCAAAATGAACTATACCATAATTAACGACACTCTGGAAGATAGTTTTTTTAATTATTATTTTTAATTATTTTTTTTATTCTTTATTGATTAAGGTATTGCATATGTGTCCTTTTCCCTCCATTGCTCCCCCCACTCCCCTGCTCATGCCCTCACCCCCCTAGTGTCTGTGTTCATTGGTTATGCTTATATGCATGCATAAAAGTCCTTTGGTTGATCTCTCCCCCTTCCTCCCACCCTCCCCTACCTTCCCTCTGAGGTTTGATGGTCTGATGGATGCTTCTCTGTCTCTGGATCTGTTTTTGCTCATCAGTATATGTTGTTCATTATATTCCACAAATGAGTGATAGTTTTAAATTCTTTTCAATATTTGTGATACACACTTTTAACTTCCCTTGTTCTTGCTTACATCTGTTTAACTTCCTGCATGAACAGATTTGGAGTAGAACCAAGGAAGTTATTTATTTCCCCAAAATATTTCTAGGTGTCCTCAGGTGTGACTTACATATGCTTATGAATACACTGATTTCTGCTGGGAATACCTGGCCTATTATGCTCATTCATTGCCAAATCTCTATGAAAACTTGGTGCAGTTGATAGAATGAAGAGCTAAACCCTCCACTGACCCTAAGTCAGGAGCAGCATGAGAAAAAGTGAGAAAATAAATTCTATCTGTCGTTTGTCTTACTCTTTATTCAAAGAGTCATAAAACTATACTGTAATTTCTGACAAAGTTGTTTTATGTCCACTGCCTTGAAATGAATTCTAATTTATTTTGTATACAGGGAGCTCAGATGTGTAATTATGGGAATTATTTTCAAGGAATTTCTTATCCCTGATGTATAATAATTTTGCAGCCTATGCCATTAATTTAATGGGCCTCTTAAGATCTGTTTGAACATCAGCAGTAAAAGGAGCATTCATATTGTCCCAGGAATCTCCTCAACCACATTCAAATAAGCATCTTCTCAGTTCTACCCCACCAGTTCCACAAGCAAGCATGACCGCTCAGCACTGATAACTTTTCCCAAATAGTTAATGCTGAAACGAACATCTCTGAGCATGAAAATTTATTTGCAAGCTTGAATATATGGATGGGTTTCTTCCAAGACTGATTGCTTTTTACAAAGTACCATTTGAATCAACAGCATATAAGAACATTGACCTAATTGCACCCTCTACAATATTGATAAAGATAATAATTTTCTAATTGGATAATTTGATAAGAAAAAATATAACATCTTGCTGCATTAAAATTTTAAATTTATTTTTCTTTTGCATTTGGAGATCATGAATCAAAATTAGAAAAACTAATAAGAATTTGTAATTTTTCAAATAACTTTTATTCAAATAATACATTATACTTGGTAACAAAATAAAACAGAAGAACTTGATGAATATGAACTATTTCTGCAGAGGGAGACTTTTTAAAATTGCTTCTATTTTAGATTTCCTTTAGGTAATTTCCATAGCACACATGTTTTATATCAACTTTATCTAACAATTTTCAAATATCCTATATAATAAAAAGCTAATATGCAAATTGACCGAACAGCAGAACAACTGATTGCTATAATGTGCACTGACCACCAGGGGGCAGACACTCAATGCAGGAGCTGCCCCCTGGTAGTCAGTGTGCTCCCATAGGGGGAGCGCCACTCAGTAGGAAGCTGGGCTCATGGTTGGCAAGTGCAGTGGCGGTGGTGGGAGACTCTCCTGCCTCTGCAGCAGCACTAAGGACTGTGAGAGGGGGCAGGCCGGGCTGAGGGCCCTCCCTCCCCCAGTGCATAAATGTCATGCACCGGGCCTCTAGTCCTATCTAATAAAGAGGGAATATGCTAATTGACCCTCATGCTGTCGCAAAGATGGCGGCGCCCACAGCCAATAGGAGGGAATATGCTAATTGACTGCCCCACCCTCAAAGACGGCAGCACCCACAGCCACAAGATGGCTGGCAGGGGAGGACAGTTGTGGGCTATCAGGCCAGCAAGGAAGGGCAGTTGGGGGTGATTGGGTTGGCAGGGGAGCAGTTAGGCGTCCATCAGGCTGGCAGGGGAGTGGCTAGGGGGTAATCAGGCTGGCAGGCAGAAGCAGTTAGGGCCAATCAGGCAGGTAGGCAGGCGAACAATTGGGAACCAGCAGTCCCGGATTGTGAAAGGGATGTCTGGCTGCTAGTTTAGGGGTCCCAGATTGGAGAGGGTGCAGGCTGGGCTGAGGGACAAACCGCCCCCCAGTGCACGAATTTTGTGCATCGGGCCTCTAGTATAAAATAAAGTTTTAGCTCACCTACACTGGTCCATTATCCTCTCTCCTTTTTCCAATGTTTGATATTTATATTTTGCTATTATTTTCCAGTTCAATTTTGTAAATATATTTAATCAGCTTAAATCAGATACAGTATACCAGTTACCCATTGCTGCATAAAAACCATCCAGAAACATAGTAGCATAAAATAAGAATTTTATTAATCTCACAGACTCCATTGTTAGAAATTCAGCCATCGCCCTGTAGGGACAACTTGTTTCTGCCCCGCAAATGTCTGAGGTCTCAGTTTAACAGACTCAAAGACTGACACGTTTCAGTTGAGTGATCTCATATGGCGTTTCTTTGGGGATTTCAATAATTAGGTGACTGGAAGTGGAGTCATTTCAAAGATGTTACTACACAGATATCTGGAGGTTAATGATAGATGATGCTGTGATCTCAGCTACTGTCAGTCAGAGCATCTAGACTTAGTCTCTCCATGTGGCTTGGGCTTCCTCACAGCATGGCAGCTTCAGAATACTTGGACTCTTTATGTGGCGGCTCAAGTCTCCAAAGGTAAGTATCCAAAGAGAATGAGAAGAAAGTCGTGTGCTCTTTTATATCCTAGTCTCAGAGATGACTCAGTGCCATATCTTCCTCATTCTCTTGGTTTAGTAGGAGTCACAATGTTTGACCCAGGATCAAGGCTAGGATAGGAGACATAGATCTCACCTAATGATGGGAGGAATGTCAAATAGTGTTTAAGTATGATTTCAAACCTTATAAATATTGTATAAGTTCAGCCTAAGTAGTATGTTGGGATTTCATTTCCTTCTCTACATATTGGATATCAGAACGATTAGGCCATAAATCCTCAATAATATTTTCCTTTCTTTCATATCATCAAATACTTAAAACAATGTGGCATTTTTTATTTTGCTTTGTATTTTGTATTTGAACCATGAATGTCTTGCATATCTCTTTTTTTGTTCTCAAGTTTCTAATTGCACTTTCTGTCTTCCACAATTTGCCTTTTCTGCTTAATTTTTTTCTGAGTTCTCAATAATATCTTTTAGTTACTAAGTCCCTTATCCCCCTAGAAGCCTTTCTCCCAGAGGTGCTTTATTGTTTGTTTGTTTGTTTGTTTTGTGCCAGTCCAGAAGGTTCTTTCTAGACCATGGCATAGCTGTCATGCTGAGATTTTCATTCACCGCACTCCTGCATTGGAGCCATCTAGACACCCATTTTTTGGCTTACTCATTTTTACTTGGAGTTTATCTTCTAAGAAGGGGCATCTATGAGGTAAATTTTCTGAGTTTTTATGCATGGAAACGCCTGCTTTCCTTATTAAATTTAATAGTTGTTTGGATATACAATGTTATAGGTTACAAGCAAGTTTTAGTTCATAATTTTTTTTAATTTTATTCTCTTGAGCTTTTTTTTTAAAAATATGTTTTATTGATTTTTTACAGAGAGGAAGGGAGAGGGATAGAGAGTTAGAAACATCGATGAGAGAGAAACATCAATCAGCTGCCTCCTGCACACCCCCTACTGGGGATGTTCCCGCAACTAAGGTACATGCCCTTGGCCTTAATCGAACCTGGGACCTTTCAGTCCACAGGCTGACGCTCTATCCACTGAGTCAAACTGATTAGGGCGAGTTCATAATTTTTAAAGGACTTTTTATATTGTTTTCCAGAATCTGATGCTGGTGATGAGAATTCTGATGCTAGTTGTGTTAACATTCTTTGTAGATGTCCTGTGATTTTTTTCCTCAATTTTCTTTAATATGTTTTCCTATTTGGAATATTTTCTTAGAATTTACCTTTATGATTGGTTTATTCAATTTCAAAAACAAGTTTCTACATGTAGGTCTATTTTAATTTATTGTGCATATCGTGTAATAGGGCTTTTCAATATGAAAACTGGTATCTTTTAGTTCTGAGAAATTCTTTGCAATGGTTTTGATAATTTTCTCTTACTCATTTCCTTTTTTCCATTTTACAGGATACTGAATAATTTGAACTAGAGCCTCAATATGCCTTAGCTTTTCTCATATTTTTCATTTCTCTCTCCCTATTTGACTTTTAAAAATCTTTTAATAATACTTCTTCACTAATTGATCCTTTTTCATAATATCCTGTTCATATTTTATAGTTATAACTTTTCAAATATTTTTGAGAAAACTATAATGTTTTGTTTTAAAAAAACAACAACTCCGTTCTTGATTTCTCTACGTTTTCATTCTAGTTATGCTTCTCTCTTCTTTTTCCCCCCTCTCTTTGTCATTTGATCTTTCTCTTATCACTACTTAACATAGCATGTAATTTGCTTTCTTTTTGTCTCTCTTTTATTTTCTGTCTTTCCTTCTTAGAATGTACATTCCATGAGACCAATGTCTGATTCATTAACGGTCACATTTGAGGAGTAAATGAGTGGTTGATCTTACATCTACTCCTGGATCTATCACAACCTGTGTGACTTTTATAATGTGTAAACTCTTTCTGACCTTGAGCATATTTTAAAATCAGTATAATATATGTGAACTGAGGCTATGAAGATGTTCTAACTTTAAAATATTATCTATTCTGTATAAGTACCGCGTGCTAACCGATTGCGCCACTGGAGCTCCAAATATTATCTATTCTGTTTCATAAAGTCAAGATTGCTAAAGTTTTCTGTTTCCTGAAATTATAAAAGTTAGCAAAATAATTTATTTCTGAACGTTACATTTGGCTTAGAAATCTATACTTTAGTGAACTGAATAAAAGTGGACTATGTTATATAATTATATTATACATTGTATAGTTATTAATAGTTATATATGGATATATTATTACATAGCTATGTTGCTTGTATACAAGGGTGGACAAAAGTAGGTTTACAGTTGTTGGTCTGCTTTTTTAACTGTCATAAAATAAGCTTTGCATAAAGTTTCTAGGCTACTTTGCAGAAAAAAAAATCTGCTTTGTAAAATGCAATTTTTAAATAAATTAAAATACACTATTAGGTGTTATAGAGTAAACTTGCCAGTTTTTTTATTTTACTTAACAGCAATAAACAATAATGAACTTAGATAACTTTATCTCATCTATCAAAATTAGTTTCATAGTGATGAATCTTCCAAAATGACCAAGGGCAAACAAAAATATATTTTCATGAGTTTTAAGGTTCTTAATAAAGTTTATCTGTGTCTGTTTTTACATTCTCTCTAGACATTTTTATCTCATAAGTTCCACAAAAATGATTTTTTTATGAATCATAGTCGCTTCAACGAAAAAAAGTCCAAGCATAGTAAAAAGAGAGTCATTGCCAAATTCAGTTTGTCTGTTATCCAACCTGACAATTTCTAACAACTTTATGACTGTTGTGAGCGCACACACACACACACACACACACACACACACACACACCAGGAGAAAGACGCTTCTTTTGCTTTATGCTCTGGTTCTCTTTTAAAATATGTCTAAGGCAAAGGCCATTCAATTATTGAAAGTATTAAAAAAATTCCTGGTCAGATTCTTAGGGATAAATACCACATTAATGTCAAGACTAATGTTTCCAAGAATTGTTCTTTATTTAGCTTAGGGATATTGATTAGTTAAATTCATTTTTCAGCTTTATCAGGTTCGCCAAGAGTCAGATTGTGGGCCAGGCCTTGTTTACTACTTCACTTTAGCCAACACCATTGTAGGCAATTAAATTTCCCACTACATATATATTAAGGAAAATATCATTCTATAGAAATGACCCTGTTAAGTATAACTTCTTAAATAAGATATTTGTATTGTCATGTATTAGTCTCATAACATTTAATGTTACTGCTTTAAAAAATGTGTCCTCAGTCATTTTAGAGACAGAGAAAAATGGAGACTAGGTATTTGAATAACTGAAAATGATTATAAAATTAAAAGTAAAATTTAAGAAACATTAGTGAATTTTAATTAAATTAAATAGAGAATATAAGACAAGAAAAATAGTACTGTTAATAGCTACCACTCTGGAAGAGGGTTTGGATAATGTAAAAGTTGTTACATAAGGAGTTTATTGGATTCTCCTGGTTTATAAAATATATCTTGTTTGAAACAAAACAAAACAAAAACACATGTAAAAGATGCATTAACTGTTTCAGTACATCACAGAGCTCTCTTGGAATATTATGGCTGCAGTGTATTCAGTGCCATCCTAATAACCCCACTTAGATAATGCAATTTCTAAAGTCTTTATTGGTCTTTAGTGACTATCTTATACACTGGGAGAATATGGCTCCAAATATTCTTATGTCTGCTGTGCTTCTCATAAGAATGGACCTATGTAAGCTTGATATATTTCTCATTTGAATAATCTACATAGTATAAAATCATGCATTTATAGTTTCCTCATGTACCAACTTACTGTTAGAGCAGGATTTATGGATTTCCCAGAATGTGTCAGAGCTCAGATCTTTCACTGTTAATACTTAAACCTAATACACTGTGGTGGAGTAGCAATTCTAATATCTCTTCATCTTAGCTAGGCATAAGATAATGCTAAAGGGAAGAAATAATCTAATGCCTCTAGTGCCTATGAATATTTTTCTGACAGCTTTTGAAACTCAATACACTATGTTTTATTGGAAACTATTTTCATGAAATCATGTGAGGAGCTAACAAATATTTTACAAAGCCTATCTGCGTATTTGTTGCAAATAAAGTATGGGAACAATTAATAATGAGCTTGATTCATTTAGATAATGGGTTAAGACTCTTCTATAATAGGTTTTTGAGATGTTTAGCTATTTAAGGCAACATAATGCAGACTCATAGGGTACAATAAACATACATAAGTGATATCTATATAAATAAAAGGCTAAGCGACTGTCTGATCAGTAGCTATGACGTGCAAGGACCACCAGGGGGCAGACACTCCAACCGGTAGCTATGATGAGCACTGACCATCAGGGGGCAGATGCTCAATGCAGGAGCTGCCAAGCTGTGGTGACTTGGCAGCGGCGGTTCTTGGGTGACACAGCCTGGAACCAAAGAGGAGGGAACCCAATTCTGGGATGTGTCACCCGAGAACTGCCCTCTCTCAGTCCAGGACCCCTCAGGGGATGTCGGAGAGCCAGTTTCGGCCCAATTCCCGCAGGCCAGGCTGAGGGACCCCACCTGCCACAGGGACCCCACTCACTCCGCAGATGCCCTTTGAGCCGCTGCGCTGCCCTAGGTGTGGCCAGCCAAGGAGGGACCTCAGGAGGTGGCTCCAGGGCGTGCCTGGCCCATCTCACCCAGTCCCACCCCACTGGCCACCTTCTAATTAATTTCTTTTCAATGTGCACAAATCCATGCACCAGGGCACTAGTAGTTGTATAATATGTTTAGTATTTTACTCTGGAAAAATATAGTATATCCTTAACAATATTGTTATCTTTGGTCAATGAAAGAGTAGATATTCCTTGAGTAGGCTTTTTATAATTTGTTTCTTCTAGAGATTTCTAAGTATAAATTAGTTAATGTATTGCTAGCAGAAAATATATTTGTCCTTCTTTGAAAGTAAAATAAAATATCCTACTAATTAAAGTAACGACATATTGGACTAAAACTGTATTTCTTAATGGAATAGTGTTTTTCTTATATTCTGAATTAGGATAATCTTGGAGAATTTTTAACTCACCTCCAGGAAGCTATATTGTCAGATATTTCACCCTTTATCATCACATTTTAAGGTTCCCTATGTAGAAGCAGAGTTCGGAATGGGTTCTGTTTCCTTGTTTCCTCTTCCCATTATTATGATCTTTGACCCCATTTTCCTATATCTGTGAAAATCTTCAGTTGTTCTAATCATATACCAACGCTCTTTCTTTTCTGTTGGAGTTCTGACTCCTCAAAAAAGTACTGAATAATAAAAGAGGGAAGATTTATCTATATAAATGACCACTTTTGGTAAATTCACATGTAGGAAAGTATTTATGGCATGAAATTTTCTAAAATAATTCTTCACTATGTCATGAATCTGGTGACTTCTCATTGAGAAAGCATTTCATGGCTTCCTTGCAACTATGTAATTAAAAGATAAGTTTTCAGAGGTTAATTCCTTTTTTTCTTTGTTAATGTGTTCAAAATTTATTATCTAGAGAGTATTTTTGTTTTGGGGATAAAAAATCAATAATTTTTGACACGCCAGATTTTTTAGAAGCAAGTATTTGCCTGCTGACCTTTGGTCCTTTGGTTAAATTAATGAGAAATGTAGATTGCATAGGATTATTATTTTTAAAGGGAGAGAATAATAATTTTTGACAAATTATATTACTATAAAGTATGTTTTCTTTCATTCAGAAATACCTTATGGTAAAGGAACTCTAAGCATTGGTAAAATACTACTTTTATTTTTTAATGTATAGTAAAAAATGACAATGACAATAAGATTGAAACTTAAGTAATTTCACTGAGAAAATTTATTTAAAGCTTTTCTCTGATGTGGATATAATGACAATTTTCATGTTAGACTAGCTAACCTTCACAGTGGCATCTGATGTTTACAAATGTAGACGATTTGGGTTAAGCACATTTAAAATTTTTATTACATCCTCCAGGTATTTAAAATGTTGCCTTATTCTAGAAAATCCTCCCTAGTGTTTGTTTTAAAAGAAAATTTTCTCAGTTCTAAGAATATTTTAAAATTTATTCTAGACCTTTGGGTTCTCAAATATAAAGTATAGCTTTTAACAGAGAATTTGTAGACCTCGTGATTGTAGCAGCAGAGGTGAGATCCAGGATTCAACTGACAATGAGTGGGTCCATCAAGTTTCTTAAAATATGTCATGGAGTTTTTTAATATCTCAAAAATGTTTCTTTGAAACTATCAGACAACTGTTTGATAGGGTTTTCTTATTTGTTAATACTCCCAAGTTCTATTTTTCTCGGCATGCAGTGTTGAGCACAATGTCGAGTGTTGACTGGCCTTTACATAGATAAGCTGGAAGAGCATTAGTTTTCCTTGGGAAGCCAAGCACACACAGAATTAATTGAGGAATCCAACTGATTTCTTCTTTCCCAGCTGCAATTCAAATGACTCAGGTATAATACAGTGCAGTTGAGAAAAGTCAAGCTATGCAAAGCCCTGCATTAAACACTTTCTACTCACAGAATAAGGTGTATATTGTTAAATCATCATTAGGAAAACTAACACGTTTCAAATGGAGAAAAAAATGTCCTCTACTATAGACTGTTGCTCAACTAACATATCTGGAGTTGAAACAACTGATTTCAAAATTCTGCATTATTTTCTTCTTAATGTGAACCTGTTTTCAGAAAGGTGGGTTTTTGGTTGTTGTTTTTTTTTTTTTCAGAATTAACATTGATCATTCTAACAAGTTGAATGGCAATTTTCAAACAAAGGGATCTTTCAAACAATACTTTCTTTGCTTTAAAGTGATATGAAGCAATAACTGTCTGGGGAACATGATATTTTGGGTGAATTGGGTAAAGTTTTTTCTTTTTCATGCATAGCTCATGCTCCACTAATCATCAAAAATGATGTTTTGTCAAAAACCAGTGAACAATTTATTGAATCCTTTATTGTATTCGAAATAATATTCCCCTTTGTGGAGTTATTCATGTTGTTCACTGAGCCTCAAAATTGTTTTTAATCATCCGAAATATGGAAGGTCTGTCTGTAATAATCACATCTCTGTGCTTAACCAAGATCTAGATGATAAGACCTACTATTACCTCCTCTAAACTTGTATTGTGTGGTTTATTCTAACAGTACATACTTGAATAATCTATTACCTGAATTGGAGGTCAAATTTGTTCTTTCATTTCATTGAGTTTATTCCTTAGCTCTTTTTTATGGTGTGTTTTTTGTAGTATGTTTATTATCATACCACAGTTTTAGTTTTCAAATCCCTGAAGATATAAGCACATTTTCCATTATGAACATTGGTTATGTAGTAATAAATCAGGCTGTATTTATTGATGGTTAATAGATAATGCATTTCAAATGAACTTAATATTCAGTCCATTGTATTCAGATCAGCATCTTTGCAATTTCCTAACATTTTAGGAAGTTTTTTTATTTACCTGAAGTTTGGCTAACATGACTTTTCATAACACATAATTTGGTAGCAAAGAGTTAAAGATCAATGCTACATCCTCAGAAATGACTCATCAACACATTTCCAGGATAGTTTGGGAACCGTTGTGGGATAATATTAGGACACAAATAAGAATCTGGGTTTGTTTCATTTTTTGAAAGAATGGTCCAAGAAGTCCTCTGCCAGAAAACCAATTGTTTCTCTCTAAAATAACATGATTTCTCAAGGGAAAATGAATAGAAAGTTACATTGTTCACAGAGTTGATTAAAAGGTGAACATCAGAACCGACTCCACACTCCAAGGGAATGCTTTTAGTGCTGCTTCCTGGATTCAACTAATAGATTGTAAAAGAACTGGGGAAAGTGGTTACCAGAGGAAACTTGATGACAGGCAGCTGCAGCTGAGCCAGCATCCAAGCATGAATCATGCAAGATGGAGAGGAGTATGTGCACATGCAGTGGAGGCATCAAGAGCCGTGGGAGCAGCAGTGGAAGTGTCACTTTCTTTCTCTTTTGAAAAAAAGAATAGAAAAAATGTGCACTACATGGAGGGTAAAATGTAGGGAGCTGGTAATGAGAAAGCAGTCACTGAGAAGGATAATAGAACTCCACAGGTTATTTTACAAACAAAAACAAAGCTCAGATAAAAATTAAAATAATTCTATGTGAAACCATTGTAGAAAAGGACCATTCACACATGTAAGCACATGACAAGACAGGACAAGAGAGGGACTGGAGAAGATATTAAATACAGCAGGATCAAGACACTGATCAAATAATTTTTGTATGATTATGAATTGATGGGCAACATGAAACATCAACTTATAAGATATACTTGTAATCTACACTAATAAAAGAGAAACATGGTAATTAGCGTACGACCACTACCCTTCCCATTGGCTAATCAGCATATCCTTATGCAAATTAACTGTCAGCCAAGATGGCGGCCGGCAGCCAGGCAGCTGGAAGCGAACATGAGGCTTGCTTGCTCCAGTGACTGCAGACTCCAACGTTCCCCGCCTGACTTGCCGGCCTCTGAGCTGGCAGTTTGAAACATTCTAACAAATATAGAAGCTAAACAAAACCCCAGAAACCAGCTTTCAGCC
>NW_005370700.1:1915311-1922539 GCF_000412655.1 Myotis brandtii
GGTCCCAGAATGCGAGAGGGCACAGGCCAGGCTGGGGAACCCCCCCTCCCCTCCCGAGTGCACAAATTTTTGTGCACCGGGCCTCTAGTATATTATAATAAACTATTTGGTTAATGCAGTAATAGTGTATGCGATTTGCAGTTTTTTTTTTAAACCCCTTTTAATAAGACTAAAGGGCCCAAATCTACTTGGTATTTCCAAGTTAAGAAGAGGCTTGCCCATGTACAGCTCAAGACTTTGTCTCCTATTCAGACATTATCTGTGTAGTCAGTGCAGCACCCTTGAAGGAACATGAGGTTTGGAGTCAGACAGACCTAATTCTGCTGTATACAACTTGATCTAAGGCAAGTTACTTAACTTTCCATGGCTTCAATTTCCTTTCCTGTAACAAGAGGATCATAAACTTGCTGGTTTAGGGAATTGTGAGGATTGCTATAGATAACATATAAAATGCCAGAACATGCCAGAAACTAAAAAATGAACTTCTGTTAGTACTATTGTTTTAGTTATTGCTTTACTCCATTTGGGCACTGCTATAACAATATTCTACAGACTGAGTAGCTGATAAACAGCAGAAATCTCACAGTTCTGGAGGCTGGATGTCTGAGATCAGGGTGCCAGCATGGTTGGGTGAGGACCCTATTCCAGGTTTCTGGCTTCTTGTGTTTTCACATGGAGGAAGGGGCTAGGGAGCTTAGTGAGGTCTCTTATAAAATAATTAATTCCATTTATGAATTTTCCGCTCTCATGACCTAAGCACCTCCCAGAGGCCCCGCCTCTTAACATCACATTAGCATTAGGATTTCCACACATGAATTTTGAGAGGATCAAACATTCAGACCATAGCAGTTATTGCTATAATTATTGAGTAGAAAGTTTGTTTAATTATATGTTTATTTATTAAGACTTAGATGGAGTATATGGAAAAGAGATAGTCCTTACATTGTGGGTAGGATGTCGACTCCTCGAGAAGAGGATGTAATGAAGTCTATCTAGAGAAAGAAGCACTGGAAAAGACACCAAAGTGGAACGTGTATGGAAAATGTCAAGCAGTCTGGTTCATTTGCCTGCTTGGAGGCATGACCAAAGATGTCTCTCTGAAGTGCATATTTGACTTCTCTGTGGGTTGCTGAGCAGTCAGCTTGATTGCAGTGCTTATGATAGGACAGTGGTGTGCATGCTTTATATTCTTGTGGCGGTTTTTCATTCTCAGGATTTGCTGGAAGCAGTATGTAAATGCAGCCTCTTTTGTATTGCCAGTGTCTGTTCTCTTTCTTACAAGTCAGAGTAAAAATCTACATGAAAATATCACTTGACTTCAAAGAACAATCGTTTTTCACTTGTTTGTATCAAGGGTCAGTGAAGGCTTCTGCATTTATTTCCAAAATACAGCTTATCCCTAGTGGAAAGAGCTTCCCGAATCCTCTGTGTATATTTGCAAAGCTGCAGATAGTCTTAGCATCTTCTAAAATGAAGGACTTTAGATGAGCATGACTTCTGAATTTCAGGTGGAACAGATTCCCCAAAAAGGGGATATGCTTTTTCACTAAGTGGGGCAAATTGGCTAAAAGCAAACCTTGGAATTATGATGTGTTCGTTAACCTTCAATAAATCGTTTTTTATAAAAATTTAGGTTTTGTAAAACTTTTTCTTGATAATCCCATCAGCATCTACTTCAATGGTAAGGCTTATGGCTGTGAAGATATATCAATGCTCACATTGCACAGTAATTAAAATGTACCAGTCCTTATTATGCCAAAGATGCTTGCCTTTCAAAGGCTCACCATTTTCATTAGAAGGAGTGAGCCAAATATTCATGTTAATAGTGCAACAAGAGATAGAGAATCCAAAAGTATCCTAATCAAATAAAACAGCCACAAGGCAAGTTTTAGGGCCATTTGGGAAATCTTTCTGCCTCCCTTTAAAGCCAGAATTTTATAATATGTTTGTTAAGATTTTCACTAAAAAGTAAGAAGATACAAATGTGTATCAAGGGAAACATACAATTCCTCCCTAAAATAATGTAATTATGGTAAGAACATTATTGGGATGTGACTTTTCATTCAGTACTATTTTTGGTGTCAAAATGAAATGAAAACTTATTTTTAACACAGAAATATTACATTCAGAGAATTAAACTGCACTTTGGAAGCTTGGACATGGCTTTATTTGTGGTCTGCCCATTTCTTTACCTACAGGGACCACTTTCTAGTCCCTGTTTCACAGATGCTGAGAGAACCTGTGTATAATTCACTATGTTGTGTACATGTCCAGAGAGTCAAAACCAGATCTCCACTTTACATTCCTGGAGTACCCAGTGCCACTCCACAGCATGATACCAATGCTTTTCTACATGTAGGGGACTTCTCAGCAGGTTGCATACCTATCTTTAACATCAGTGAGATCTGAGTCCAGTTGCCGCCACTTACTGACCAAAGAAAGAAGTCACTTAACGTTCTTTCTGTAAAACACTTCCTAGGATTTTTCTGCTGTTTTAATGAGATAATAGCTGAAAAACTTGTGACAGATGCTTTCTACATATTAAGTATTTAGTTAATACTTACCTGTAGGAGTGGCAGTACTAATGCTACAGATGATGATGATTATCTACACTAATAAAAGAGAAACATGGTAATTGGCGTACGACCGCTACCCTTTTCATTGGCTAATCAGTGAGTATATGCAAATTAACTGTCAGCCAAGATGGCGGCCGGCAGCCAGGCACTGAAGCGAGCAGGGAGGCTTGCTTGCTGCAGACTCCAACGTTCCCCGCCTAACTTGCCAGCCTCTCAGTTGCAACTCTAAGCAACTATATACTATGTTGCAAATAAGAAGCTAAACAAAACCCCAGAAAAGGGCTTCCATTCAGCCGGGCTCGGACCGCAACATTGTATCTATGTTTTCAGCAGCGAGGCCTCAGAGCTAAAGCTGGCCCAGAAAAAAAAAAAAAAAAGAGAAGAAAACAAGGAGCGGTTGGAAGCTTCAGTCACTCGCCAGCCGGAAAACAGCCCTCAGCCCCTCACCCAGACTGGCCAGGCACCCCAGTGGGAGTGCACAAATTTTTGTACACCGGGCCTCTAGTTTAATAATAATAGCTAATATTTACATGTGGTAGAATTTTTATTAGTACCCTTTCTAAGTGTTTGTAATGATGATGGCAATCGTTGTATGAAGATTTAGAATTTTATTTCAACTTCAAATTAGGAACCATTTAACAATTTTTATGTCACTCAGTTCTATTTCTTTTATATAGACATTTTTATAGAAAACCTCAAAAAATGTAACTTGATAACACTCAGCTCACTTTTACTGACTAGTCACTAGTAACTTTCCACATAGAAGATTTCACAGATGTTTTCATTAATCACAAGAAGGTTATGGGTGAACCAGCCCAAGTCCTGTCCTCTACTGAAGACTCTCAAACAGATTCCCTACAAGGGAATATAAATCAATTTTTATGAGAACAAACATGAAAATTAGAGAAGGGTTAAATAATAGGAATATTACACATTACCTGTTAGTGTAGTCTATAACTCTCAAACAATTTCATATGATTTCATTCACTTGATCAACGTAAAAATCCTAGGAGGAAAATACTAGGGCAAATATTACTGGACATTTCCCTCCTCCCATTTTATAGATGAGAAAATCAGGCTCTAAGAAGATACTTTTTCAAGTTTTCACAGGTAGAAAGTGGCTGAAGTGGGAGATAATAAACATTGTCTCCTGATTCCTCTTAGTAAGAACATTACCTCTAAATGATGTGTAGGGTGTGATTCTAAAAAGATTTTCAGAGCCTACACTCCACTGTGCAGCCTGCATTTGGGCCTCCTCAGGCTATTCCTGCTCCCTGTGGCCAAATCCTGTTCTCAGCCCTTATTGCTACCTTTGTTTTAAAGGAAAAATGTTAGAAGCACAAATAATGCACTCATTATAAAATGAGTTTTGATGACCTTTTAATATTTGTTGTGTATGAACGGTAAGCAGCAGTTAAAGATGAAAAGGAGTTGGCACTGAGCCTTCTTAATTATTGTTCATGTTTCAGACCTTTAATACAGCCCGGTTCTTGCTGCCACATCTAAATGAGGTTTACAGAACCTGGAGCTGTGAACTCAGCGCTCATTAACGGAGGGCTGACAGGACTGTGGAGTTTTCCTTTTTGCCCTTTTAAAAAAGAAATCATCTTAGATCTCAGACTCAGATGTTTTATTTTACATGTGGATTACCTGCTGATTTGAATTATTTTAAGTGCCCTCTTGTAAAGAGAAGCCTAAAATGAGATCATAGAAGCATGGCAAGAGAGAAGAGGGAGGCTGTGCTTGGCTAGGCTTTCTAAATTTGCTAAGTCATAACCGTTATGACTAGCATGAGAGCTCAATATGCCATTGTAAATCATGCTGTCCTGAGGAGTGTTAGAAGTGGAGGTTCATATGGCTGGTGAATTCCACCTCCATGGATACCATGGTCATCTCCATCCTCTCTGACTCCAGACCTTTAAACCTGGTCTTTTGACCTTTAGAGTCTTACGTTTTGACCTTGGCTATACATCACTGCCTGATTTGCCTTCTAAAGGGGGAAGCTATGATTATGTAGTGTCCCTATAATTCTGTTGCTGGTGTCCCATTTTACAGTGAATTATATATAAACATTTTTTTTACTGGTTAACAACTTTCAAATTATGGTGTCAGAACAAATAAGCCAGCTAGCTAATCTCAAAAGGCAAATATCACATCAGTAGATCTGCTTTGCCTGATATAGTTTGCATATTTATTAGGCATGAAATTATCATCTAATCGACTTTTACAAGAAATACTTTGGTGGCCATGTTTTTTTATGTATCTGGAATTTAGGTTTCCTAACAAAAAGAAAGTGAGTTCTTGTCTCTATTGTGTGGGTAGAGCACAGAGCATGGGGAAGAATGGCAAGAAACACATAGATGCGGAGTTATGTTCTAGGCCAGGGGTGGGCAACCCCTGGCACACGTGCCAAACATGGCACGCCAGTAACTTTTGCTGGCACGTGAAACCCTCTCTTATAATCTTCCATTTACAATTTTTTTCTTAATATCGAACTTTTTTATTTTTCAGATAAATCAGTGTAGGTGCATTCTATGCCTCTGCCTTAACTCTCCCTGCCTTCCTAGATTTGACCAGTGTTTTGGTTTCATCTACATACGCTTGTGAATCTTTGTTCTCAGTGATGAATTTTGTTAAGTCTCGTAATAGGAGTAGCCTGACGGATGAAAGTAGTAGCTCGTGCATATCTCTGAAGGTCACGAAATATAAACCTGATGTAAAATCTCTGTCATCAGTGATGCAGCAGCAAAAGTCCCACTGATAATATCAAATGGAGTCATAAAGTTTTCTGTCGGACTATCAGTGTACATGTATACATTAAAAAATAAATGTATTTTTCATCATCATATACTGTGTTTTTGTCGCTTGAATGAATTTTATTATTTCTTCAAGGTTCTTCACATACGTACACCTTAAGAGATATCAAGTAGGCGTAACATGTTCTCAAAAAATTAGGGTTGGCATGCAGAAGAATTTTGAGTCAGAGATTTTGCTGGTTTTGGCACGCACTCACAAAAAGGTTGCCCACCCCTGTTCTAGGCAGTGGTTCTCCAACCTTCTGGCCCTTTAAATACAGTTCCTCATGTTGTGACCCAACCATAAAATTATTTTCGTTGCTACTTCATGACTGTAATGTTGCTACTGTTATGAATCGTAATGTAAATATCTGATATGCAGGATGGTCTTAGGCGACCCCTGTGAAAGGGTCGTTCAACCGCCAAAGGGGTCGCGACCCACAGGTTGAAAACCGCTGTTCTAGAGCAAAGCAAATGAAAAAGACCTCATGATTGAGCTAAAAGTATATGGTGGCAGGTGCTTAGCCAGCAGAGTAGGCAAACTCTTTAAAATACAATTAACAGAAAACATGGGCCAGAAATATTAACTTCAGACAATTACTTACTGAGTAAGAATTTTCTTTAATAAGGAACTTGACATAAGGAAGCAATTACCCCTATACAAAACCATATGAAATAGGAAAGTGTGTAGAGAACAGAGACAGATCAATAGTATTTAGATTCTAAAATAAGAGCAATTCAGAATACAGTAAACAGAAATGATAATTTCTTGACTATTTCCACTTTCTGTCATTAACCTGCCTTTTGGTAAGAAGAATTTTAGATACATATTGGCACTGTATACTGTAGTCATTCTTGTATATAATTGATGTTTATGTTGAATCATAGTTTTTATTTCAGCCATTCTCAACTCAGTCTTCTCTAATCCATATAAAATTCTCAGAATGAATATGGATATGGTTATAAACAGATATTTATAACCTCAAAGTATATGAATACAGAGTGAACAGAGAAATAAAGCACACTGCCTACCTGTTATCTTTTCACAGTTTATTCCTATGTGAATGAGCTAGATGTTACGAATGCATTCTTGATTTAGTATTCTGTTTCTTTCCTGCTTGATTGATCTTATTAGGGGCTCCTCATATTTCAATAGCTTGCCCCTTTCTCCTGGAACACATGCAATGTTCTTACCTTCATACTTTATTCTAACATGGTGACCTAGAGAATTAGGAAATGGAAAAATGCTGAAAGGGAATATTCACATAGAAGAAATAGTACTGAATGTAAATTTCTTGAATCTCAAAGACTTCAACAAGGAAAAGGTCATTTGCTGAATTTTTCATTGAATAAACAGTTATTTATATAACATATACCATTTACTATGCTTGGCCCTAGAGACATTTAGATGAATAAAGTAGAGTTACTATCTCCAAAAAGTTCAGAGTCTGGTTGGAAAATAGGTATGTAAATAAATTAGACAATATAAGGAATAAATGCCATAATGAAAGAGGTACAAGATATTCTGATAATAGATTCATCTAGGGCATATTAAGGAGTGATTAGAAACATCCTTAAGAAGTAAATGACCTTCAAGTCTTAAAGGATGGACTCAGGAAAGATATTTAAAAATACAGGAAAGCAAAAGTATAAAGTATGGATTCTTACACACATGCACACACACATATTTATACATGCCTACAGCATACAACATTATTTTAGACCAGAGGCCCGGTGCACAAAAATTTGTGCACTGGCCCAATCCCTTGCAGCCCCTGGTCAGGCTCAGAGCAGGGCCGATTGGGGAGTTGGGGTGCCGCCCCGTCATGCACAGAGCAGGGCGGATCATCGGGTTGC
>NW_005370700.1:1923892-1930883 GCF_000412655.1 Myotis brandtii
GCTGCTGAAAACATGGATACAATGTTTCGGTCCGGCTGGCTTTCAGTCTGGCTGGTTTCTGGGGGTTTGTTTACCTTCTTATTTGCAACATAGTATATAGTTGCTTAGAGTTGCAGCTGAGAGGCCGGCAAGTGAGGCGGGGAACGTTGGAGTCTGCAGCAAGCAAGCCTCGTGCTCGCTTCAGTGCCTGGCTGCCGGCCGCCATCTTGGCTGACAGTTAATTTGCATATACTCACTGATTAGCCAATGGGAAGGGTAGCGGTCGTACGCCAATTACCATGTTTCTCTTTTATTAGTGTAGATAGTTGGGCCTCAGAACATTTGCATTAGGATTACCTATGACACATGTTAAATATGCAAATTTTCAGATATCACATCAGACTTCCTAGCTCTCCTATGTGTTGCACATATGGTCAGTGAGAAACATATACTCACTCTTAACTCCCAGCCTCTGTATTTGCACGGTGAGTCAAGGCAGCAGAACACTGTAGCTCTAAACCTCTATCTTGTGCTAGATTCCTCAGCAGGACCCAGCCCCAGTCCAGTATCTCCATAACAATAGGAGACAAATGGCATATTCTCCATTGGTCTCTTTGTTGATTCCTCAGTAGATTTAAGGTGAGAATGCAGAATCTACCAAAGCCTTTCCCCAAAGGGGTTGATAGAATATGAAAAAGGAAGCAATAGCTATCTCCCCCAAATACCTCATTGTAATCTACTAGCCCTCTCCATATGCTGGATTTGAAAACATGGGTGAAAAAAAATAAGGAACAGGTTTGCAAAAATTTCCTTACCTTCTATTTTTGGTGGAAGTTCCTATCTGTTTTATCTTGGTGTCTCAGTATGGCTTCAATTTTTGTATCTAGATACAGAGGTCATACCAAGTTGAGTCTAGGGAGTGACAATCATAAAGATGAAGAATATGCAGACTGGGCAGTTCCATAACCTAAAGGAGGTGACTGAATCAGCTTAGCTCAGGTGACCCTAGTTTCCTATTTGGTCTCTTCAGGCTCTGAAGATCTTAAAAGGGATTTAACACAAATCCAATTGGTCTTCACATTGATCCCTTAGAAGCCCAAGAATGATAATGCCAGGACAAACAGACTAAGTCAGAGAGTTCTGTAAGGATCCTGTCACATGTACTGTTTTCATGATTTAATAGATCACCCTGTTTTCTCTAAGTGGATCGGAGGGTAAGGAAGGATGGTGTCCAACACTAGACAGAACAAGCACTGGTGGAAAGAAGAAAATTATGTAGAATGTGTAATCTTAGTTTTTAAGGATAAGTAAACTTATTCCTAAATAACTTTTATATACTTGTTTGTTTGTTTGTTTATATTTCTATAGGCAACTCTAGGGTATCACATGATGATATTTTAAAATATATTTTAAGGCCTTAGTTATTGTTGCATTTCATGTTTAGGGAGAAAAACCTTAACCAAGAAATGAGAATTCTCCCTCCCTCCTTCTTTGCTATTGGTTCCCTCTGAGGGTGGTCAAATATACCATGGACTGTTTAATTTTAAGAGATATTTAATTACAATTTATCATTGACATTTTGTAAGGCTAGGTGTTTAAGTTTAGACCAAGTTATGGATTCCAAGATGATTACTATGAAGGAATCCTGGATAGATATAGTAATCCGTCTGCCCTAATATGAGTCTAAAATCCTTGCCTTACATGTAGTTCTATTAGGACATACTTGCTTTATATTTTAAACCTCTCATTTTAAAAATTAGATTGATTGATTGATTAATTAAGAAGAGAGTCTTAGTAGGAGTGGATGAAGTATTATAGTGATAGTGATGAGGATGATGTTGACAATTATGATTCATCAGTAATTAGCATTTTCCTAGAATTGTTTAAAGAAATTTATACAATTTATACATTTCTATAACTTTTTTTTTTATTGTAGCACACTGTGAATAAGGGATGAAGTCATTATACTAACTCAGATAGTTGAACCTTCAAAATCTAGGCTCTAAACTGCTATCCTTCTGCCTGGTTTTGTAGCTGCCAATTTTATTTCAGACTTTTTCCTTCCAATATTCACTATATGAATTAGCAATTCCTTCAACTTTCATCGTTCTCATTTTGAGATGTTTGAAACAAAATGACAATCATTTTTCTTCAGCTGTATTTTAGATGGGCAACAAAATATAATCTTGAGAATTCCTCTTTCACATCCAGAATTACTCTGTCAATTAACAGGTCACCCTCCTTCTTAATCTCAGTTATATGCCTCTGGCTCAAGAGGATATTATTCTCTTGGCAATTGGGCCAATGAAGTTTCTAGTTCCAGTGACTTTTCATCTTTAACAAAACATGGTACACTGAACTTTGGTTACAGTCAGAGGTAAATACTGCCAGTCTCTCTTGCCATGCTCTTCTCAAGGACACAATGATTCTCATCCCAACAAAGGCCATGCATTTTCATAACCCACAAAATTAAGGAAGGATAAACAGTATTTGAGTGCTCTGTGAGATGCTTCTTCTTCTTTTTCTTCTTTGAATGAAAATATTTATTTACATAATTTTATGCTTATTAACACCATTGTAACTACCTTGATCTATCTCTTTCTCATTTCATAGTATAGCATATAAATGTCCCCCTAGATATAATGGATATAGATATTTAATACCAGTTCACATTGGAAAGTAATATCCTTTGGTATATTACAGGAAAATAATAACACATGGCTGCTCAAACACATTTCTATTCTCAATTGTGATCATTCAGCTGTTACAAAAGGCTACATGTCAATGCATGGCTTTTCCCTTCTTCTCATCCTCCTCCATGGTTTTGTGCTTCTCTGTTATAATAATAAAGGCTAGAAAGAAAATTATGTTTCACTCTTTAATACACCATAAATTTTCTACAAAATTGATGCTGTGTCATTCATAGATGACCTGCTTCCCGGTGAGGATTTGATAGCAAAGTTAACCCATGTTGAGATTTTCTTAAATTTAGTTTGTGATGAAACTAAGCATGAAGATCAGTTTATCAATGAGAATCTTCCAATTTGGACATACTGATTCTTTCTTGGACAACTTGTTTCTTGTTTTTATCCCCCCAAACACAGCAAATATAATCATATACTAGATGACAGAAAAGATCTAAAGTTAATTTCAGAAAAAAAGACATTATTTAAATCACAATAAAATAAAACTGAATATTAACAGCAATGTGAGAAATTAAAAGGTAAAACAATAAAAATCCAATCTTTTGTAAATTTCAAAACAAAGTACACAGTTCTTTCTCATATAATTCTTTTGTCAAAGAGAAAAATAAAATTGCAATATGGACCATAAAAACAATGTGTGTGAGGACAGCCCAAGTGACTGTGTGAGGGTCTCAGTGGACCCAATTGAACATGAAAACAATTAAACAAAAACAAGAGTGAAAACCATTGAAATTGTCTGGAAAATGTCATGAGGACATACAGCAAATGGAGACAAGAAAATGAATGAAATCTCTGTAAGAACAGTGTGAATCTGTTGCATTTGAGCAAGGTCCTGCTCCCATTCATCTTTCCCCTCCCCTATCCCATGCTATCACAGCTCTACTCTGGAATATGTGGCTATGAAGATGGAGAGTCTCTCCCCCCACATCTCCCAGTCTGGTCTACAGTTTAATCCCAGGGGGTAGGCCATCGTTATCACTCATCTCTCCACTCCCACACCAGCTCCATGTTGTAGAAGCTCCATTCCAAGCAAGCATGGTCAAGAGGACTGGCTTCTCTTCTGCCCGCCACCCAGCCCTCGTTACTAGGGTGGCAGCTCTATCCCAGGCATAGTAGGTCGAGAATGCTTACTGGGCTCCCACTGCCCCACTCCAGCCTGCTCATAATCGGAGTTTCCATGCTGGGGGAGGTAAGCCACAAAGATGAGTGGCTGCCATCCTCTCATTGTCAGGGTCCATTTGTGGAGTAGAAATGTTGCTCTGTGAGAATGTGGCTGGTTTCTGTGCCCCCGGCAATGGCACAGTGTTGTAGGGGCCTGGGTCCAGGGAGAGAGGCAGAATTGAGATCTACATAACTCTGCCTGAGGACACTGACTTTACTTGGAACTGAGCATGGAGCATGGAGAAGTTCATGACAAAGTGCATTTTCAATAACAATGGAGATCTTGGTGATGAGCAATTAAAAGGGGTAGGGTAGCTCCATGATACTAGTAGCAACATGTAAAGGGACAGACCAACAATGGGATTCAGGTGGGGGGGAGGGGGAACAGAAATAGAAACTGCCTTTGGTGATGGGGAGTTCCTATGCCTGGGGTAGAAAAAGATGAATCCCTTGGCAGAAAAGGAACTCTAGGTCCTAGGAGCCTGAATTCAGAATCATTCTAAGACAGGGTTTTTCAATGTCTGCTGCCTTGAGGGAATGGCTATGTGATACCTAAATTGAAAGACCTAGGAATAAGGGAATGGCACCTGGGAATCCGGAAGATGCACACTTGAACAATTTGAGCTCAGAGGCTGAGCTATTGTTGTCTGTTAACAATAATCAAGAGGCCTGGGCAATAGCCCTAACCTCACAATATGGACCTTCAGCAGCCCTGGGCCTCAGGAAGCCCACATTTACCAGCAATATCGGAGACTACGTGAGCAAAGAAGGTTAATTAGACATCAGCGCTCTGCCTCTTTACTATGGAAACCCAACCAACTTTTTTCATGCATTGAAACAGATATGAGCTGGGAGTGTGTTGGGAGAAAATGCAGGGGAGTGGAGTTGCTAATTAAGGAGGAAACAGGACATGTCCATGAGTCTTGTAGGCAGGAACTTAGCAGTTTTGATTTGGAGAAATAAAAAACAGTAATAAAATTTTCCCTGACATTCTGGTCAGTAAACATGGGCTACACAAACATGATCTATGGATATTTTTGCCCTGGCAGGTGTGGCTCACTTGGTTGAGCATCACCCTGTGCACCATAAGGTCTCTGGTTCAGTTCCTGGTCAGGGCACATGCCCAGGTTTCAGGTTCAGTCCCCTGGTTGGGGCACATATAGGAGCCAACCAATAGATGTCTTTCTGTCACATCACTGTTTCTTTCTCTCTCTCCCCCTCTCCCTTCTTTTCTCTCTAAAATCAATAAAAACATTTTTAAAAAGCTGACTAAAAAAGTAATTATGGCTCACATGTTATCTTCAGCATGTTGTTGTTCTCTAAAATTTCCATCTGAGAATTGTGGAAGTTTTATTGAAGAGCCAATTTATGTGAAATTCTAACAATGCTATGACTCAAATGTTGGCACGTGGTTTATACAAGTGTTCAATCTAGTCGCTGCTTATTCTAAGGAAAACTCAGGATGATTTAATATTTCCAATAATTTATTTCTTAGGGACTATAGACGGACACAAACCTACAAAGGAAAGGAACTCCATCACTTAACATTGTTAAATTTGACACACTATCAATTCTAAATAAGATATATACTCTTTGCAATTTACTTGGGATTCGTTTTTCAACTGCAAATTTCTTCTTGTATTTTTAAGCAATATTAATTTTGCAGTTATTTAACTATAATTTTTCATTTTGTGGCCAATGAAAACACACTCAGAAAAGAAATCTACGCATAGCATTCTGTTATGTACTCTTTGACACACTTCTAAGTCATAACCCAGTTCTACCAGGAAGATGAAATCGCTAACCTTCACTTCATTCTTCCAGTTTATCTACTCTGGAAGTGAACAAACGCCTCATAAAACAGCCCAATGGTGCAATTGTCACTTGAGCATTAGAGGGACACCAGAAAGTGCTAAAATGCTACATTAGATAAAACATTTTATTATAACTATAAACTCACAGTGCCCTTTAGGTATTTGCTACAGTGTTAGTAATGATTCATTCTCAACATTTGCCAAGAAATGTGAGGATGTCTATAGTCACATTTGACAAAGCAAGTATAAGGAGATTAGGGTAAATTGTGTGAAAGATAATGAAATATTCAGTGCCACAGTTCAATAACATGCTGGCAGTTTAACATGTTTTGTGGCAAAGTGTGCTATTCTGAGTTAAGTATTACCGTCTATGATTTTCAAAGTACACAGGGCTACCCCTGAGCAGTCTTTCTAACAGGTGAGAGTATGCCACAGGCCATCTTTCCATTTTATATTTGTACAAATAGTTTGCAGGATAATTCTAGATTATCTGATTGCACTAAGCCTAAAAGAAAATGACTAAGACTTTCTATACCTCATGCTTACTATAAATTATGAAATTTTTTGTTTTGAATTAATTTTACCTTTATTTGGAATTTTTATTCCAACTAGGTTTCCTTACTTTTTGATGATATAGAAAGTCAATGAAGTAAAGGATTATTTTGTGGGGGGGAAAAAAGAAACCTTTATTATTCTTATGGCTGTAATCAAATGTACTGTTTATGTCAGGGGTGGGCAAACTTTTTGACTCGAGGGCCACAATGGGTTCTTAAACTGGACCGGAGGGCCGGAACAAAAGCATGGATGGAGTGTTTGTGTGAACTAATATAAATTCAAAGTAAACATCATTACATAAAAGGGTACGGTCTTTTTTTTTTTTTTTAGTTTTATTCATTTCAAACGGGCCGGATCCGGCCCACGGGCCATAGTTTGCCCACGGCTGGTTTATGTAGAGTCCTTCTCACAATTTTTCTGGATTAAATTTTTTTAATCTATATTTATAAAGAGCCAGGGGCCGTCCATCTGAAACAACTGAACGGACGACCCAACATGGTAAATTGGGGTGACAAGGCTGGCAGGGGGGTTAGTGAGGGACAACCAAACGACTGAACAGCAGGCTGTATGGGGCAACCAGGCCGGCCGGGAGGGCAGTGAGGGGCAACCAAACAACTGAACAGCAGGCTGTGTGGGGCAACCAGGCCAGCAGGGGGAGCAGTTGGGGGCAACCAGGCCGGCAGGGGTGCCGTGAGGGGCGACCAAGTTGGCAGGAGGGGCAGTTGGGGATGACCAGGCCAGCAGAGGGGGCAGTTTGGGGTTGACCGCACTGGCAGG
>NW_005370700.1:1930966-1938735 GCF_000412655.1 Myotis brandtii
GGGGCAGGCAGATGAGTGGTTAGGAGCCAGCAGTCTTGGATTGTGAAAGGGATTTCCAACTGCCAGCAGTCAGACATCCCCCGAGGGGCCCCAGATTGGAGAGGGTGTAGGCTGGGCTGAGGGGACCTCCCCCCGTGCACAAATTTCGTACACCGGGCCTCTAGTATCACTATAATCCTCTTGTGTGTTTTACATTCTTTCAGTTAACATTGATTATTAAAGTTTTCTGTTTTCACATAGATTTTATAATTATAATGGATAAATAATATTACATCAACTGAACTACTATGCCAGAATTGATTGAACTGTTCAATTTGTTTCAACATTGTAGATAACATTGTAATTGGAATATTTGTGGAGCTTTTAAAAATGATTTAGTTAATATACGTTTCTCAGAAGTGAGATCATTTGCCCTAAAACAGTTGCTATGCTATATTATAGTTCTTGAGCTACATCTTCATGTTGTTTTTTAACATTTTTATCATTTTGCTATACCACTGTCATGCACAGACATTGACTGACACATGCCATCCATGTTAACAGAACTCATGTCTTCATTGCAGCTCTCCAAAATACCACTGGGGTAGAGAGGTTGGCTATATTCACTTATATTTTTGTTATAGAATGCGGTGTGCTTATTTTATTTTATATTTTTAAAGATAGAATATATCTTCCTAGAATACAACAACCTTTTCTTTTTTGCCTTTTCAGACTTTAAGAATTATACTGTGGCCAGGTTGCATATTTAATATCAGTATTTAATAGTAAATTTTCCTACTTTATATTGCTTATATAAATTTCTATTTTTTCTTCCTAAGTGAAATCAATGTAGTTCCAATGTTATCAGTACTCTTAAGTTATTGGCTTTTTTATATCTTTTATTTTATTAAGAAAGTGACATCGGAAGGATTTTTCTGCTAGCATAGTTTTTATTTGCTTATGTAAAAGCTGCGCATGACATACCAAATAGCAGTGAGCATAGTCACATAATCAGTTGTAAGGAAACCAATTCAATTAAAGTAGATTATAATCATAAAACATTCAGGATTACTCTTCTTTGTATCAGTGATAGCAATTATAGAAACTGAGAGTCTTGGGTTAGTATGACCCTTGAAAATTTTAATGGTTAGATTTGCTTCCATTGTTATTAGATAATAATACATTGGTGCTGATTAATGAGTTGATCCCAGGAAAAAAAGGGGGCTGGGTAAATTTGCTTTTGAAATACTTGCTTTCTCAGTGGTGGCCTTAGTATTAACCTTTTTCAGGTTTCTGTGGTTTCCAGAATGTGGAAAACTGAAGTTTGGATTCAGAAACTTGAAACTCACCCTGTATTAATATATATTTAGTTAATTATTTTATTTGTTCAGCCTAAATGTATTGAGTAACTACTATATGCAATGTTGATGATGGGAGGGTAGAGTGGGCTAGACAGATCTGTGTGAACTTTTCCCAGATGAAGCCAGAGGCTACAGTAAGCCCCCATTGGTATTCCTGCCTAAGAGCATGACAAGGCAGTGGTAGTAAAGGCTGCAAGGTCTTGTCTAGTAATAGGTAGGCCTGAGAAAGGTCCCATGCATTTTCCGGGAGAACCAAAGAGCACCTAAGAGTTTCTGGGTTATTGAAAATGATTTAGAGTAAGTGTCTCCATTTCCTCATCCATAAAATGGAGAATTGATATGAGAATTATATGAGTAGAAAGACTCATACTTAGAGCTTAGAATACTTGATAATTCCTTATAAGTACTTAAAGCATAGAATAGTGCCTGGCATATAGTAAGTGATCAATATGTATTATTATTATTATTGTTGTTAGTATAGAATTGAAAAAAATGGACTGAAATCTACCCTAGATCCACCTGACTCTGGGCATTGCAAATACCTGGATAGGAAAAATTATAGGAAAGATTATAAGCTAATGTTAAACCTGCATATCTATAATAATAAAAGTGTAATATGCTAATTAGACTGGACAGCTGAATGACCTTCCAGACATCATTCCGGACATCCATCCAGACGAAGCCGCTGTGGCAGGGGCTGAGGCAGAGGCAGAGGCAGTTAGGGGCAATCAGGAAAGCAGGCGAGTGGTTAGGGGCAATCAGGCAGGCAGGCAAGTAGTTAGGGGCGATCAGGCAGGTAGGCAGAATGGTTGGGGCAATCAGGTAGGCAGGCGAGCAGTTAGGGAGGATCAGGCAGGCAGGCAGAGGGGTTAGGGGCAATCAGTTAGGAGCCAGCGGTCCCGAATTGCAAGAGGGATGTCTGACTGCCAGATTGGGCCTAAACCAGCAGTTGGACATCCCCCAAGGGGTCCCGGATTGTGAGAGGGCACAGGCTTGGCTGAGGGACACACCCTCCCATGCACAAATTTCATGCACCAGGATTCTAGTTAATTATAAACAGCCTTTTTATTTTTTGGTGTTTGTGTGTGTGCACACACACAGTTAATTTCAAAGATCAAAGGTAGATCTTTGCCAATGCTTTTGATAGAAAGCCCTTAGTTATAGAATCTATTTAATTCTAATTAAAGTACCTGAAATGAGTCCATTCCTCTGATATTGTAGCCACTGATTTCATGCGGGTTCCCCAACTGGGTAGCCTCTATCACAAAGTCTTATTCAAGTGATAACCTGGCAGAAAGCACAGGAGGGGACTTGATTGTACTTTATTCAATTCACCCTCCAGTTGACTAGAGAATAAACCAGACTCACTGTGTTTATTAATAGATTCTCTTTTCAGACTCGATGTCTGATATTGCCCTCTGGGTATACATCAAACATTTCTTATACATAGTTGTATATCTCTATTAAATATCTGTTGCAACATATCACAAAAAATATCTTGGTCTTTCTACAATTATTTCAGGAAAAGAAAAATAAGGTATACAGTTAGTTTGTAAGATTAATTTAGGGGGTTTTAATACTCAAAGGTACTCATGTCAGAGAAAGAAAAGTGGTTATGACCTAGAATTCCCTATTCTATCTTTTTCAAAGGTCTTACATTAATGTTGTTCATTTTCATGCATTTCTCAAAGCATGAAAACTCAACTACCAGAATGCCTCTAGCTTAATCTTTGTCTTTGACCCACTGCATTTTGGGAATGGGGAGTGAAATATGTATTCAGGAATTAGGATCAAGACTCAGCTTCAGTGCCATCTCCATAGGAACACTTCACTCAACACTGAGCAAAGAGGTCCAAGGGACTTTCAGGAGGAACCTGTCCAAAAGTAAAGATGTAGGATGCAATGTGGATGTCATGCTGAGGACAAAGTAGACAGTCTGGCTGTTCATGAGAAGGAATTCCTCACCATGCAGCAGTGGGATATTTGATTGGAAAGGAACACTGTGAAGGGAGAAAATTTTGGATACCAAGATTGTGAGTGTGGACTTTCCTTGAAAGTAGTGGGATAGAGACTATGCAAAAACTTTAAGACTTTGAGGAAATAATTGATAGTTTTGATCTAGATTTACTGGTGGGTCATTGCTGTGGCATGCCATTGAGAGGCTCTGAATATGAGGGGAAAGTGTTCTACATGAAAATTCAGGTAGAGATTCAGGTAATTTGATACTATTTAGTGCAAATCAAAGATAAATAAAATAAAACAAAGCAAAAGTCCCCAATGCGCTAGATAACAAATTAGTTGCATTAAAATCTCTCTGTATTGGCCAAAGACATAAAGGAATTTCAAGGACAAATGCCTAATATGTGGCCCTCAAATATATAATATATACACTGAGTGTCCAGATTATTATGACCACCCCATCAGTACTTCGTTGGGCCACCTTTTGCCTTCAATGCTGTGGCAGTTCTTCTTGGCATTGACTCCACGAGATGTTGAAAAGTGATGCGAGGAATCTGACACCATGCCTGATGAATAGCACTGACCAGTTCTGTGAGATTTGATGGTTGTGGAACCAGCTGCCTGATGGCTCTTTTAACTTCCTCCCACAAATGCTCAATTGGATTGAGATCAGGTGATTGTGGGGGACACCTAAGCAAGGTAAAGTCTCCCTCATGTTCTTGAAACCACTTCTGCACAATACGAGCACCATGGCATGGTGCATTGTCTTGAAAGAAGCCATCTCCATTGGGATATGCCATCAACATGATAGGATGAACCTGATCAGCAACGATACTTAGGTATGTTGTGCTATTCAGACGTTGTTCCACACAAATTAAAGGGCCCAAATCATGCCAGGAAAACATGCCCCAAACCATAACACTGCCCCCACCAGCTTGAAGGGTTGTACTCATGCATGTGGGGTGCATGCTTTCATGCTGTTTCTGCCAAATTCTCACTCTGCCATCTGCATGATGCAACTGGAAACGTGATTCATTGGACCACATGAATTTTTTTCCAATGCTCGACTGTCCAATCCTTGTGTTCCTGTGCGAATCGGAGACATTTTATCTTGGCAACTGCAGACAGCAAAGGTGTTCAAACAGGCCTTCGGCTTACATATCCCATACTATACAGTGTATGGCTAATTTGCCTACAAATGTCAGGTGGTCATAATAATCTTACCACTTAGTGTGTATATATGTATATATCCCACGTTCAAAGGCTGTTAAATCACGTTGTTTAGCCATGTCTTCAGAAAAAAAAAATCACTTCTACTGTTGTGATAAACAACCTGCTTCCCTATTTATAATAGTTTGGCCCTCTAGCAACTTCAGCACGAAATTATAGCTAATTTGCCTACAAACGTCAGGTGGTCATAATAATCTGGCCACTCAGTGTATATTGGCTTGTGTTATGCTCCTAAATGTGAAAGAGAGCAGCTATTTGCAAAAGTACAATGTTATAAATATCCCACTGATTGAGCAGAAGAAGAATGCAGACCCACTGTTTGATACAGACTATGGCTAACAACATAGTGCTCCAAATCTCTGTGTGCCAGCACTTGTAAATGATGACACTCATCTAATGGGACTGTGCAAAAAGTGAATCACTATTTCAGGTAATGCTACAAGACTAAAATGAAAGATAATGAACTTCCCTTTACTTAGTAACATGCCACTTCTTAGCCCTTCCCCATAATTCTAGAAATGTCTCTGTTTTGGGGGAATTCGGGAAACAAGAAGGTATAGGTAGTTCTATAAATATTTAAAGGCTCGCTGCATTGGTTCTCAGTCATACTGCAGAAGCAGTGAGGAGCAAGAAAGAAGAACCAGGGAAAGGGAGAGAATACATATCTATCCATATTTAACAGTTCTAACGAGTCAGCAAAGGGCATTAATTATAGTTTTGCGGCAACCACTTTTATTTGATACATTTCCTGTTTTAAAAAATATAATTAAAGTATTCTTGAGAATTAGGAAAAAAAAGAAAAGAACATTTATTTCTAATTCTATCACCTCTATATTATATTTTGGTGTCTATAATTTGATTTTGTGTGTGTGGATTTACAGTGTGGTTATAAGGCACATTTTGTTTTATAATTTGATTTTTCCCCATATCAATTAATTAACTTTTAAAACAGACTGCATATTTTATAGCTGTTTCAGGCTTACAGCAAAATTAAGTACTACCATTACTGCAGTCCAGTCCATCAGCATCTCACCCTTTAAATGTTGCATATGCAAATAATGAGGGCTACATTGTTTATGCTAGCTTATCCTCACCACGAACAATGTCTTTAGAAATACTCTGCTGTACTCCATGTCCCCATTTTCTTTTAAATAAACACAATGCATTAATCACGGCCCTGTACAGAACTCCACCTGGAGCTGTCACTCACCCTGCATCAACTGAAAATCTTGAAGAGCCTTCTTGTGTGTTCTTCCCCTTCCTCCATGAGTTTCATACATAATCCATGGGTAATTCTACAGTACTATTTTATGACTGAATATATCCCTGATCAGGAAGTAGCAATCACCAAATAATTAGTGTAATTACATCAAGGAGGGCTTTGTTGTTCCCGTCTGTGGAGACCTGCACCTGCTCCAATTCAGCAAATGCTTTCAGGTTGTCAAGTATCAATTGTCAATGACTTCCAATGGAACTGTACTGGAAACAGAGGTAATGTGTTTCCTTGAAAAGTTATCTGAATTGGCTTATCCATAGTTATGCTTAATATTTTTAGGGGGAAGAAATCTACGCCATATCACAGAAAGAGTAAAACAAAAATTAGGATTTATGCATTTTTTGCTCTTTTTTCAGTTGAAAGAACAATTATGCTTTTGGAGGGTGGCTGTTTAAAGGAATAATTTAAGTATATATATTTTGTCTCTCTGAATTATTTGATCTCAACATGCTGAGACTGTTGAAATTGGAATCCTCATAGAACCTGAAAGACTAAAATCAGAGTGGATGAGTATTGACTTAATAGCTTTCCTCTGGTTTTGATAGAGAAGTCTTAAATCTCATAAATCAAGGTTATCCCCATAGAATAAGTTACATTATTGTTCCACACTGAAGTTACTATCTTGCATGTCAAAACATAAGACATATTTCCTATGAAAATATAATATTTCTTCTCATTCCATTATATATAAAGAAGGCTATAAAATTGTTTTTCAGTGTGTTTCTAAATCCCTTTTAACCAATGATCTATGGGACATTACTTTTTAATTCCACAATATTTATAAGTCTCATTCAACTAAGGCATATTAATATTTGTTACCAGTTAAGAGAAGTGAGATTTAAAGTTTGTAAATCTATCAGATAAAAAGTTAGTGAATGAGACGTTACAGGAATTTCAGAGAAAAGACCTGCTCACCGTTTAATTTCTTTTTCAGGCTCTGTCTAATCCTCTTCTTTCTTTCACTAGTTCATATATTCTGTGACAAAACTGCTATTCAGATTGATGGGGATTCTCCATAGAGGAAAAGTACAAGGGGTGAAGAGCTGAATGAGAAAAAGTATGATGATAAGCAATCAGAAATTCTGTGTAATTAAACGATGCTGTGCTGGCTTCAGCAGAGAGCATTTGAAATGATTTTAATGGGCATTCCAGGTTCTTGATGAGCTCTTATTCGGCTGTGACATTATCCTTAAAGGAAGTCTCTGTGCTGGCTGGAGGAATATCGCTTCAGAGATCAGATTGAGTTGCAGCTACTATCATTTTTGTTAGCAGTAAGTTTGATTGTTCTCTCTACATGGCAAATTGGGATTCTTAAACTTGTCTTTGAAAATACCTGTTTCCCCCACTAGAATGTTGGCTCTTTGAAGGCCTAGCTTTATGTTCATTTTCACCACTGTTTTAAGAACCCCAATACCTGTTTCCGTTTAACTTTCATAATGGCCTCAAAACATTTTTCCGTTTTCTAGGCAGATATCCTGAGCTTAAGGAATCAGATGTTAGCTTTTAGGAGAATGTTAATGTTGAACAATTATTTCTTAGATGCTCACAATGGACAAATCATTGTTCTAAGGGTCAAAAACAAATAGAAACATTACTACCTGCAAATATTTTATTCTATATTGGTAATAAATAAACCAATAAAGTAATAACAAAGTATGTAAAGTGTTGGAAATGGAATTTGTTCTCTACCCATGTAAACTTAATTTGGTTATACTATTGCTTGTTGGCATCAATTTTTAATAGAGGAGCATTCTGACCAAAAATAGCAAGCATGTAATTTTTTGTCTATCCGTTTGACTTATCTATGCTTTGCAAAATATCTTTTTCTATTGTTTCATGGTAAAAAATGCATTCACCCCCTAAAATATTTCCTATACATTTATTTATTGGAGTATCTTTACTGATAAATACTACATTTTAATGAATAATTTTAATAAAATATTACAAAATAAGTGATTAAAATA
>NW_005370700.1:1938749-1940179 GCF_000412655.1 Myotis brandtii
TTTAAGAAAAATTGGATAGAACTATACCTAGAACCCCAAAGTTTGCTGTTTTAAAACATCTTTACAGGGTAATAATAGATGCAGATTCATCTTATTCTTTTATAATAGCTGCATTATATTTCATTTTATGGTTATATTACATTGTATGAATTTGATATCCTTTTGATAGACATTTAGACTGATTCTGCTTTTCAATAATATTAACATCACTGTACATATGCAAGGACTTCTATGGAATATGAAGGGTTGCTGCTTGCAAACGTTATTTTAGATTTAGAGATAGTATCTATTTGCCCATCAAAATTTTTATGACAATTTGTACTCCCTGCAATTACATTTGAAAATACTTGTTTCCCTCACTAGAATGTTGGCTCTTTCAAGGCCTAGCCTTATGTTCATTGTTACCACTGTTTCTGGCCATGTGTCCACTTAAGTCCCAGCAGTGGCTCCTCATTGCTGTACATGGTATTCCCTTTCCATCTCTTCACCTCACCCCTGCTGTTCCCTTCTTGCTGCTCTTATTACAGCTACACTGGTTTTTTTAGTTTCTCAAACACACTTGCTCCTCGTACCTCAGGAGGTGGCTAACACCCAGCATCTGGATCAGACGTCACAGTTTAACATGACTCCATCGGGTGTCAGCTGTATAACCCTGGGCAATATATCCTGCTGCCTACTTCCCCTCAACTGCCTAACTGACTTCCCTCAACTGAACTAACAAGAGTGTCTGCCTCATAAAATGAGTGTGAGGATTAACAGAGGTGATATATGCAAAGCACTTAGAGCAGCACCTGACATGTGGTCAGGGCCTGATAGATGCTCTTATTATTACACTAGAGGCCCGGTGCACAAAAATTTGTGCACTCAGGGGGGCGGGGGGAGGGGGGTCCCCCAGCCCGGCCTGTGCCCTCTCGCAGTCTGGGACCCCTCGGCAGATAACGACCTGCTGGCTTAGGCCTGCTCCCGGGTGGCAGAGGGCAGGCCCAATCCCTAAGTGCAGCCCCTGGTCAGGCTCAGAGCAGGGCCGATTGGGGAGTTGGGGCGCCGCCCCGTCATGCACAGAGCAGGGCGGATCGGGAGGTTGCAATGCCCCCCTCAGTCACGCTCAGGGGAGGGCTGATTGGGGGGTTGGGGCACCGCCCCCTGTCACACTCAAGGCAGGGTCGATAGGGAAGTTGCGGCGCCACCCCCTGTCACGCACAGAGCAGGGCCAATCAGGGGGTTGGGGCGCTGCCCCCTGTCACTCACAGAGCAGGGCCCATCAGGGGGGTTGGGGCGCCACCACTGTCACACTCGGGGCAGGGCTGATGGAGAGGTTATGGCTCTACCCTGTCACACACAGAGCAGGGCCCATCAGGGGGTTGGGGAGCTCCCCCCTATCAGGCACAGAGCAGGGCTGATCAGGAGGTTGGGGCGCCTTCCCCTGTCAC
>NW_005370700.1:1940513-1950849 GCF_000412655.1 Myotis brandtii
CAGAGGCGCAGGGCAATCAGGGGATTGGGGAGCTCCCCCCTATCAGGCACAGAGGAGGGCTGATCAGGGGGTTGGGGTGCCTTCCCCTGTCACGAACAGAGTAGGGCGGATAGGGAGGTTGTGGCCCCGCCCCCTGTCACTCACAGAGCCACAGGGCGATCAGGGGGTTTGGGCGCTGCCCCCTGTCATGCTGATCCCGGTGCCGGGAGCCTCGCTGCTCCGCTGATCCCGGTGCTGGGAGGCATATTACCCTTTTACTATATAGGATAGAGGCCTGGTGCATGGGTAGGGGCTGGCTGGTTTGCCCTGAAGGGTGTCCTGGATCAGGGTGGGGGTCCCCACTGGGGTGCCTGGCCAGTCTGGGTGAGGGGCTGAGGGCTGTTTTCCGGCTGGCGAGTGACTAAAGCTTCCAACCGCTCCTTGTTTTCTTCTCTTTTTTTTTTTTTTTTCTGGGCCAGCTTTAGCTCTGAGGCCTCGCTGCTGAAAACATAGATACAATGTTGCGGTCCGAGCCCGGCTGAATGGAAGCCCTTTTCTGGGGTTTTGTTTAGCTTCTTATTTGCAACATAGTATATAGTTGCTTAGAGTTGCAACTGAGAGGCTGGCAAGTGAGGCGGGGAACGTTGGAGTCTGCAGCAAGCAAGCCTCGTGCTCGCTTCAGTGCCTGGCTGCCGGCCGCCATCTTGGCTGACAGTTAATTTGCATATACTCACTGATTAGCCAATGAAAAGGGTAGCGGTCGTACGCCAATTACCATGTTTCTCTTTTATTAGTGTAGATTAGCTGGGGAGAGTTCTGTGCTGCTCCCTCTGTTGAGGTTAACAAGGCATCTGCATATATAAAGGTGGTGGCTGAGGTAGATAGGGCTTGTTTGCAAATTACTGCCCAGGAATTATTTTTTTTTATTTTTTTTTTAAATATATTTTATTGATTTTTTACAGAGAGGAAGGGAGAGAGATAGAGAGTTAGAAACATCGATGAGAGAGAAACATCGATCAGCCGCCTCCTGCACATCTCCTACTGGGGGTGTGCCCGCAACCCAGGTACATGCCCTTGACCGGAATCGAACCTGGGACCTTTCAGTCCGCAGGCCGACGCTCTATCCACTGAGCCAAACCGGTTTCGGCAGGAATTATTTTTTTAAAGCCCTTTTATATAAATGCCAAGACATTTTAATTCTGAATTTTTTTTTCTACAAATGCCTGTGATGTGAATAGGTATTACTCTATTTCATTGAAAAGTCTGAGGCATAGAAAGGTTAAATGATTTGCTGAAGGACATAACAAATGAATAGTGACCAGGAGATAGAAATTACATGACTTCTAGTCCAATGCCTCAGACCAGGCTCATTCTACATGGATGTTATGTTCATAGTTACTATTATGGGCCCAAAGGACCTGGATTCATCTCACATTTCCTGTATTGTAACAGTATGCAGATGGCGCACATAAAAGGAAGGTTACAAGTCAAATGTTGTATCGTGGACAGAAAATAGACTATCAAATTGAAACATGATCCTTTCTATTATTCCACTTTTATCTGAGGCCTATTTTTCTCTTTAGTCACATAAAAATACAATTTATTTTTTTTGTGTAGATGGTATATCCTAGTTTGAAATTATTTCTGTCAATTGCAAAATAAAGTTATCAACTATATAAAATGAAAAAAAGATCACTGTGGCAACTTCAAAAATAATAAAGTATGCTATTATAAGAGGTAAATTTTTACACTAGCAGCAATTTATAATAAAACATAAAATCCATACTTATTTCTTGAAAAATAAATTGGACTGCATTTGTACCCACTACTTTATAGCCACATACTGTATTAGAGGAGAAAACTGTAATGCAGAATGGAAATACACATATAGAAAAATATTTCCTAGAGCTGTTTTAGTGACTGAGACTAAGGTAAGCTTCTTTTGTTAAGACTGCATGCTGATATATCACGAATTGAATCTTGGAGTAGGGGCTTAGAGGAAATGGCCCTGTAGGCATTATCCAGAGCTGTGGCGGGGAGTTAATCCACGTGGGGGTGGGAAAGAGGAACAGAGCACCTGTCTGTGGCACAGAGGCAGGGCAGCTGGAAACAAATGTGAGATGTGTCAAGGGTGACACTTCTAACAGGTCCTGGAAGGGCAATGAGCCAAACCTCACAAACAGCAGTGAGGTCCCACAGACGAACAAAGCGAATAACTGGTGACAAGTGTGGGCACAGAGGAAGAGTACATCTCTGTGCCAGTACCAACCCTGAGAGGCCCACAGGGCAGCTCGGAGTCGAGTCTCCTGGCGGTAGTTGTGCACACAGGGACCCAGGTGAAGGAGCACTTGGTCTGAAGACAGGGCCCCACAGTTGGAGGGCGAGAGCCCAAGCAGCGGTCTCAAGGGCAGGTAGACATACTCTTTGGGTCTCTCTCTATTCTGGAAGAGGAAGGAAATAGTGAAAGGGAAAAATACCACACAGAGAAAGAAATCAGGTCCAACTTGTGATGCAAGATACCCCAAGCTAGTAAAGCCTTGGACCATTTTAATATATATAAAGAGATTTTGAGGTAACACATACTACTTTTGTTAATAAAAGGAAAACCACAGTGTTCTGTGACTCACTGAACATCTAGTGCAGGGGTGGGCAAACTGTTTGACTCGAGGGCCACAATGGGTTCTTAAACTGGACCGGAGGGCCGGAACAAAAGCATGGATGGAGTGTTTGTGTGAACTAATATAAATTCAAAGTAAACATCATTACATAAAAGGGTACGGTCTTTTTTTTTTTTTTAGTTTTATTCATTTCAAACGGGCCGGATCCAGCCCGTGAGCCGTAGTTTGCCCACGGCTGATCTAGTGTATGTCAAGCCATTCTGATCTCATGCAACTCTTACGAAAACCTGCTAGGAAACCTTATTATGCCACTCTGAAACCTGGGGAAACTGAGCTCCAAAAAAGTTTTATTAATCCCCCAAGGGCACCCAGTGGCAATGTCCGGATTCCAACAGGTCTCAAGAAGTTTCTGCCTGGCTCACCTGTCTCTGCCATTTAAGGGCCCACATGCCTCAGAAGTTTCCACTATAGATGCAATCATTAAAGCTATACAAGGCAACAGTTTCTGGAATGCAGACTGTTGATCTGTTTATTTTTATGTTTTTGCTGCATGTGTAAGCACTGCTTTGCATGTATGTACCTTTCTTTCTTCCAGGGATGGACATTGCTTGGCAGATCCCTCCTATTCCATAGGAGGGTGCTACCAGTCAAGGAACTTGATGTAGTAAGTGAAATAAGGCTAGATTCACTCTGACTCAAATAGAAGAGAGACCTGTTTGTTCAGGTAAGAGAATAATCACTGGCTGGGTCTGGAGCTTCAGGAACGGACTGATTCAGGGACTTCTGTGTTGTCCCCAGAGCCTGGCTCCTCCTCTCTGCCCATTCCCCAGCTGTCTTCCTCTGTGCACCCAAGAGTGTGCACACAGGAGGAAGTTCTAGGCCTTACATTCTTCACACCCAGGAAACACTAGTCTTTCTTTGGCCCATCATTTCCAACAGGAATATTGAGACTCACTGTGATTGGATAGACAGAGATCATCAAACAGCTGAATGTAGTTTGCTGGTTGGCCTGGGACTGGGCATTGTGAGCCATTTCCAAAGTTGGAATGGTCATAAGTATTGATAGTAGAAGAGGATAGGGTTCCTCTAGATCAGTGGTTCTCAACCTTCTGGCCCTTTAAATACAGTTCCTCATGTTGTAACCCAACCATAAAATTATTTTTGTTGCTACTTCATAAATGTAATATTGCTACTGTTATGAATCGTAATGTAAATATCTGATATGCAGGATGGTCTTAGGCGACCCCTGTGAAAGGGTTGTTCAACCGCCAAAGGGGTCGCGACCCACAGGTTGAGAAATGCTGCTCTAGATGAAAACTGGAGTTAGTTACTAGGATTATGAACATTGGATTCTGGGCAGTAAGACATCAAATATCTCTGATGGGAGAGATAAGACACAGGAGGTTTAGTAAAATCTGAACTGCAAAGTCAGTACCAGGTGTTTAACTTGGGCTCTGTGTGTGTACCCTGGTGGCTAACTCTAATGTTGTTATAAAGGGGTTGATAGGATGAGTTTATACTTTATATTTGTGGTGAATAGAATAAATCCATTCCTCAACATGTTTTCTTTAAGATATAATATAATATATGAATGTGATGAATAAACCAAACAGCCTGGGGAAATTACAATGAAAATAGAAGTCTCCTTTTCCCTTATCATCACGCTCTATTCCCCAAATCTTTATCCTTCTTCCTCAAGGTAACCACTATAATAGATTTTCTGTTCAATTCTAAAAATAAAAATGCATACATCTATGTGTGTGTTTTTTCCTCCAAAATTTCATAATAGAAAAAGAAGAAACATTTCTCAGCTCATTCAATGAGGCTAGTACAACCCATTTTAAAATATAAAAAGGGAAAAGCTCAGGTCATTTCATTTTTTAATATATTGGCACAAAAATGTTAACATAGCAGATTAAATGCAAATATGTATAAAAATATACCATGAATAGAATATTTTATCTCAGATACACAAGAATAGTTTCTATCAGATAATCCACAAATGTCATTTATTACATTAATAAATCAAAATGGAAAATTTAGATAATCCCATTAAATGGAAAAGATGCCTGATAAAATTACTCATTCAACACAAAATTTTTAGTAAATTAGCAATAAAAGGAAACTTTTCTAACCTGATAAATAGTATCAATAATAAATAAAAGTGAACATCAGTCTCAAGTTATAACTGTCCAAACATTATTTTTAAAATAAGGAATGAGATAAAATGTCCCCATCACAACTTCTAATGGCAATCCGAGACAGTGTAATGAGAAAAGAAAAAGGAATTAGAGGACTAAAGAGTGAAATGTAGGAAATTTAAAATTATTTATATGTGATAAGGTTGTTTTCATGAAGAGCCAAAAAATTCTAAAAATCATTAGAAATTATAGAAAAATTTCCCCAAGAATATTAGATATAAAATTAACTTAGTTGAGCCCTAGCCAGTTTGACTCAGTGGATAGAGTGTCAACCTGCAGACTGAAGGGTCCTGGGTTAGATTCCATTAAGGGCACATACCTCAGTTGTAGGCTCCCGGCCCTTGTCAGGGGCATATGGGAGGCAACCAATCGATGTGTCTCTTCACATTGGTGTTTCTCTCAGTCTCTCCCTCTCCCTTCCACTCTCTCTTAAAAAAAAAAAATGAATGAAAAAAATATCCTCGGGGGAGGATTAAAATTAAGTCAGTTGAGTTTTTATATACCAGGAACATAGTACTCAGAAACAATTAAAGAAAAGATATTTATGGTAGCATCAGAAAATATTACTCATTTTGGTGGTTGTCACACAATGCAATATACAGGTGATGTATCTTAGAATTGTACATTTAAAACCTATATAATTTTATTAACCAATGTCATCACAATGAATTTAATTTAAAAATATAACAAAAATGTACAAGAAATCTGTAGGAAAATTATAAAAAATAATTTAATCACAATTAACCTTAAAGAACTATCATGATCATGAATAAGAACACAGGATATGTAAAACTATAAATTTTCACTTAAATAGACAAGTTTCTAATACATTTACAATCAAATCTATTTATTGATTTAATAAGAAGATACTAACTTTTTCATGGAAGAGTAAAGGACCAAAACTAGCTAGACTATTTTTGAAGACAGGAAGAAGTTATCTTATCAGATACCGGGATTTACTAAGAAGTTAATAAAAGTGAGTCAGTATTACATTGGTGCAGAAACAGACCAATTGATCAGTGGAATAGAGAACCAAGAAACAGACTTACACATCGATGGAATTTTGGAGTATTATAAATGGGGCATTTCAGATGAGTGGAAAAATGAGGGACTGGCAAATAAAAGAAACTGGACAATAATGTAAAACATATGGAAAAAGATGAATTTGGAGCTCTCTTTTGTGTAATATACAGTTGGGCCTTGACTTACAAGTTTAATTCGTTCTGTGACGGAGCTCATAACTCAAATTACTCGTATGTCAAATCAATTTGACAAATCAGTTTGCTGGGCTGATGTTGTGGCATTCACTGTGATGTTTGCTGCGCCAACTAGCGGTGGGGTATCTGAAGCTGGCTCGTAACCCAAATTTTAGCTCACAACTCAAAGCAAAAAATCGGCCGAGAGACGGCTCATATCTCGAAAAACTCATTAGTCGGGACACTCGTAAGTCAAGGCCCCACTGTACAAGAAAATTCTGAAGGATTAAGGGATTAGTTGTCAAGACAAAATCTTATTAGAAGCTCCATATGACTTTTTTTAGATATACTGTAGCCTAAAAATGGAATATTATGCAGTATTCAAAACTAATGAATTAGGCAGACACACAACAATATGGAGGACCCTAATTGATCTAAGATTAAGAGAAATAATAAGCCTTAAAAGATATCTACATCATGATGTCCTTTTAATAAAGATACTAGAGGCCCGGTGCACAAAATTCGTGTACTGGGGGGGGGCGTGTCCCTCAGCCCAGCCTACACCCTCTCCAATCTGGGACCCTTCAAGGGATGTCCAACTGCCGATTTAGGCCCGATCCCACCAGACCTGCAGGGAAGGGCTGTTGGGGGCGACCAGGCCTGTAGGGGAGGGCAGTTGGGGGTGACCAGGCTGGCAGGGGAGGGCAGTTGGGGGCAATCGGGCTGGCAGGGGAACAGTTAGGCATCGATCAGGCTGGCAAGGGAGTGGTTAGGGGGTGATCAGGCTGGCAGGCAGAAGTAGTTAGGGGCAATCATGCAGGCAGGCAGGCGAGTGGTTGGGAGCCAGCAGTCCCAGATTGTGAGAGGGATGTTCGACTGCTGGACATCCCCCGAGGGGTCCCAGATTGGAGAGGGTGCAGGCTGGGCTGAGGGACACCCCCCTCCCCGCCCCCGCATGAATTTCATGCACCGGGCCTCTAGTATAGAATATTTTAAGGAAAATGTTATAGTTTTGTGTTTTACATTAAGGTTTGTATTCCATTTGAGTTAATTTTTGTAAAGGGTATATGTTCTGTATCTACCTTGATATTTTTGCATGTGGATATTCAGTTGTTCCAGCACCATTTGCTGATGAGAATATCTTTGCTTCATCACATTGCCTTTAACTTTGTTAAAGACCAGTTGACTGTATTAAAGTGGGTCTATTTCTGGACTATCTATTCAGTTAATCTATTTGTCTGTTGTTTTGCCAATACCACACTGCCTTGATTACTGTAGTTTTATAGTAAGTCTTGAATTCAGGTAGTGTCAGTCCTTCAACTTTGTTGTTCCTCTTCAATATTGTGGTAGCTACTCTAGGTCTTTTGCCTCTTCATATAAACTTCAGCATCAATTTGTCAGTATCCACAAAATAACTTCCTGAGATTGCATTGAATCAAGTTGAGAAGAACTTGATATGATTTCTATCTATGAACAAGGACTGTCTCTTCATTTATTTAGTATTTGATTTTGTTCCTCAAAGTTTTGTAGTTTTCCTCCTATAGATCTTTTACATTTTCTGTTAAATATACACTGAGTGGCCAGATTATTATGACCACCTGACATTTGTAGGCAAATTAGCTATAATTTTGCACTGAAGTTGCTAGAGGGCCAGATCATTATAAATAGGGAAGCAGGTTGTTTACCACAAGTATCATTGCTGATCAAGTTCATCCTATCATGTTGATGGCATATCCCAATGGAGATGGCTTCTTCCAAGACAATGCGCCATGCCATGGTGCTCATATTGTGCAGGAGTGGTTTCAAGAACATGAGGGAGACTTTACCTTGCTTAGGTGGCCCCCACAATCACCAGATCTCAATCCAATTGAGCATTTGTGGGATGAAGTTAAAAGAGCCATCAGGCAGCTGGTTCCACAACCATCAAATCTCACAGAACTGGTCAGTGCTATTCATCAGGCATGGTGTCAGATTTCTCTCATCACCTTTCAACATCTCATGGAGTCAATGCCAAGAAGAACTGCCGCAGTATGGAAGGCAAAAGGTGGCCCAACGAAGTACTGATGGGGTGGTCATAATAATCTGGACACTCAGTGTAAATATATATATCCCACGTTCAAAGACTGTTAATCACTTTTTTTACCCATTATCTTAAAAAAAAAATCACTTCTACTGTTGTGGTAAACAACCTTCTCCCCTATATATAATGGTCTGGCCCTCTAGCAACTTCAGTGCGAAATTATAGCTAATTTGCCTACAATATCAGGTGGTCATAATAATCTGGCCACTCAGTGTATACCTACATATTTTATTTTGGGTGGTGCTAATGTAATTGGTATTGTGTTCTTAATGTCAAATCCCACTTGTTCATTCTTGTTTCTTGCAACCTTGCTATAACCTTTATTAATTCCAGGAGTTTTGGGTCAATTCTTTCAGATTTCTACATAGACAATTATGTCATCTGTGAACAAAGATGGTTTTATTTCTTCCTTCCCAATATTTGTTTTCTTTTCTTTTCCTATTGCATTAGCTAAAAATTTCAGTATGATGTTGAAAAGGAATGGTGAGAAGGCACATCCTTGCCTTGTACCTGAGCTGTGTGGGAAAGCTTCAAGTTTCTCACTGTTAAGTATGCCATTAATTATATTTTTTTTGTGTGTGGTTATTTATCAAGTTGGGGAAGTTCCCTTCTATTCCTAGTTTACTGAGAGTTTTTTACTATCAAATGAATTATTCATTTACTAGAGTCCCGGCGCATGAAATTCATGCACTGGGAGGGTGAGTCCCTCAGCCCAGCCTGCACCCTCTCGCAGTCCAGGACCCCTCATGGGATGTCCGCCTGCTGGCTTAGGCCCATTCCCCATGGGTTTGAAATCCCTCTCACATTCTGGGACCCCTTGCTCCTTACTGCCCGCCTGCTCACTGCTTCTTACCACTCAGCTCGCTGCTCCTTAGCACTGCCATGGAGGCAAGAGAGGCTCCAGCCACCGCCACTGCACTCGCCAGCTGTGAGCCATATCTTTCTGTGTGGTTGTCTGTGGGCCAACTGCTCTCTTTCTTCTCACTTAGGGCGAGCAGCATGAGCTGCCAGGAGCTGAGGGGAGTGGCCAGGCCCACAGGGTGAGAGGTGGACACAGAAGACACTATCTCACCCAACTGTGGGGTGGGCTGGCTGGCCTTCATCTGCCTGACCCCACCCAGGCAAAGAACTCTCTATCCTTCTATCTGTGAAACCTGTCACTCTTGCCAGGCCTCCCCCAAAGTGAGTTCAGCTCAATCCCTGAATGTAAAAGGGCATGGCGGTGGGGAGGACCTCCACTCCAGTGCCCCCTAATTCCCAGCGACAGGACCTGGTCAACAGGACCTGATCCCAGGATGGGTGGCCACAGCTGCAGAACATAGATCTGTTTCAAGAAAAGTTGGGAATGCAGACTTTCGTATGAGCCCCTATTCCAAAAGGTAGCAGTTAATTCACATTGTGGCAAAGACACCTTCAAGAGTAACATAAGTGGGTAAAGTCAGGGTCAAGCCAGGCCATTTCCTCATCCAATCTCTCTGAGGTGCGTGAACAGAACCAAGTCTCAGCTCTTCGCAGGACACTTCCGGGGGTTTTTTAAGCCTAAACGACAGTAGTCTGTCTCCATTCTTATTCTTTGGGAATTTTTATCGTTAGATAAAAGGATATGTACATTGGGGCAATCCTCTCAAGATACAATATTCCAGTTGCACCCATGTGACGATGACAGCGCCCCTCAGAGGGAGGGAGCCAACAGATGGGGAGCAGGGAATTCTGAAAACCAAAGCAAAGGTTCAGAACACAGAAGAAGTGCTTGGTGTTCTGCTGAGAAACTTGGACTCCTTCCTCTGAGGTCACACAACTGTCACATGCCAGGCAGTCACTCAGAAATATCTTGGCATCAGCCAACTTATGGGATTCTCCCTTCTCTCTGTTCTCCTGAGCCGGGCTCCGGACGTTGACTGCAGCATTCTCTTGGTCATTGTTTTTCGTTTTTTGTTTCCCCCAAATGTTACAAAGTTTATATGAATACTAGAGGCCCGGTGCACAAAAATTTGTGCACTCAGGGGGGGCGGGGGGAGGGGGTTCCCCCAGCCCGGCCTGTGCCCTCTCACAGTCTGGGACCCCTCGGGAGATAACGACCTGCTGGCTTAGGCCTGCTCCCCGGTGGCACAGGGGAGGCCCAATCCCTAGGTGCAGCCCCTGGTCAGGCTCAGAGCAGGGCAGATTGGGGAGTTGGGGCGCCGCCCCATCATGCACAGAGCAGGGCGGATCGGGAGGTTGCGATGCCACCCTCAGTCACGCTCAGGGTAGGGCTGATTGGGG
>NW_005370700.1:1950874-1957865 GCF_000412655.1 Myotis brandtii
GAACTAATTGGTCAAGCTGAGGCAGAGGTGGGTGCCATATCAGCCATCTTTGGTGCCTTTTACCCTTTCCCACCCCAGCTCTGTTGTAAAACCCCAGAGCCCTGGATTCCAAAGGCCCCATCCAGAGAAGAGGCCCTGGAAGGGGGTGAGAGGAAGTGAGTAGGGCAAGTTTGAAAGCCGATATGCCTGTGTGCTGAGGGATGGCCAGAGACACTGGTGAGAGGTAGCAGGGGAAGGGCTCTCATACATACCCTCCTGTGGGGGCCACAGGTGAAGGAAGCCAGGAGAGTAGGGTAGGGATGGGGCACCATGGCCCCAGCCTCTAAGGCATCCCTGTCTGTCCTCTGCAGTGAACATGAAGGAAAGGGGCTGCTTCAGAGGAGGGGCCAGGCCAGGCCAGGTGACCATCTTGAGTTCTGGCTGAGGTGATGGTCCTAACCCTGAGATGCCTTCTAACTGGTGATGGACCCAGACCTGACTGACTGCCACTGCTCCGAGGTCACCTGGGACCCAGGCCTGACTCCAGCCACTGCAGGCGCCCAGAACCCAGGCCTGACTCCTGCCCGGGACCCAGGCCTGACTCCCACCGCTGCAGGTGCCCAGGCACAGAAAGCCCCCCCTGCTGTGCACGCCTCCTGCTGGCCTGTTCATATGCAAATTGGTCGTTACTGTGATGCTGTTAGGGCCAATTTGCATATTACCTCTTTATTATATAGATATTATGGTGTTTTTTATATCTAAGCATTTGTTTTTGGTTCCTTCTTAGGATTTACATTTTTCTGATTACATTGCTCATCTTCCTTGCTTGCTGTCTACTTTTTCCATTAGAGTCCTTAAACATATTAATCATAGTGTTATAAATTTCTGGTCTGATAATTCCAGCCTCCCTGCATATCTCAGTTTGAGGCTTGCTTTGTCTTTTCAAATTGTGTTCTTTCCCTGGTACTCTACTTTGATAATATCCCAGCAGGTTAGGCTTTACTTATCTAGTTTCTCCTGAGGGCAGGCCTTGTTTAGAAGAACAGAGTGCTATGGTATATTTCAAAATAGTTCAGCTTCCCTCTTTCCCTCATGGAAGGAAAATGGAATTTTCCTTAGATATATATACTCTAGGAACCTAGTCAAGCTCCTGGAGGTAAATATCACAGACTTGTGGGGGCCTCCCTATGACTGGGTTTCCCTGGGTTTTTAACTCTCAGAGTTTTCTGCACCAAGCTGTGGCAAGATGTCAATTACAATTCAGGTTTTCCTATTCTGGTACATGTTTCTGTAGCAGGCAGTTTTCATTTTTAAGTCTCTGTCTCAATAAATTGTTACTCTCTGCTTAATGACAGGATACAGTCTGAGAAATGTGTTAGGTGATTTTGTTGTGTGAACATCAGAGAATGCACTTACACAAACCTTAGATGGTATATAGCCTATTATACACTTAGGCTATAGGGGTAGCCTATTGCTGTTAGGCCACAAACCTATACAGCATGTTATAGTACTGAATATGTAGTCAATTATAACACAATGATAAGTATTTGTGTATCTAAATATAGAAAAGATACAGTATAAATATGGTATAAAAGATTAAAAAAATGGTGACCTGTATAGGGCATTTATCATGAATGGAGCTTGCAGGAGTTGACTTGCTCTGGGTGAGTCAGTGAGTGAGTGGTGAGTGACTGTGAAGCCTAAGACATTACTATGCACCACTGTAGATTCTGTAAATATTGTCAGACAAGCCCTTCCCTTGCTTCTTTCCCACAGGGTCAGAAATAGAACATCGAAGCTGCCAATGCCACTCCATGAACAGGGATGTGGACTAGATTAATTGGAAATATTGAGAAGTAACTGGCTGGGGAAGGTGTAGGTTTCAGGAAGGGGTGAAAGGTGGCCACAGAACGTTTTTAGTAAAGTGGCAGTGACATGTCATAACAGCTAAGGTAGCTCTGTGGACCTGTGTCCTTGTACAGAATCTTAGTTCCTCAACAAAGAATTTACAGCAATGTACTCTGAAGACCATCCGTCTAGATCTTGGAGGGCTATAGTACCCTCTGACTGTGTAGCACTGGAGGGACCACTCCTCTGAAATAGGTCAGTGGCTGGCTGATCAGGTTGCAATATATGCACTCAGAATTATGCTGTGAGTGAGAGGGAATCTATTTCAAGCCCCATTGATACTTCTCCCTTCAGAGAAATATAAAATTTTTCTTTCATTTCTTACAGAAAATCTAGCTTCATTATAATCTGATGGGACCACTGTTGTCTATGTGGTTCATTATTGACTGAAACGTCATCTTAAGATGTATTTCAATTTGTTCAGGTTTTTAGTTGTTGTTAGAATGTCCTGGCAGCTTCCAGCTCCTTACATGCAGAACCAGAAACTGGAAGTACAGTTGTATTAGTTTTTTATTGCTGCTATGAAAAATTATCCCACAATTAGTGGTTTAAAATTACACAGATGTATTATCTTACAGGTCTAAAAGTCAGAAGTCTGAAGTGGGATCCACTGGCTAAACTCAAAGTATCAGCAAAATTGTGTTCTTTCTGGAGGCTCTAGAGACAATACATTTTCTTGCCCTTTCTAGCTTCTAGAACACACCTGCATCCCTTCCTCCATCTTAAAAGCCATTAATGGCTGGTTAAGTCTTTCACATCATTCTGACACTGATTCTTCTACTTTTAAGGACCCTTGTGATTTTATTGGGCCCACCGAGGTAATCCTGGGTAACTTCCTATTTTTTCAATCAGCTCATTAGCAAGCTCAATTTTGTCTGCTGCATTAATTCCCTCTTGCCATGTAACAATATATTCATAGGTTCTGGGGATTAGGGCATGAGCATCTTGGCGGTGGTGGTATTGGGGGAGGCTACTAACCTGCCTACCATAGCAATCACATAGCTTATGACTTTGAAGGCAGCTTTTCAGACAACCAATGCCTCCTATGTAAATAGCTACGTATAGTGAGAGTCCATACTATGTCCTGTGTTGTCTATTAATATTGATATACAAATAGCCATCCTATTTTAGTTATTTAGCTTTCTGATATGATTAATATTAATCTTAATTTACAAAGCTGAATCCACATTTCTGTTTTAATATGTCCAGTATGCTAGCTCCTTAATTTTGTTAAGGTCTATAAAATAGCTCAAAATAGAAAAAAAAATGAGTGGATTTAATTATATTCACTTGTTTGGTCACATTTGTTATATTGGTCTAATTAGTGGCAAGCAACTTTTATGTATATGTCTAAGTATCACCACTGTATGTTCAGATGAAAGGCATATGGAGGAAATATTGCTAAGACAAAATGAGTATAAAATTTAACTGTCATCCAAGTAGATAAAGTAGTAATTTTTTAGAGTTTTTATTTAAATTATTGATAAATTGGAACTTATACTTATTCTGAACATTTTTGGGGAAAATGAATAACCATTAGAAATTGCATTCTAATTCTTTATACATGACTGAAATATTTCAAGACATTTCATCAATTTCCTAGAGGCAAAATTAAATACAAGTACCATTTTAAATTATACAGTATAAACAATTAAAAAATCTTATTACCTTTTGCAATTTTCTATTCTGAATATTTTTTTCTTTCAAAAGCTTATCTATGTTCTCAAATAGTGGTTGCCATTGACTTAATTTTTGAATTTAATTCCATTTTAATTTCATTGAAATTACATTTTAATAATTTTCAATGACCTATATTTAATAAGTAGTAAAATACATAGGCACAACAATCTTTCTCTTACTAGCTATAGTTGACTGATTCCAAATGCTACCAACTTTTACAAGTACATTTTATAAGAGGGTAGCAATGACCTCTTGGAGCCCCTCCTTGTTGTGTTAATCTCCAGGTAGCCACATTACATATGTATGATTTAATGTTGGAATTATAAATCCTCAAAAAGCCTTAGGGAAGGCATCTTCAGAACCAGATAGAAGTGTACTTTATTTTAATTGTCGTCCATTTGCAAACCAAATCCAGAACAAGATATTGCAGACCTGCATGTTTGTATAACATAACCCCTCTTTCTGTCATGCTCCTTTATTTATGTACTACATTCTGCCATCACTGGTTAATTAACTCTCTTTGTCCTTGGTATCCAGGTGAGTGTTTCTGCCAGTCACATTTTCCTGGTAGGCATCTTGAGAGAATGAGTATGTGAACAGTATGCCTCCACATGTTCTGCATACAGATTCTATTGAATGGTGCTAAAGGGAAAAGAGGTTGTAAGACAGAGCTTTCCCGATGAGATAAAAGATGTAAGGAGATGTTTTAATCAGTGTTTTGAACCTAGTTTGTTGAATTTAATTAAATGAACCTGGGTTAGAAAGGCAACTATTCTACAGTCTGTGGAGGATACAAAGATAAATGCGTGCAGTTTTATCTCTCAGTTTAAAATCAAGAGAGGCAGGTAGATTTGTAACTAATTATAATATAGGCAGAACATTATAGAGGAAAGGGAAGAGTAGATGGATTTCAATTTTATTTTTGTGGTAGGTTGTAAATTTTGTGGGTTTTTAATTTTTTATATATATTTCAATAATTACAGACTCTTAACAAGTTGCAAAAACAACATGGAGAGATCCCATGTACTCATCTCCCAGTTTCCCCCAATGGTGCCATCTTATATAACTAGTACATTAATCAAAACTAGGAAATTGACACTGATACAATACAACTAACTAGACTACAGACTTTATTGAGTAGTCTTTTAAGATATAAAAATGGAGGCAGGAAGGAAAATGAACTCCAGGTTAAGGAAATAGCATTTAGTTGAGGGTAAGTCATGAGAGAATTTGGATTGTTCAAGAAATCTGCTTAGATTGATAGTTATCAATGGAGAAGGGGGTTGGGGGGGTGGCCAAAATGGGTGAAGGGGATCAACTATATGGTGATGGATAGTAACTAGTTTTTTGATTACCTTCCACTTTGTAGTGTATACAGATGTCAAATGATAGTATTGTACACCTGAAACTTACATGATGTTATATACCTCAACACAAAAAGTTAAAAAATAAAAGGAAAATAATTCTACTAAAGGGAACCTTAACAAACTGGTCAGTTTTCCATTTTATAAATGAACTAATGAGGCCCAGAGAGATTAGACAACTTGCTTATTTCATTTTCTTTCCTTGGTTAGTGAATGCGTTTAGGTATTTTTATACATTATACACCTAAGTCCTGGTCTCTGGGATCTTAGTCTGGTACATTTCTCCCCCAACTATGGTTTTCTTTGATGGGATAAACACAAGATTATTCTTTTGGAATCTGTATCAAGATCCCACTTTAGGCATATCTTTTTTTTCTGAGTCCATAGAGCTTAGTGCAATGCCTGGCACATTATAGGTGCTCAGTAAATATTTATTGAATAAATGAACCAGTGAATTATTTTTTAGCCCCTAGAAACTGGAGGTGAGGCAAATCAACAGAAGATAACAGGAAGATAAGTCGTACCCACATTTAACTCACTGCAATGGAAATTCATCACTAAAAGTCAATTTGCAGTTGGGCAAAATTCCAGTTACAAGGAGGAAATTGGGCAGAGAAACACGTTTTACTTGTATTCTGATGAATTAAAAATGCACACAGGTAATGACCCCCATTTCAGCTGTGCTGAGCAGTAAATCTGTAAATGAAAGGTGTGCTAATCCAATGCAAGACACCGTATATCCTCCTTTTCTGCCTTTTGAACACATATATCAGCTGTCCCTTCATAGGAGTCATTATAGTTTTAGCTTAATTCCAAGCTTAAAACCAGAATCATTACCTAAATGCTGCTTTTCTTATTGAACAGTCTGTAGGATAGCTTGTTGCCAAATTAAGCTGCACACAGCACTTGTTAACTTAATTAGCAACCTAACTGCTCAACCTCAGTCTGACAAAATGCATGTCAGAAAGAGGGGTTATGTTGTATTGCTTTGAAACTATAGCCACTTCAAGAGAAGCACAGTCCTGCAGATATTTATTTTCCCTTTTGGGCTGGAGGAAAATCTGATTTCCTGGGAAGGTCTTCTACTTCCTATTGAAGCCCAAACATCATTAGGGAGCCAGAACCTTCCAGGGCTGTGAAACAGACCTTTTTCAAAGGCTGCATGCAAGAGAACTCCCCAAGGGCTAATAGATACACTTGTGTCTCCAATAATAGCACAGAAAGCAAACCAATTAATTAGAGAGGATGCACTGAAAGAACTCCATTTATCACCACATGGCCCAAGTAATAAATAAATTCTTTAAAAGCTTAGTGAAAGCAGGAATCAAGAAGGCAATTGCCAAGGATTTGACCTGGTGTGTTTGTGACTATCCTGAGATTAGCAGCAGTTTTAAGACTTCCTTATGGTGAGGAGCATGGCAATTTTATGTGATGAGGGTCTGTGTAGGCTGACTCCCCAAGAGATCTTAGACTGTTGTCCGGTTTCTCTCTTCCTTAAAATCTGTTGCTGTCTCTCTGACTCAGATGTAACCTCGTGGAAATAGTCTTGTTTTTGATTCTTGAAAAACAGAGGCTCTGGTCTGAAATGCTGATATCAAATGAACATAGGCTTATTCTTGCTGTTCTTCTGGAATCCCAAAATGCAGAATTGTCTGCCTTCTGGCTGCTGTGTACTGAGAGAGAGAGAGAGAGAGAGAGAGAGAGAGAGAGAGAGAGAGAGAGAGAAGAAATCTAGAAGTAATGAAGACTATCATAATTTAAATATACATTGAGAATATCTATTTGATGGGTCTTAGAGATTTACTTAGATATGCTTGTTAATTCTATGACTATTATACACACACACACACACACACACACAGGGTGGAGCAAAAGCAGGTTTACCAGTATAGTTGTATGTCAAACATAGAGTTTATTCCTGTATTATTATTTATTAATTATTGTATCATTTTTCCATATGAACAACTGTAAACTACTCTTGCCCCATCCTATATGTGTGTGTGTGTGTGTGTGTGTGTGTGTGTGTGTGTGTGAGAGAGAGAGAGAGAGAGAGAGAGAGA
>NW_005370700.1:1957979-1960592 GCF_000412655.1 Myotis brandtii
CACCGCTGCTGATCAGGCCCTCCCCCAGCGCAGACGCGAGGAGGCCCCTGCCACTTCGCCCCCAGCACTGCGCGCGCAACCTTCTCCTGTCCAGTCGACCCGTTAAGGTGTATTTCTCTATTTTAGATGATAGATAGATAGATAGATAGATAGATAGATAATTTTTTCTCTCCACCATCCATTTGCTTGTGGCATGCCTCTAGGTCTCTGGCATATAGAAGAAAAACAATAGTACATAAGATAAAATGGGTTTTCTGACAAGTCACTTGTTCCCATTTTCTCCCTTATTTTCTTTGTCTGAGCCTCCTTTCTCCTGTAACTTGTCATATCACTGCATTTTGCCAGGGCCTTAGAAGCCCACATTGATTCTTCTCTCACACATACACAAAAATGCCCACCTGGTTGCCATATATTTTGTGCTACGAAACACTTTGGAGAAGTCTTGTAAAGGAAGGGCAGCTTTATTGTAAGTGGTTCACCCAAACTAATTCTGAGATCTGTGTGTGAACCCTACTGTGTCTGTAAAAGTTTGCTGCTTGTCTTAGAAGTTACAGTAGCTGTTATTGAACTAAAGAAAAGTATTCCTAATAATTTGGGAGTTGTTCTATGGAGCCTAGTTATGGGGTAGACATATTGACTTGGTATACATTACAACTGGAAAACATTAACAGATGAGTTGGTCCCTGTGTAAGGATGACAAATATCTCATGTCCTCTGTCTCCATTCATGGCATTTTGTGTCCATCTCAATGTGACAGTTAATACTTTACAGGTCATCTTTATCTGATGTGACTCAGTGAGAATCTGAATTCCTTGGTAACAGGACCACATCCTCTTCATCTTATTAATTCAGCACCTCATACATGCTTGGCACTCTAGAACCTGGAGATAGTTTTGTTAAATGAATTAAAAGTTCTCTTACTCCCTCTGTACCCTGAAAAAGGCATTGGATAATATACATTCTTCTAAGTCAGTTTTATTAATTGAATCAGTGTGAAGCACATGGTTCTGGGGATCACAACAGCTGATCTAGCCTAAGACTTCGCAGGCCTTTCATATGGAGCCAAATGGAAATGGAAATGACCCATGCATTGGCAACATCCAATTTGGCTTGTGTCCTAGTCTTAAAAATAATTCTAGTCCATACCAAGCATTCTTTATGGTGCCACTAACGTTGTTTATATTGATATTAGGGAGGTGACATTATATAATGAAAATTACTATGGATTAAGGGTCAATGTATTGGGGTTCTATAATTCTGTCATACTTTAGATCTATGATTTTAGGAAAGGTTAATTATGTAACTTTTAATATCTTCATAAATCTGGAAAGAACATCTTTGTATATTCTTAAAGCAATGATCTTATTCATTGTTTGGATGTTTATTTTGATTATAACCTTATTAAGCATGTGGTTTGTGGTATGAACAATACAGAAAAGTGAGAGAGAATTATCAACTGGATGGCAAAGGAAAACATACACAACACAAAATCCCAGGGTACAGACCCTCTTGTGTTTTCACACAGGTGCCACGTTATTTCTAGGAGAGCAATCACAGATGGGTTCACAGCACAGCTATGCAGGAGTCAGACGTAACACTTGGATTAAGTTTTTGGATTGGGTTGTCAACCGAGAGACTCAATAATTATGGTTTTGCTCTCTAGGTCCTACCTGAACAATCAGTGTGGTTCTCTGTCTGTACTGCTCTTTAGTGCTAATAAAAGTCTCTTGAGTTGGACAATTTCAGAGAGCCAAGGCTAAAGTGGCATCAACATCACTCTTACCTCCCCCTGCAAAAGAGCAAGTCTGAGCCCCAAGTATATTTTGAAATGAAACCATCAAAATTTTCACCTCTCAATATCAGCATCTTTTTCTGATGAAATATAAAGATATTGTATTTGACCTATCACTGTTAGGATTTACTCTTTAAATCATTTTTTGATATTTTTGTCTTTGATCTTTTGGGTGTACATTTCCATGCATCTGTTTTCTATAGACTTGACAAACTGCTATCTACATTTTTTTGGCCTATTCTAATTATCAAGCTATTGGTTTTTAGCCTCAAACTTACTTTTCTGTGCTCAGCTTCATCTTGCTGAAGCTGGGACTCTGAAAACCATATTTCTGCTTTGCAATTATCTCTTTGCAAGACTCTGCAATTAGGGGTGCTAGAGAGAGAATTCAAAACTGAAGAGGGAGATGGAGAGGGAATGGGCTTGTTCCATTTGTTTCTTGCTTCATTTTTTAAAAATGTATTTTTATTGAGATATAATTGGCATATAATAATTGTGTAAATTCAACGTATACAACTGTTTATCTGATACATTTATATATTGCTATATGATTACCTCTGGGTGAGCTAACACCCTATCATGTCACAGAATTATCTAGTCTATTAGCAACTTTGAAGTTTATAATAGAGTATTATCCTTTATAATAAAGAGGTAATATACAAATTGACCCTCACACCCTCACAAGATGGTTGCCTAGGACCAGGCCGGCAGGGGGGTTAATGAGGGATGACCAAACAACTGAACAGCAGGCTGCATGGGGTGACCAGGCTGGCAGGGGGGTTAGTGAGGGATGATGAAACAACTGAACAGCAGGCTGCATG
>NW_005370700.1:1960624-1967998 GCF_000412655.1 Myotis brandtii
AGGGGCAATCAGGCTGGTGGGGGGTGGCAGTTAGGGGCGACCAGGCAGGCAGGCAGGTGAGTGATTAGGAGCCAGTGGTCCAGCATTGTGAGAAGGATGTCCGACTCCTGGTTGGACATCCCCCAAGGGGTTCCAGATTGGAGAGGGTGCAGGCTGGGCTGATGGGACCCCCCCATGCAAGAATTTTGTGCACCGAGCCTCTAGTTCTTATAATCACGGTGCTGTGCATTAGATCTCCAGGCCTTATTTACCTACTGGTTACAAGTTTGTACCCTTAATCATCTCCCCAACTCTCCCAGTCTTACTTCTTCATCCAATAGCAGCAGTTCTCTGGAGAAGCAGAAATTAACCCCCTTTTGGAATATATGTAACATTTGCAAAGACAGACTTAGGAACACGGGCACCAGCCAGACCTTGAGAGATAGGATTTTCAGTCCCCCAGAGCCCCTCTTAAAGATATCATCTTAGCGTGGGTGTGATAGCTGCTTCAGGCAGTTGCTGCCTTCATCATGGCTCAGTGGTTTTGGTTTTGTTTTGCCTTTTTCAGTTAATATAGTTAGCAATTCTTTATACAAACTTAATTCTACATATTATATCCTCTCTATTAGAAGAGCTATTAGGATTTCTGTCTCTTGACTGGATTGTGACTGACACAGACCCATTAGTCATTTATCCCAGCGTATCCATTTCTGGGTCCCTTCTTGAAGCCAGCCCTAGAAAATATGCTGTCCTGTTTTTTCTGACCTCACAATAAAGAGGCCTAAGCAATTGCTGTAATGGGTTTTGGTAGACACCTCATGAATACATGTAATGAGTCTCAGTCCTTCAATAAAAGGTCACACTCCCCTTCCTATCAAGGCTCTGAAGCCACCACATCTCTAAAGAAAAACACTCAAGGTTGATAGCATTACCATGCATTTTCTGTTTAGTCATCTTTCACACAACTTCATTAAATCATAGGCCTTGGAAGGAAAATTGAGAAATCATTTAGTTAATTTGCTTGCTTCAGGCAGGCAGGACTAAATTTCAATATGTGCATAATTTAGTTTTTCCATCAAAGCTAGACACTAAGCATTCATAAAATGAATAGATGAAATAAGTCCACAACCTAGGTATAATAGATTATAATGACTTGATAAGAAATTTCTTATATGGATGGATGATTTTTTACCCCCAAATCCATACATTTTTTTCTAAATCACCTTATATTGATACTATTTCCTTGAGTTAATACACATATTCTTTTATTTGTATCAAATATTTAATTGTTTTCATGGATATGAAAAAATACTATACAAGTACTCTTAAAATCTCTGTATCATTATCTAAAATAGACTAAATTTTGTTTGGCATTTTATAACGTTCAGAGGTTTCTGTATTCTTCAATTTTACTGTTATTTGTAGCCAAGTCAATGTCAGGAGACTGCAACTTACATGTACAAAGTCTAGAGCATGAATTTTCCAATAATGGATTACATCTTGCTCTGAAGCACACATTCATGTGGTTGTCAGAAACCATTCAATCTTTTAAATTAAAACATCTCAGTCTCTTCTCCTTTAATAGTCTTTTTGGGTCATAACTCAGAAGATAACCTTTTTCTCAAGGAATCTCCCTTTTCCCCTCCTCCTTCCCACGATGCTGCTGGGTGCAGGGAAAGTCTGGCAAAGCCTCCTGGCACCTGAGAGCTGGCTTTGTATCTAGTTGCCATTCTCTCCTCTGGTTGAGATGCTGTTGCTTCTGGTTTCCAGCCATCGGCCTGGGATCTCATTGTCTCCACTGTAATGTGATCCAGCTTGTTTGCTCAGTGCATCTCCATACTGTTTTTGCTGAAGTGAAATGGCCAGGAATTTGGTGTATGATTTGCCAAATGATACTTGTTATAGTTCTTAATCTTAAAGAGTACATGGTCTCATGATGAGACTTCCTTCTATGTATCTTCCTCTGCTGCTGGTCGTTAAGGCCAGGTAATTCACTTCCCATCTCAGTCCTTAAGGCTGTAATGACCCATGAGTGGTTTACCCAGACCTAAAGTCTAATTCAGGATTTCTAGCTATGCCATAAGGCCTAGGAAAGTTTGAGTTAATCTAGGGACTTTGCACATGACACAGAAATCTCATATCTAAGTGTTTACCAAAAAAAGAAGGTCAGGCCTTGTTGATATTTTTGCCTCTTGTTGTGAGGAGCCCAGACATGATGAACTCTGATCAGACTCAGGCTTGGGTTCTGCAAAGCCATTATCAGTGGAATTCAATTTATTTTGTTTACCTATCCCCAAAATAATTTTGAAAGTCTATTTAATCACTACTCACACATTTTTAGTTTAGTTTCATCATAAATTTAAATAGTTGCAAAGGATAGAAGTTTAGTATGTTGTAAATATTGACATTTTAAAATAGAACTGCTGCATCACCTTTAAAAAATGCATCCAGTGTAACTGAATTCATAATGATTGATACTCGCCATCATCTATATTACAAACATTGAACAAACTCTTCTTTAAAACTCACAAATTCTTCTTGGTCCTTTACCTCTAGTTTATATCTCTTTTTCATTTTCCCTTCAGAATTTGTTCTTGTCTATTTTAATGCTTGGAAGTCTTTTAATTATCACCCTGTGGTAGGTTGCAAAACTAGAATTAATGCTTCAGCCATCCTTTGCCAGGTAACTTTGAATTGTCTTCCCAGTTTGACTCGGGTTGATTCTGTGATTTGCTTTGGCCAATGTGATCCTGGGAATGTGACTCGAGCAGAGGTTTATGAAGCTCTGGAGTGACTGGAAGATGAAGCATACCTGAAGCAGAGCTGAGTGTCTCCTAGTCAGTCAACAGTGAAACACACAGGTGTGTGAGCAAGACCAGCCCAAGATAGGCAGAGTCACAAAGCCAACTGCAGCTTCTCGAGATGAATGAGCAAATAAGATACAATCGTTGTGTGAGACTGAGGTTTGGTGTTATTTTTTATGAAGCATTAATGTAGTAAAATCTGACTGAGCCACCCCTCTATACTTTTCTATAAAAATATTAATTTTTTTATTTCTGTGAACATTAGGTGTAAATGATAAAAAATAATGTTTCTTTGTGTTTATCAACGCTGTTATTATAAGTACCCAGTTAATCTAAAGAATTCAATATATTATAAAATTTAATGAATATCTATTAAAATGGTAAAATTTTATTGAAAATCCATTCCATATAAGAAAGATGAAGACATTTTTAATTATTTTAAGAATTTATGGATGAATATTACATTTTATTGAATGAAATAAATTTACAGATGTAAGTGTTCAGAAATCTTGTCCACATATGTAAGTATTTGAGAATGACAGTGGTTTTATTATAGCAGTGGTCTGCAAACTGCGGCCCCTTGAGTGTGGCTCTTCCACAAAATACCACGTGCGGGCGTGCACGTACAGTGAGATTGAAACTTCGTGGCCACACTCAAGGGGCCAAAGAGCCGCATGTGGCTTGCGAGCTGCAGTTTGCCAATCGCTGTATTATAGCAATGTCATTCAATTGTTTATGTCTTCCCTGGTTATATGCCAAATTTCACAATGTGATGTATATCTTGAGTGTGCTTCCACAAAATACCACGTGCGGGCGTGCACGTACAGTGAGATTGAAACTTCGTGGCCACACTCAAGGGGCCAAAGAGCCGCATGTGGCTTGCGAGCTGCAGTTTGCCAATCGCTGTATTATAGCAATGTCATTCAATTGTTTATGTCTTCCCTGGTTATATGCCAAATTTCACAATGTGATGTATATTAAAGAGTACTTTTAATGATTTAACAGTTGGCAACTCTAGATCCCACCTGCATTTTTGAACATAAAGACTGAATAAAAGGTTTATTCAGTTTATTTAAAAAATAACCTTTTTAACTCAGTTATTTGACGCATTTACTCTCTCAACAAAATACCAATCATCCATATTGTCCCTTTTATTGTGTCCCATAAGTTTTTACAATTGGGGCAACATACCAAAGAATATGGTCTTTTGTAAAATGGAAGAACTATTGTAAAAGGAGAAGGGATGAGTTCTTTGTCAGTTTCCAGGCAAGTGCAATTTGGAAGGAGCACATTTGGAAGTTGAACACGTGCAAATTAACTGTACTTAACATAAACCTTCAAAACTTGTTACCCTTGGAAAATATATGTGTAGTCTCGGGAATAAGCATACTCTGGTGTTCAGATCACTGCTCTCGCACAAATCCAGAGGTAAGGCTGCTTCCAAGACCTTCATCAGCCATTTCTACTCTTTTATTTCCATAGCATGTGTATGTAATGCTTCAAATTTAGAACTCCTCTGAAATACAGTCTTCCCAGGCTGGGCCTGGGTAGAGAGACATCAGTCTGAGATCCTCAGATTCACCCAAACTTATCTGGATGTTTTCATTCCATCCTAGTTGGTATTTCAATCCATAGCAGTAACCATGACTCTTCTATCTCAAACCTGCTTGTCCATCCACTCCTTTTAGACTACCTCATTTACAGTCCCAGAGGAATTTTCTTCTTCCTGTGGGTTAGACCTTTTCTTTAAATAATATAAATAACACCTCCCCACCCCAATTCAACATTGATTCTTTGCACAATACTCCAAGCTTTTCTATTAATATGGAAACAAAGAGTTCTCTTTTAAAAGACTGGGAATAAAAAGTCTGAAGGCCTGGTGAGGGCTTGACTAACTTCACTGCTTTGGCTATATCCATTTTCCTTTTTGGATCCATGGGTAGCAAGCTTCATGGATCTATTATATATGGAATAATTGGAGGAGGAAAACAAAACTCCACATAAGGTCAAAGAGCAAAACAAACCCTCTACAAGAAGATGGGAAAATTACATGAAATTCCAAACTATCCTCCACATTACTATAACCTTTCACCATACTAAAGTGTTTACATTGTGTTTTGACCTATGATATTCTGAAGTATACATTTTATATGCAGCAACACGTTCTACTTAATTATGCATTCATAACCATGCCTCATATCACTGGGGCCCCACAGTGAGGCTGCCTGAGCAATTATCAGCACATCATCAATACTGACTACAGTGTTGCTGGAGGTGGGAGGAGGATGCAGAAGATGCCACATCACCCACAGAAAAAAGCCTAATAAATCCCTCAGTGTGGGATCTGCAGCCTACTTTAATATATTGCAACTATCTCTCATGTAAAAACTAAACCTGACCTGAACTTGCCCTCATCATATCAACGTGTTCTAATCTAATATCTCTGACATTCTACTTCCATTTGCTTGGATCCAACCTACTCTTGGATCCAACCTCCCCTTGGATCCCCTGAAAGGAGTTGTGTATACAGATATTCTTTTTTTTTTTACAGGCAATAAACATTTTAAGAAAAACGATCTTAAATATAGTAATACATGCAATAAACATTAATATTTCAAGAAAAGGGGATTTTAAGTATAATAATATTACCAAAACTGTACTAACATAGTGTGATGTCACAAAAATTGTGGGAAATATTAAAAATCTGCAAATAACAAGATTACTTCTATTATATTCTAAAATATTTTTCCCCCACTGGCTCTATTTTTGTTCAGCAGTTTATGTTGTTCAGTATATTCCACAAATGAGTGAGATCATGTGATATTTATCTTTTTCTGACTGGCTTATTTTGCTTAGCTTGATGCTCTCCAGGTCCATCCATGCCTTTGCAAAAGGTAAACTTTCCTTCTTTTTTACAGCAGTGTAGTATTCCATTGTGTAGATGCACCACAGTTTTTTAATCCACTCATCTGCTGGTGGGCACTTAGAGGCTGTTTCCAAATCTTAGTTATTGTAAATTGTGCTGCTATGAACATAGGGGTGCATATATCCTTTCTGATTGGTGTTTCTAGTTTCTTGGGATATATTCCTAGAAGTGGGATCACTGGGTCAAATGGGAGTTCCATTTTTATTTTTTTGAGGAAACTCCATACTGTTCTCCACAGTGGCTGCATCAGTCTGCATTCCCACCAGCAGTGCACGAGGGTTCCTTTTTCTCTGTATCCTCGCCAGCACTTGTTGTTTGTTGATTTGTTGATGATCTCCATTCTGACAGGTGTGAGATGGTACCTCATTGTCGTTTTGATTTGCATCTCTTGGATGATTAATGACTTTGAGCATGTTTTCATTTATCTCTTGGCCTTCTTTATGTCCTCTTTCAAAAAGTGTCTATTTAGGTCCTTTACCCATTTTTTTATTAGGTTGTTTATCTTCCTTTTGTTAGGTTGTATGAGTTCCCTATAAATTTTGGAGATTACACCCTTATCGGAGATAACATTGTCAAATATGTTCTCCCATGCAGTGGGCTTTCTTGTTGTTTTGTTAATGGTTTCTTTTGCTGTGCAGAAGCTTTTTATTTTGATGTAGTCCCATTTGTTTATTTTCTTTTTAGTTTTCATTGCTCTAGGAGCTGTATCGGTCAAGATTACGCCCCAACATATGTCTGATATTATTGATGCCTATGGATTCTTCTAAGATTTTTATGGTCTCCTGTCTTACATTTAAGTCCTTTATACATTTTGAGTTTATTTTTATGTATGGTGTAATTTGGTGATCTAGTTTCATTTTTTTTTTTTTTGCTTGTATCTGTCCAATTTTCCCCACACCATTTATTGAAGAAACTCTCTTGACTCCATTGTATGCTCTTGCCTCCTTTGTCAAATATTAACCTCTTGAGTGCCGGGAGCGCTATTGAGCTCCTCCTGCAGTGTCCAGTTCTAAGTCTGCTTTTATTAGTGATGATGATATTGCTAAATATGTCAATTCTTGCTGTGAAGATGAAGATTTTGTGGAAGATATTGAATATGTAACTTCATTTACTTGCGATTCATAATTTTTTTTTTCCCTAAACTGCTGTAAAATCAGCAAAAATGCCTTGGCAATTTTAGCATAGTTCCTAGGATATTAGTTGGCACTCAAAGGGTTAATTGGGCATAATGGCTTGGGTCGATTTCTGGGTTTTCTGTTTGGTTCCACTGTTCTATATGTCTTTTCTTGTGCCAATGCCAGGCAGTTTTGAGAACAGTGGCTTTGTGAGATAGCTGGATATCTGGTATTATGATCCCTCAAAATTTGTTTTTTCTTTCTCAAGATTGCTGCAGCTATTCGGGGTCTTTTTTTATTCCAGATGAATTTTTGGAGAGTTTGTTCTAGGTCTGTCAAATATTCCATTGGTATCTTAATTGGGATTGCATTGAATTTATAGATTGCTTTGGGTAGTATGGACATTTTAATGATGTTGATCTACCAATCCATGAACACAGTATATTCTCCCATTTGTTTATGTCTTCCTCTATCTCTTTTTTCAATGTCCTGTAGTTTTCTGAGTATAAGTTTTTTTACCTCCTTAGTTAAGTTTATTTCTAGGTATCTT
>NW_005370700.1:1968494-2017764 GCF_000412655.1 Myotis brandtii
ATTTTTGTCTTTCAATTTGTTTATGTGATGTATCATGCTTATTGATTTGTGAATATTGTACCAGCCTTGCACTCCTGAACTAAATCCCACTTGATCATGGTGTATGATCTTTTTAATATATTGCTGGATGCAATTTGATAATATTTTGTTGAGAATTTTAGCATCTATGTTCATCAGGGATATTGGCCTATAATTCTCTTTCTTTGAAGTGTCTTTATCTAGTTTTGGAATTAGGATAATGTTGGCCTCATAAAATGTTTGGAAGTGTTTCTTCCTCTTGGATTTTCTGAAATAGTTTGAAGAGTATAGATGTTAGTTCTTTGAATGTTTGGAAAAATTCCCTTGTGAAGCTGTCCAGAGTTTGGTGGGAGTTTTTTGATTACTGCTTCTATTTCATTGGTTGTTATTGGCCTATTCAGGTTTTTTTATTCTTTCTGATTCAGTTTTGGGAGATTGTATTTTTCTAGGGATTTGTCTATTTCAGCCACATTGTCCAACTGGTTGGCATATAGTTGTTCATAGTATTTTCTTACAATCCTTTGTATTTGTACAAACCACTGGTGTCCGTGGTTATTTCTCCATTTTCGTTTCTGATTTTATTTATTTGGGTCCTCTCTCTTTGTTTCTTGATGAGTCTGGCTAATGGTTTATCAATTTTGTTTATCCTTTCAAAGAACCAACTCGGTTTCATTGATTTTTTTGTATTGTTTTTTTAGTCTCTATGTTATTTATTTCTGCTCTAATCTTTATTTTCTTCCTTCTTACTCTGGGCATTTCTTGTTGTTCTCTTTTTAGTTCTTTAAGTTGTAAGGTTAAATAGTTTATTACTGATTTTTTTTGTTTCTGAGGTATGCCTGTAGTACTATGAACTTCCCTCTCAGGACTGCTTTTCTGTGTCCCAGAGATTTGAGGTTGTTGTGTGTTCATTTTCATTTGTTTCCAGGAAGTTTTTGGTTTCTTTCTTGATCTTGTTGGTAACCCTTTCAGTGTTTAATAACATGCTATTTAGCCTCCATGTGTTTGAATGTTTTGGGGTATTTTTACTGTATTTGATTTCTAAATTCATTACACTGTGATCTGAGAAGATGCTTGATATGATTTCAAGCTTCTTGAACTTTTAGAGACTTTTGTGTCCTAACATGTGGTCTATCTTTGTGAATGATCCATGTGCACTTGAGAAGAATGTATATTCTGCTGCGTTGGGGTGAAATGTTCTATAAATGTCAATTAAACCTTCTGATCCAGTGTGTCCTTTAGAGTCTCTGTTTTCTTGTTAAGTTTTTCTCTGGAAGATCTGCCCAGTGAAGTCAGAGGGGTGTTAAAGTCCCTGACTATGACTGTATTGTTGTCAATCTCTCCATTAAAGTCCTCTAGAAGTTTTTTTTATATATTTAGGCGCACCTATATTGGGTACATATATGTTTACCAGGGTTACATCCTCTTGTTGGATCGATCCCATAGTGATACATAGTGACCTTTGTTGTCTCTTGTGATGGCCTTCATTAAAAGTCTATTTTGTCAGATATGAGTATTGCTACTCCAGCTTTTTTTTCTTTTCCATTTGCATTGAAAATTTTTTTCCACCCCTTCACTTTCATTCTGTGTGTGTCCTTTGTTTTGAGATGGGTCTCTGGTAGACAACATTTAGTTGGGTCATGTTTTTGTATCCATTCAACTACCCTATGCCTTTTGATGGGAGCATTTAATCCATTTACACTTAGGGTTATTATTGAGAGGTACTTATTTATAGACATTTTAATTCTGTATGGCTAGATTTCTCTCTGTGTTTCTTCTCAGCAATCCCTTACAGCAATCCCTTTAGCATTTTTTGTAATTCTGGCTTGGTGGTGATGAACTCCTTTAGCCCTTTTTTGTCTGGGAAGCTCTTTATTTGACTGTCTATTTTGAATGATAGCCTTGCTGGATATAGTAATCTTGGTCTCAGATCCTTGCTGTCCATTACCTTGAGTACTTCATGCCATTCCCTTCTGGCCTGTAAAGTTTCTGATGAGAAATCAGGTATAGGTAACAGTTTTCTTTTCTCTTACTGCCTTTAAGATTCTCTCTTTGTCTTTAATTTTTGGCATTTTAATTATGATGTGTCTGGGTGTGGGTCTGTTTGGGTTCTTCTTGTTTGGGGTTCTCTGTACCTCCTGAACTTGTGTGACTTTTTTCTTTATCAGGTTAGAGAAGTTTTCTGCCATTATTTCTTCAAACACCTTCTCTATTCCTTTCTCCCTTTCTGCCTCTTCTGGCACATCTGCTATTCTAAAATTGTTAGGTTTCACGTTGTCCCACAGCTCCCTTAAGCTGTCTTCCTGTTTTTAATTGTTTTTTCTTTTTGGTTCTCTGATTGAGTGATATTTCAGCTCTGTCTTCTACTTCACTGATTCAGTCCTCTGCTTTCCCTAATCTGCTGTGTATTCCTTCCAATGTGTTCTTTATTTGTGTTATGTCATTCTTTATCTCAGACTGTTCTTTTTTCATAGTTACTACATTTTTTTTCATACTGTTAAGCATTTTTACCATCATTCCTCTGAATTCTGTTTCAGATAAATTTCTTACCTCTGCTTCATTTACTAGTATCTCTTCTTCTGGAGAATTTGCTAGTTCTTTCATTCGGGGGTTGTTCATTTGTTTCCTCATTTTGGTTGTCTGTTTGGGTTTTGTGACTATGTTTTAGGTAGGTCCTCTACACCTCTCAATCTCAAGTGCAGGACAGTGTTAAAGGCTGTTTCTGACTAATTGGATCAGGCAAAAGACTCAGAGCCTCTAGAGATGCCTCTGTCTACAGACTAATAGGATTCCAACTTGAATTGCCTCCAGGCAATCGTCCTCTGTTGTAGTGAGTTTTTTTCAACAGGGTGGGGCAGTTGTTTCTGCTGGAGGCTAATTGTTACTTTTAATTTCTTAAGTGGCCTCAGGGCAAGGTGTTTTCCAACAGGGTGTATCAACTGTCTTCCCCCCAGGCAAGGCAAATGTCTATTTGGGAAAGATGTCCTCTGCTGAGGGAATGACTAGCTAGATGTTATGTGGGTACACTCCTCAGATTTGGGCTCCCCAAATGTTATGTGGATACACTCCTCAGATTTGGTGCTCTCTTCTGGGGAGCCCAGCTTGGGAATTAGATCCCAGAGTTCTCAGTGGCAACCCCCCATCACTGAGATATCTCTACGGGACTTCAGTTGCTATCTGTGAGCACCCAGCCAGCCCTTTTGTGCCTCCACCCCTCCTACCAGTCTCTATTGCGGTCTCCACCTTCAGTCCTCGGGTATCAAGGTTCTCTCCTGTGATTTTTCCATTGATTATTCAGGAAGCCTTCCCATATTTCACTTTTAATTCCAGCTTATTCTTGGGAGCATGTCCGTGCAGCATCCATCTACTCTGCCACCATTTTTAAATTCCTCTTTCCTTTTATAGCCTCTCTCCCTTTAAGATTTTCTTAAAAATCATACTCCACAGAGCAGCGATCCATCTCCATATATTCTTAATTTTCTCATAAAGATTTCACTCTTCAAATGCTTCAGTTTTGTTTCTGCCTCCAACACTTCACTAAAACTGTTCTTGGAAATTTAACTAAAGCTGTCTATGTTATCTCTATGGATCTCTCTATCTCTCTCTCTCTCTCATAGTTCAGTGTGTTTTCCACATATCTCCTGTTTCCCTTACTACCTTTTTGGCAGCTCCTTTGTAGGTTCTCTTCCTAGCATCATCTTTAGCAAAAGCTGCAGTCTTTGGGGTTCACTTCTGGGTCAGCTTCTGTCCTCACATCATATTTCCATCTTAAATGATTCACTGTGTCTTTGTCATCCAAAACCATGTGCTAGTGACTGCCAACTTCATCTCCCAGGATTGCAGGCTTCCAGGGATGAGCCCAAGCTACCGGCAGTCAGGTCTAAGAAAAGGACAGATGGAGAAGCATAAAAGATGAGTCAGCCTAATTTCATTACTTCAAACCAAACCTAGATTTTGGAGAAACATGCTAAATTTTAGTCCAGAGCTTTAAAAATCTTTACATGAATATTCATTTAAATAAAATGTTTTCCCCATTGCATCACAAACCCTTTTTAAATAACTTAATTCCTCCTCTACTTGTGCCCAATGAATTTTCTTAGCCAGAGCTTGAACATCTTAAGAGGTCTATTAATACTTGTGGGTAAATCACAGCAACCTTGAATGTGCCTGAGCTGCCCTCCAGAGCCATTTTCCCTGAGTAAATATTCTACTTCAGCCTTCCCTATCAACGAGGCTCACAGCTATCCCCTCATGTAGTTGCACAGTGATACTACTGTTAAAGCAAAAATGATGAATCTGCCTTTGAAAATACTGGTGTTTAACTTAACCATAATTCATATAGTTTTCCTACCTGCTGTCACCAAAGAAAATGCTTGTTGTTTAGGTTGGTACCATTGTTATCCAGCTGTCAAGATCTTCCAGAACAGGATGGGTATTTCAGTAAGACTTAAATATCAGTGAGCTTTTTGAGGCATCCGGTTTAAGCACATTTTGACTGAAAATTAAATGTTTTAATTATCTTGCTACAAAACTGGGGTTATATTTTTATAATCATGAAAATGATATGAAGTAGTGGCAGAATTTCAATCAAAATAAAGATCAGTTCCTTAACACTCTGGTATTCTAATTAGCATTGCCACAGTGAGGTTTTCTTTCTTCTGCCTTTTTTTTTTTTTTTACAAAAGTTTTCTTTGTAGCTGAGTGAGGTTATTGCAGAGTGAGAGATAGTTAAGCTATACTGACTGACAATAGATAAATAAGTGAGCAAATAAATAAGGGAAAAATAAAGTGCTTCCTTACAGATAGAATGCCAACTAATAAATGTATATAGGATGATATAGTTAGAAAATCACCATTTTACAACTATCATAGTAAAAATTGATTCATATAAGAATTGTCAATAGATGCTATATCTAAGGGAATTTTTTTATAATACATTTAGTCCCACAAATTACTTATTAATTACACAAAGAAAAAATAGTAACTATAGAGTTAAGAAACCAGATTCATCCAAAAAATCAAAATTAACAGCACCAATAAGGGGTAAACAGATGCGATTTGCCTCGAGATATATGTTAAAAAGAATATATCACACAATACATTACCTGCACATATTCGTAAGGAAACCAAAGAAACCCAAAGTGAGATATGTTCTAGAACACGTATCTGCCAACTGTTTTGATAAAAGGCCAAATAGAAAATATTTTATGTTCTTTGGGGAGAGGTTTTTATCATATGGTTTTTATACCATCGTTTCTGTGTTTTGCTTTAAAACCCTTTAAAAATATAGAGGTCATTATTAGTTCTGTGGTGCCATATATAAAACAGTCAGGAACTGGATTTAGCCTGTAGGATGTAGTTTGTCAACCCTTGTCCTGTATTCTTCAAAAATAATGGATTAAAATGCAAAGAAAGGCTGAGGGACTCTTTCAGGCCATGGGAAACTAAAGAGACAGAACAATTAAATCCAGTCATAATTCCACAAAAATTGTTGTAAAGGCTGTTATTGAGTCAGTTGATTGCATTGGAATATGAATTACAGATTCTATGAAAGTCATAAATTATATATCAATGTTAAATTCTTTGAAAAGTGTACTATAGATATGGAGGAGAATATTATTGCTCTTGGTCAGTGTACACTAAAGTTTTGTATGGTAAAGGGAAAATATATATGCAGCATCCTCTCACATAGTGTGTATTTACACACACAAACAGAATTAAAGCAAATGTGAATGTGGCAAAATGTTATTATAGGGCAGCTGTGTAAAGAACATTCTGACAGGTGATTCTGAGATGACCCCTATTGGGCACATCCTGTATACTCCCTGCTTCTTGAGTGTGGACCTGTGACTACATGCTATCACTGTGATTAGATTACACTATCTCGCAAAGGTGAAGAGACATTGCAGATGCAACTAAAATCTCAAATAAGCTGTCTTAAGTTAATCAAAGGGGGCTATCCTAAGTGGGTCTGATCTAAACAGGTGGGCCCTTTAAATGAGAATCTAGATGTCAGAGACACCCTTCTGTTGGCTTTGAAGAATTAAGCTGCTGCATTAGGGGAAGATCTGAGAGGAGGCCACCTGGCAAGAAATGGCAAGTGACCTCTAGGAGCTGAATGTCCTGAAGCTGACAGCCAGGAAGAAAATGGGTACCTCAGTGCTTCAAGCTGCAAGAAACGAATTCTACCAACAGCCATGTGAGTGTGGAAGATGATCCCAAACTCCAGGGAGGAGCATTACCTGACACCTTGATGGAGAGACTGAGCAACATACCGAGTGTAGCTGTGTCTCATCTCATGACAGAAATTGTGAGATAACGCATGTATGTTGTTTTACCCTTCCACATTTGTAGTAGTTGGTGACACAGCATAAAAAACTAATACAGGGAAACAGCTGCTCTTCGTATTATCCTCCTATAGTTTCTGTACATTTGAAACTTTCAGTATTAAATATATATATATTAAAACACCCCATCTATCTGTGTACCACCTTTTCATTTCCTTGCTTGGAAGGCCAAAGGCTAAACTAATCAGCAGAATCAGTATCTCAAACTTTCCATTCCATTAGCTCAAATAAGAATGAAGAATAAACTGTAATAACCATGGCTATTAAATGTCTTCGACATCTTATATTGCATTTTACTATTAATGTAAATATAGCACTAAAGTATAATGAATCTGTTTATTTTAATACTAGTAGCCCGGTGCACAAAAATTTGTGCACTTGGGGGTGGGGCCAGACCCCTCAGCCCAACCTGCACCCTCTGTCATGTTCCGAGACCCCAGCCGCTCCTGGCCTAGGCACAGGCCTACAGGCTTGGGGCAGCCTGGCTCCCGGGGCCCCATTTTATCAAGAGAACAAAGTTGGCATTAGTTACAGCCCTCACCGAACCCAGTACAGTGCATTTGTGCATACAACTGCCTCGTTCATGTGCCTGCTTCGCCCTAATGAATTACTAACATCTTGAGGACATAGCTCTGTCTTATCCTGCTCCAACTTCAGTGCCTGGCCTGGTGCCAGGGATCTGAGAGGCTTTGCTGAGTGAGTGAGTGACTAATAAGTGAGTAAGTGAATGAGTGAATGAATGAGCGAGTAAGTGAATGAGCAAGCAGCTACGGGGCGGGAACTTCTGCTGCGTTGCCATGGCAATGCGGCTGAAGTTCCGGCCCCACTCCCATCTGCCTGACACCCACCCTGGGAAGTTCCTGCCCTGCTCCCAGCAGCCCGGTGCCCCTCTCGTGGCTGCATAGTTCCTGTTCCCAGCGGCCCGGCACCCCTCTCCCGGCTGCATAGTTTGCGCCCCGCTCCCGGCTGCCTGATGCAAACCCCGGGAAGTTCCCACCCCGCTCCCAGCGGCCCAGCGCCCCCTCTCCTGGCTGCATAGTTTGTGCCCCGCTCCCGGCTGCCTGACGCAAACCCCGGGAAGTTCCCGCCCTGCTCCCAGCGGCCTGATGCCCCTCTCCCAGCTGCATAGTTCGCGCCAGGCATAGGCGGCCCCGATTCTCCACCTTTGCCCTGCCACACGGCTTTTGCCTGCCACCTGGGTTTCTGATCACCGGCTTGGGGGGGGGGCAGGGAAGAGGCGGCTGTTGGCATCTGCCTCTTCCCTGCCCCGCCCGGCTTCTCCAATCACAGGCTGGGCAATGGCGGCCCTGGTTCTCTGATCATGGGCCGGGGGGCAGATCACCATCAGCTGCAGGTGGCTTCTTCCATCCTTCCCCTTTCGCCTCCCAGCATTGTGCCTATGTATGCAAATTAACCGCCATCTTTGTTGGTGGTTAACCGCCGTCTTTGTTGGCAGTTAATTTACATATAGACCTGATTAGCCAATGGGAAGCATAGCGAAGGTACGGTCAATTACCATGTTTGTCTATTATTAGATTAGATGATAAAATTCATGCTTTCGCTTCTAGCTGTGATGAAGAAATCAGGATTAGATTTTACCTCCTGCCATAAACAACTAGAAAAATGGGCAAAATAAGAAATAACTGCTTTCAACACTGGACAGCAAGAAGTGAAGAGTCATAATCTCTAAGAGAAGGGAAAAATGAGGCGAGCCAGGACAATCATCCCAGTTTTCTATCTCAAAGCATTTACTGAATCCATTTCAAGTGTGGGGATCTTAAGCAGAGCCCTGAGGTTTGATGAGTTGTGGAGACTGAGATACAAGTTTGGGGCACTGAGATACAAGTTTGGGCAGCTGAAATAGCCAGAAAAATGGACAGGATATCACAAAGGGAAAGGTGAAACAGAGAAGTGCTTCAAGAAATTTCACAGTTACCTTGAGTTTATTTACTAAATCTTAAGCTGCACATTTAGGAGGCTGGGAGAAAAATGGGGAACCCTAAATTGAACAATTCTGAGAGATCCCCCAAACCTGGGAGATAGTTAGGTTCAGATAAGGAAAAGCTGAGAGACCATGACAAACAACCACTCCATTTAGTAGATACTCCCAATGGTCCAGCCATAATAGTAGACCATATATTTATTGTATTTTGGCCTTGTGTGCAGTGACCTTGCTAAACTCAATTTTAGTTCTAAAAACATTTTTGCAGTGTCACTGGGATTTTCTACCTATACAGTGCTTTTGTATGCATAAAAGGCAGTTTCAAATCTCTAAGCCCTTACCTATAATAATAGGATTAAACCTTACACTATCCAAAGTAGCTTCTATAAGATTTGTCAATAAAAATTTTATCTCTTAAATATACAATAGAATAGAAGAAACAAAATAAACTATATTGAACACTGATTTTGATGTTGAAAACTCTTATTTTAGTCTGATTTTACCATATACTAAATATAGAAAAAGAAAAAGGGTATTTAGCTGCTGTGGGCTTCCTCATTCCAATTTATAAATGAGGAAACTAAAACTTAATCCACAGAACTATTGTGAGAATTGAATGAGAAAATCTCTCTATATAAAGAGGTAATATGCAAATTTGTCTGGGACATCGTAACAGCCATGACTGGACAAATTTGCATATTACCTCTTTATAGGCTGTGTGCGGATGGGGGGAGGGGACTGCTGCATGGTGAGGCAAGGCACCCCAACAGGCCTGGGAGCAGGAGCAGAGAGGCAGGGGGGTGTGCCCAGGCCACAGCTACTGGGAGGCAGCCCCCCAGCAGGCCTGCCTCTACACGTGGCTGCAGAGAAAACACCTTTTCTTACAGTTTATTGGCTAAGCTCCCTGTATGCCACTCTCAGTGTTCTTGATAGCTTCAATAATAAGAATCCAAGAAGGTGATCTAGGGTTTTTCCACCTCACTCCTGGAGGAAAAAATGAAGGTCCGCTGTGGGAGGGGCTAAGAAATGTCATATCCTGCCCTAGCCGGTTTGACTCAGTGGATAGAGCCTTGGCCTGTGGACCACAGGGTCTGGGTTCAATTCTGATCAAGGGCATGTACCTAGGTTGCAGGCTCCTCCCTGGCTGGGGTCCAGGTCAGGGCTCATGCAGGAGGCAACCAATCAAAGTGTCCCTCTCACATTGATGTTTCTCTCTGTCTTTCCTTCTCTCTTCCACACTCTCTAAAAATCAATGGAAAAATATCCTCAGGTGAGGATAAGAAAAGAAAAAGAAAAAGAAAGAAATGTCATATCCTATGAAAGCATCTTGAAAATGCCTAAAGAAAGTTGCCATTTTTTCATGGTGAAGAGATTGGAGTCCATATTGATGAAAACACCTTGGCGGCCGGCAGTGGCAGCAGCAGCGGGGTGATGGGAGTGGCACCTTCCCCTGATCAGCCTGCATAGGGAGGCCAGACTGTGATTTAGGCCTGCTCCCTGCTCCCAGGCTAGGCTGAGGGACCCCCCGCCAGTGCACGAATTTTATGCACTGGGCCTTTAGTATACATATAAGAGCTTTGCAAATCATAAGACTAATGTATATATTTAGCACTGTTTTTCTTGTAAATCTCAGCAATAAATGTCACCTTTTAAAAATAAATTTTGAATATTTTTAATTAAAAAATTCAAACTAAATAGGAGCCACTCTTCTGAAAGAAGAGAGAAGGATTTGAGTGGGAACTTGTGCTCCTCTACCCAGCTGCTGTTCTCCTGCCCCATGAGGGACACATCCTCAGAACTCATTCAGGGAGGTTCACTGAGAAGAGCCATTAGTGGATGCAAGTTCTCCCTCTATCTGCATTCTCCCAGTCTTCCCACTCATGTCAGCCCATACATGGCAGCCATGCATTTGTGAACAAGTCTAGTTGAATTCTTTGTAACAGTGTCTGGCTGCATCTGCCCTGATGAATAGGTGCTTCTGATTTCTCCCTACCCATACGCACCCATATTTTCTGGGATTTTAAGCTAGTTTTTCACCTTGCAACCTCAGCTTTCTGATGGGTTCAAAAAAGTTGAGAATGTGCAATTTGTCGCTTTTTTGTTGTTAAAAGGTGGAAATGATGCTCTTTCTAGATCTCTACAATAGAAGAAAAAACTATAAGCCTAAATATATATTTAAAATAATTTTTGTCTCCTCTTGGTCTCTCCAAGTTCAGTCTGAAAAGTTAAATCCTACTTTATGTCTTTTAACACTTATGTAGTTAACTTTTCATTTAATCATGCACTTCTTGCACTCCTTTTATTTATACTCTAAATTCTTATAAAATAAACATTTTTAAACTTTTCACATGGTTTACAACTATGTGTGGATGTTAAAAATGTCACTTTAATCTTCACATTCCTTGTTGTGATTGCTTTGTCACAATAGATGTACAGTTTAAGGACTTGTTTTTCAAATGCATACCTAAAGTCTCATGTTATTATGACTGTAGACAGTGTTCACTTAGAATTTGGATGGATGAAAAAGAGTGTTTCTTTCTTTAAACAGAATGCAGATAATTAACATATCATGAAAAAAACCCAAAAGACCCAAGTGGGCTGTTTATTCTTTCTGAACTCAATTGTAGACAGAAGTATATATGCTCAACCTGGAGCCAAAGAAACAAGGTACTGGGAGGACCGTGATGGTTTTGATGGCTGTTCACTCATCAGAGCTAGAGTGCTCATTTGGGCCTGCTCTCTCAGTCTGTGTCATAGGCAAATTGATCACTCCTGGTTATGGGGCACCCTCTATTCCTAGACTTCCCAACGTGCATATCCTATACTTTGTATGAAGAAAAACTGTGTAAAAAGTGAAGGGAATTTCTTTCAGGTTCCTTAGTTGTGATCACATTATGCTTTGGTCATTTTCTGTTTGAGTTCTTGTTTTCATAGACCTCTTCAGAAAACCTCTCGTGTTATTTCATACTGATGGCTAGTCCCAGGTATTACTAGGTTTCACTTATTTCCAAGTTTTGTAGACAGTTGTGACTTCTTTTATTACAACCTCCCAACACACACATTTTAAAAATCATTAATAATAGGGGAGCCACCGAAACCGGTTTGGCTCAGTGGATAGAGCGTCGGCCTGCGGACTGAAGGGTCCCAGGTTCGATTCCGATCAAGGGCATGTACCTGGGTTTCGTGCACAATCCCCAGTGGGAGATGTGCAGGAGGCAGCTGATTGATGTTTCTCTCTCATCAATGTTTCTAACTCTCTATCTCTCTCCCTTCCTCTCTGTAAAAAATCAATAAAATATATTAAAAAAAAATAATAGGGGAGCCTATGCATGTTGAGGCAGGAAGTATACTGGAATCTCTGTACCTTCTGCTCAGTTTTTCTTTGAACCTAAAACTACTCTAAAAAAATAAAGTCTATTAACAAAATTGTAACAGCTTATTTAATGACACTGCATATAGCAATTATTTTATGTAATATTTCTGAAGGCACAGTTCACATAATTTTCACTTTTTAGGATTTCTTTGTATAATTATTGGAGATATTTATAATTCCAAAGAATTATGCATCTCCAAATGTATTTTATTACTTGATTCCTTATTAGATTTTATCTCCTAATATTTACCCATTTGTATAGCTCTTATTCTGACAATGTACATTCTTCTGGGTAACACAATCTATGATTTCCTTTCCATTCTCTCAGCATTTTATTCCTTCATAGTATTGACTGAATTTCATTATGCATGTCAGGCTGTCAGATTTCTGACATTGCTGAAAATGGGAATTCCCTTTTGGACTTGAAATAGTATAGAGTCTAGTTTATTTTTTTCTCTTTTTTAAAAATAAGTAGTGTGTATACTATGAGATGTTCTTTTGTATTTTGTTCCTCATCAAAAGACTATATCATGCTGAAGGTCATGAAGCTAGTTGAGTGAAATATGAAACATCCACATGGACTCTTGTGAATGCCTCCTATTCCACAATTGTTAAAGTCACATATTCAAAGTATATATTCCCTCCTACATCCTCATGGTCTCTTAAACCTGATAAGTGATGGCCCACCTATATACTAATTAAATAGCATACCAACAGCACTACCACAAAATATCATAAATTCCATTTACACTAACCCAGTTTGAGTATAGGGACTCACTTTTCCTTAATTTTTTGGAAGTCTTCTTAAAATCTGGCAGATTAGACAGGATATTTGCATTTCTGAATGGACCCAGGGAATGGAGTCGGTCAACTCAGCTCACAAAAGATTTACATAGAAATAAGAATGTCAAAAAAAAATAAGAATGTCAATTTATTGATTGGTAGTGATTAATATAAGTACAAAGAGAATAAGAAAAGTTTGGCAATTGATCAATTCTGTTTCATCTCTGTAGAAAATTCTACATAAAGTCAAATATAACAAGTGACTTAAATCAATTCAGTCAGAGAAAGGCAATTGGATGATTTTCATGGCTGTGATGTCTGATACATATATGCATTTTGATTATAGGAACCTATAAGGACCAGACTTTTGAGTCTTTGTATTAATATATCCATACCACTGAGGAAAAGACAGACCATTTTATTTGGATTTGGATAATTTTATCATCTAAGAGCAGGAATTATATACAGGCATACATCAGAGATATTGTGGGTTTGGTTCTAAGCCATCTTAATAAAGGGAACATCACAATAACAAGAGTTACATGAATTCATCAGTTTCCAAATGCATATCAAAGATTTGTTTACACTATACTATATTAAGTGTGCAATAGCATTATGTCTAAAAAAAACAATGCATGATCTTAATTAAAAAATACCTTATTGCTAAAAAAAAAAAAATAACCATCATCTGAGCCTGTTGGGAAAATGGCACAAATAGACTTGTTCCATGCACGGTTGTCACAAACCTGCAATTTGTGAAAAACACAATTCCTGCAAAACACAGCAAAATAAAGCACAATAAAATGAGGTATGCCTGTACTGACTGAGAAGGGGACTCTTTAGGAGGAGGGGGAAGTACCAAGGTTAACTCAGAGACACAGAGAGGGTTAAATTATTCAAGTCAGTCAGACCTTGAGAAGGGAGAAGAAGGAATAAGAGAAAAGTGTCAGAACCTGACTGTGGAGTTAGAGTGCCAAAGAACTCAGTAGACCTTGGTCCAAGTTGAGAAAGTAAAGGGTTCTGAGAATGAGCATGCTTTTCTCATGGAGGTCCAAGACACAGACCCTCGTCTTGAGGCAGTTACATGATAACAAGAGAAACCTCATCCAAATGAACTAAACAGCAATTAGGGATACATCTGTAATTGATCTAGTGAGGTTCCTTTTAAAGAAGGGAAATCTATATTTCCAAGATGAAGTGGTCAGTGTTTGCACCTACACTTGGAATCACCATAAGTGTGACTGCCACAGATGTGGTCTGACGTGGGTGCACTGATGTGTATTGCAACTCAGATTTTATGAATGGCATTTCCATGTTGTTGTGGTTTTACAGAATGGTAATCAACTCCTGGTAAAGGTCCAAAGAAAGTACAGTCTTTTCTCATTTACACAGTAGTTGCATTTCTAGAATAGTCAATGTATACTAAGCCCATGCAAAAAAAAAATATCTTATGTATATACTTAAAATAGAGTTATGCTATAGATTTAGGAAGTTATAAATGGCATTTCATCTCTAAGAATGTCCTGTGGGATATCTGACAGTCTTACATAGTGCAGAGTGAATCTTCAATCGTGTAGGACTGTGAGTGCACTTCAGGACATCTGGCATCCCTGACCCTCGTCATTAAAGTTCAGAATGACTTTGATCATTGCGATAACATAAACACTTTTAGATTTCCAAAAGCACTAGAGGTTATGAAAGGGTCACCGAGAACAATTCTTCTAGTGTTCATAAATGCATTATTTTCAGGTACAGTTTATGTTTCAAAATGTTCAGAAAACTGGAATTTTTATTTGCCTCATATGACTCATCAATTGGTGGTTTTTTTAAATGAAATATCTACATGTGGTCAGAGCTACAGTTAAGGGCAGGGGTGAGGAGTTAGTTAGAAATGAAGATCAAAAATAGAATTCCTGTATGAATCAATCAGAAGAGTTGTTAATTTCTAAATATTTGAAACAAAAGTGGGTGAAACTATGATTAACACAGATACCTTTTCATGGGAGAATCCAGGTTAGAGTTAGATTTGAGATGTTGAGATTATAAAATACTTGCGATTTGGAGATTAGGTGTTTGAATAAAAGCACATAGAATTGGGGGAATAACACGTCAGGTTGTCATGAGCGTGTTTTCTAGAGCCTGATGTCTCAGAGTAACTGCTGCTTTGAACCTTTCTGATGACTAAGAACCTGGGTTCTGAGAGGCTGTTTTATCTGCTGGACTTCAGGTACTGATGCTCTTCTGATGACACTCTGACTACTAACTCAGGCTCCAGGTTAACCATGTTTCTTTACCGCACACAAGGATTAGACACTATGACTCAGAGCAGGGATCTAAAACTCTTCAGCCTGTAACCAGAGATACGATGTCCAGGCCAGTGTGGAACTAAGGTGTGTGTAGGCTCCAGCTTTGCTGAGCTGTCCTCAGACCCAGTGCAGAGGCAAGGAGGCCGGAACCGGCACCCCGTTGCCTTGCTGCAGCTTGGAATTGCATTTGCATTTGAATTTCTCTTCTTTTAGTCTTTCTTATTCTTTCTGCTGTCTTCACTACTAATGGATGTCTTTTCTTACATAAAATTGTGTTACCAGATTGGCAGTGTGGAGCTTGATTTAGATACATAAAAAGGCTAACAATGTTGCCATTGGGATCATTGGGTCTTCCCACCCATTTCTTTCCGTTTAAGGGCATGGCCTTTTTCTCCATCCCCAACACCCATTTGTCAGTTACTGGAGCTCACCCTGGTTTCAGGTCTTACTTATTCCCCTCCCATAGCCAGGCTCTTGCCAACCATCCACCATATACAATACAAGCTGTTGTCAGAAAATCCACCCAAAATAGCTAAGGAGCAGCTGCTTCTGTGATATTTTCAAAAGGAAGAAATATGCATTTTCCCTCCACAGGCTAAGGGTCTGTTGGTTTTGCATAGAAAGAGGCAAATGAAGTCCTTCCCACCAGCCAAAATTCTTTGTGTCTCACTCACTAGCACCAATTTCAATGTAGGATAAGGGGCAGGGAAATGGAAAGACAGTTCTGGGGGAAGAAAATACATCATTTGCTGGAATACTGTTCATTTGCTTCTCATATTTTTGCAACTGATATTTACAAGGAGATTAACAAGAGCTAATTTGCGGGTACAAATTAGAGGGGGGAGGGGGAAGGCCAGTTGAATCCAATTAGCATTTCTTAGCATTTTTTGACTCAGTTTTCAGTCACCTAACATTACACTGGTGGGAGGGCTTTAATAACATAGAGGAAACGTATCATTAACATGTGGCTGCTTCTTTCCCTCTTGAGATTTCAGGCTTTGAGGAATTTGGGGAGTGGGGCTAAGTATCCTTAAATTTGTTAGTCTGCTATTATAAGTGCCTCCTTTCCCCTTCCCTCTTACACCTCCCAGGAAACAGTTGCAAAAACATGTGGCTGTCAGGTGGGGAACAGGACAATTAGATTTCAAGGATGCAATTAGTCTAAGATTAGAGCATCAGGGGCTCAGAACCATGGCATCTGAACCAGGAAGCCATGAACTAGTAATTAAGAAACTACTTTCCAATTATAAGTCCCTGTGAAAAAATTATGTATTTCCTGAGAGATAGTGTTTAGTCACTATACAATTATGTTTCAGTTGAGCACTTGATGCCATATCTTGATTCTGGAAGAGCAGAAATGCCTCTTAGAAGGGAGACTCCTATACGGGGTGTGTATTAGCCATGGATCCCATTGCCTCCAAAGTCAATTTATGCTGCAGATCAAGCAGAGCTACAGATAATCATACATCTTGTCACACGCTGTGGGATCACATCAAGCATTATAAATTATTAGAGAATTCACACGGACATCATATAATAATACCACAGGAGTTCCATTACGATTTACCGTTAATTAACATCCACAAACTATATTTCAAAGTGCTGTTGCTCAGTCCCACCACAGGCTGCCAGACAAATCATAAATGCTATCAATACTCCTGTGTTTATCTAAACGCCGACTGATTAAAATGTGATGTGTCCCATAATACCATCTTAGTTTGATATGTGACTTAGATTGCTGACCTAACATCACTCCTATCTCAAGATGTCACGTAGTCAATTATTCTGAGTAAGTGCAGTGCTTAAGAGCACAGAGGAGAACGGCATTGGAAAGAAACATTACCCCCATAATTTAAAGAGAGAAAAGAAATACTGGGGTGAAGAGTGCGGGTGCTTTTCTGTGCCAATGAAAACAGATTGTAAAGGGTGTTAATTTCCAGGGACAGATCATAGTTTATTCTGCCCTTACAATTTAGGTGAATAGGAGATGGTTGATTTTAAAGAGAAAGTTTTCTTGTTTTCTTACTCTTTTTCAGTTCTCTCTCATCTCTTTTCCTCCTCTTTCCTCATTTTGCCAGCATGTATTTGTTGAATGCTTACTATATGTTTCCTTAGTGGACTAAGGAGAAGTCAAGTGCTTTAGGGGTAAAGGCATAGAAATAAAGCTCTCCCCCTACTCACACTAGATCATATCATAGTATTAAAAAAGTTAATGTAATTTAAGTAGTTGGATTTCACTATAAAGTATATGTCAAATAAAGTTTGATAGGATGTTGTGATTGAGAATCTCCTTAAAGATAACCTAGTCTAACATTCTGTCAGGAAATGACATCAAGATTATAAAGTAAATGGTCCAACACCAAACCTTAGGGCACAAGAAAGTCAGGACTAGAACCAACACCTCTTGAAACTTAGCCAGAGGATATCTTTCCTCCCTCTTGCACTTGCTTCTGTACTTGCTACTAGTAGCCTGGACAACTAATGCAACACAAGGCAGGCCAGTTGTCTACTAGATAGCTTAAGCACTTATTTTTCTTCAAGCAAAAACTAGTAAAGAAACTATGGAGAGGTTAAATCTTGTGTAATAGGTAAGACACAGAACTGGAATAACAGGATAGCAGACTTGCAGCATGATTCAGGGTAAGGTGAGTGAGTGTCGCTAAGCTTAAGGGTTCTGTGTTATGGAGTACCAACATGTTCTTTGAATATGAGCTCTTTTACTGGACCATGAGATGAAGCCCTCCCCCTCAGTGAGAAAAACATTACATAAAAACACACGTTTGTTTGAAATGTTAAATGTTAAAAATAAACAAATGGTAGAATGTCTAATGGTATGATTTCACTCATATGTGGAACCTAATGAACAAAATGAACTAATGAGCAAAATAGAGACATACTCAGAGATAGAGAGCAGGCTGACAGCTGTCAGGGAGGGGGCTGGTTGGGGTGATGGTGGAGGGATTGAGCAAAAAAGGAGAAAAAAAGAGAAAAATCTCATGAACATGGGCAACAGTGGGGTGATTACCGGAGGGGAAGGAGGTGGAGTAGAGTATTGGGGGATAAATTGTGATGGAAGGAGACTTGATTTGTCGTGGTGAACACACAATACAATATACAGATGATGTGTTATAGAATTGTGCACCTGAAACCAGTATAATTTTGTTAACCAGTATCATCCCAATAAATTCAACAAAGAGAAAAAAATGAAAGTTCTAGAGTAAAAAGTAATGACACTGTCATTTTCTGAATGTTCAATAGCCCGGTCGTAGCATTGATCAGGCAGAAGAGGTTAATAAAGAGAAGAGAGGTAAATAATTAATTGCACATTGAAAGAAATGCTGACTTATCCAGTCTCTGAAGCCCTAAGGAAGAGGAAGCCCCCCAAAAAGGAAAGGCATTTGGTGGTGTGGTCTTTACGGATCCCTTGCTAAGTTTCTGCCAGGTGGAAGTCAACACAGAGAGGAGTTTTGATTCTGAATGTGTCAAGTGACTCTGAGCATCTTCACCAGCACAGGGACTAATTGGAGCCCTGCAGGAGATAAAGCCTGCATCGAAATGAGATGAGCTGCCAAGCAAAAGCCTCGCTGGCACCTGATTGGGTGAACAGAATCCTGGATTTATAGAAATTTAGAGGAGGCTGAACTGATAAACCTCCACACACATCAGATACCCTGGGAGGAGTCCTAAAAATAGAGCGAGGAACCAGTGTAGGTCCGGGCAGGGATGGGTGGAAAGCAGAATTTAAACAAGAAGAACAAATGTGGAGGTCCCAGGAGCCCATGTGATCTTGGTTTATGACATACTCCAGACAGCTCTTAAGCGAGTTTAACATGACAGCTATTTCAACTCTGATGTTAGTTTTCCTTCTCATTTTGCTTCAAATGATATTTCTAATGTAAGGTGTACATGTAGGTATTGAAGGTTTAGAGACTTTTATTTTGACATTTTGATAGAGAGCTTACTTTCTAAAGAAAAATTATTCTAATCCCTGGCTGGATTGTATATTTTCATGTTTCTCTCAGCTAACCTTGTGTGGAAAAAAGCTAGGAAAGTTAGGTTTATATGCTACCCTCAGTGGTGCCTCCTGGTGTCAGCTACCTTGAGCTTAATTTCCAAAATGAAATCAAAAAGTCTCTGGGCAAAATGTCCTACAAATCTAGTTTATTTGTGGATAACAAATGTCATACTCATTATCTTCTTTTTCTCTCATGCAAACAAACAGATACAGGATGTAAATATCAGGCAGGTTTAGAGAAATTTATTTTTGTTTACTTTTTAAAGGCTGTGTGAAGGGCTCAGCTGATTTAACACCAAATTAAGTCATTCATTCAACAAACATTTAGTGAGTAATTTTTTCATGTCAGAACTGTGACTGTTCAATTGTAAAAAATGTCTATATTCACATAATTTTTACTTAAAATAATTTTAAATCTCAGGAATTCTATTAGGGTGAGTTGAATAAAATAATAAAAATACTATATATAATATTTCTTAAAATTTGCATGAGGAACTTCTTGATAAACTCAAGGATGGACAGAATTGAGGCTGGACTAGATCTTTGGAAAAGCCATTGTGTTCACAAGGGGCATCAGCCTCCTGGTGGCTTCCCTGTGCTCCCTGGGCACAGCTCTGGCTTAAAGCAGAACTTTGGTAAGAATATTTTCTGTAGCTTTGTCTCCTTTTCTGACGAATCACATGGAGCTCTCTTACAGTTAGAGAGTCCCAATTAGGCAGGACATTGGACCAATTGGATAAGGAAGTTTGATGCATTGATGCTATTCTTCATAGTCTAGGCTGCAGACTTGGAGCAACTTATTCAGTCTGTGCACAATCCAGGCAATGCATTTCCTCACATTGTCACCAGTCTTTGGACTGTAGAAATGGTATCTGAAGAGCTGAGGGACTTACATTATCATTGCACTGGTCACCACGCCTCCACCCCCCTGAGACTCCTCACCTGAGAAAGCCAGTTAGACGCCTAGGAACATCCCTCTTCCTGATGGCCTAAGTGAGACATACCAATAGGGAGTTTTATTTTTAAAAGAGATATTAGTTATGCAGAAAGACAAACCCTATGCTGACAAACAAGCATCTCCAATCTTGGGGAATTCCATCTGAGTCCATACTGTTATACCTCGAGAAGTATTGGCCGTTTCTTGGAGGTGATTTGTCAGTGGTTTAGACCACGCTCCTCTTCCTAGCATGTGTCTCGTGTTCAACTCTGTCACTAACCCCTTTCTTGAATGTGGCCAGCACTTCACTCCAGATGTGATAGTCTTCTAATTATTTTGGAATTTTGATGGACATCCTTCCCCAAACAATTCTGAGCTCCATTTGTCTAGAGATTGACAAGTGACCATGGTTCCCCAAGGCTTCTCACTTGGCACAGGAAGAGCTGCAAAATGTCTTCTAATTATTTTGGAATTTTGATGGACGTCCTTCCCCAAACAATTCTGAGCTCTATTTGTCTAGAGATTGACAAGTGACCATGGTTCCCAAGGCTTCTCACTTGGCACAGGAAGAGCTGCAAAAAAGAACTATCTGATCACACAACTTTGAATTTAGGAGAGCTGCACTTAAATGTGTGCTTGAGGACCATGCTACAGTTATTAACTGTATTAACTCATATTAACCAGTCAAACTCAAAAAGTGTTTGTTGAACGAATGAATTCAAGAGTCTTTGAATCCTTACAATGAGCTGAACTTTGTGGCAGGCCCTTGGAATGCAGAATAAAATAAGGTAATCACTGTCTTCAAGGGACAGTGACTAAGACATACATATAAACACATGATTATAGTAGAGTGATAGGTGCCAAAATAGATGCCAACTGTAGAGAAGAGTATGGTGAAGTCAGGAAACTGAAAATAGCAGTCTTTGTTAAGTGGCATTTCATCTTTTAAATAACACATCACTAATTCCCCAATGTTATTACTTTCAAGTTATTTCTCTCCTATGTTCCACGCTTGCTTTTGTAGGCTCAACACAATTAGCTAGAGTAGTTAAATTATGGCTCTAAAATGCATTTTGATGTGACTGTGTTCTGTACTAATTTATCAATTGAACATGTATTATTGAGCTCATATTTATTTTCTAAATTTTTAAAACTTTGAGTCACCCAAATTATATCAGGAAATCTATAACATACCTGCAAACCTAGAATTTTTAACAAAAGACATCTATTGTTTTAATCTGATCATTCTTGTCCTTTTTCTAATATTTTCTATATTTCTAGACAATCATGCACTTTATTCAGGTTTTAAAATATATTTCAAGAGTTGAGACAGTCTCCAATGATTATCTTAATTTCCTCTTTATCTATTCTCATTTCCAATCTTAATCTTGTGATTTTGTGCTTTTTTTCTGAATTTTTAAATTAAGCTTATCTATTTATTGATGTTTTCCAAAGAAAAATCTTCTGAATATATTCATTAAAATTATTATTTTTATTTATTAATTTTTGCTTATATATTTATTACTTCTCTCTTTCTGCTCACTTTCTTTTGCTTATACATTTTTTGATGTGAAATAAATATCCAATTTCTTTTTCTTTTTTTACATATTTTTTACTTAGCCTAAGGCTCTGGATTTTCTTGCACAATTTTATCCATTATCAATATTACGTAATTTTTTTTTGGTTTAAGAATTTTAAAAGAGGATTTTTTTCTTAAATTTCAGGTCAAAGTGTTTTCCTCTTCAAAATTTTTGTCACTAATTTATAGTCTTGCTTCATATTACTTATACATTTTGAGCTGTTTTGTTTTGCTTTATGAAATTTATTGAAAGTTTCCCTATGGAATAATGTATTTTAATATTTAGAAAGTTACATTTGTGCAAAGACACATATTTCAATTACATTTGTACAGACACATATCTTTATTAAATATACTATTTTTGTATATTATTTATTAACATAAATAAAACAACTTACTTTTTCAAAATTTCAAATGGTTCTGACCTGCCTGTGGTATTATTATAATTTTGTATGTAAAAATTCTGTGAAAGAATAAAAAATTGCCTAGAATACCAAAGGGTATGGACCAGCTCTCTGGAATTTTAAGAGCCTTTCCAGCCCTAGCTGGTTTGGTTCAGCGGATAGATCTTTGGTCTGCGGACTGAAGGGTCTCAGGTTGGATTCAGGTCAAGGGTACTTACCTTGGTTGCAGGCTCCTCCCTGGCCTGAGGTGGGGCGAGTGCAGGAGGCAACCAATAGATGTTTCTCTCTGTCTTTTCCTCTCTCTTCCAATCTCCCTAAAAATCAGGTTCAGGATTCACACAAACACACACACACACACACACACACACACACACACACGCACACAGCCTTTTCAAAGAAAACTAAAAGGTTTATTTCTGTATTTCTGTCTTTTATTTATTTTTCAATTACATTTGACATACAATATTATATTAGTTGCAGGTGTACCACATAGTGATTAGACATTTATAGAATTATGCAATGATTACCCCAATAGATATAGAATCCATCTGACATAAAATATTTAATGTTCAAATAATTTTGGATAATTGGAGGTTAACAAAAATTTAAAATTACCTTATTTGGGGGCTCTCAAGACCTTTGATATGTTATATCTGAATTGAGTGTCTTTAATAGAAAACTTTATTTTATGGGTTTCCCAAAGTTATTTTTTCATAGAGTGTTGTTTTGTGGAGGATTGCAAGTGAAGTAAGATGACTGTATTTCACTGGAAATTTTTGACCAGAAATAGAAACTGTAAGGAGTGAAGATTTGTTTTAAGACAATAGAATCAAGTTTGGATCCGGTTGGCTGACAGTGTGGCTAATACCATGTGAAATATACCAATAAGTAGCCAAATTATCTCCCATTTTATTAAATGGAGAGTGAAACAATTTAGCAATTTGAGCTGCATTCAGCCTAACAATCTATTAAATTCCAGTTTGCAACTTGTGTCATAGTGGCTCAATTTTCAAATGCTCTGATCTGCTTATGGTTTATGATATGTAAGTGGATATTATTTCCATACCATAACTGACAGTCATGTATTGAATACATAATAGCTGAGCCTCAGTCATGTGCTAAGCACTGCTTAATCTTAAACAGGACATTAATAAGGGTCCTTTTTAAAGCTGATGTTTTTAGTCCAATATAACATAAATAAGAAAATATTCAGTAGTAAACAAAGTTAAGAATAAAGTCAACCAAAGTATGTGACAGAATTCCTTTTGGCTACTCTAAATTGGTACATGTAGAAAATTTTTCCAGATGGCAGGAATGCAGTTAGAAAACAATCTTTGAATGCTGTGTTATTGAATTAGTCTATTTCTTCTTCTTTTATGCTAATATTCAAGCAGCTGTTTCTTAAAGACTTGGTACGGAAAACCTGGCCATGCTAGCTAATGGTCTCAGATCAAGCCTAAGAGCGTGAAGGGTTTAGAAAAGTATTTGGCACCAATCTAATAAGTAGAAGCAGCTCTGGTTCATGTGAACACAGAAGCAGTAATTCTATTCAGGCAATTTTCTATTCTCCTTTGGTCAATGGGACAGATACGCTGCCTTGGTTTTTTAAATTGATGTATGAATCAAATTCACACATAAATATGTTTATGGCATGTAAAATTAATGGTTTGGTTTTAGGAATATTTCATGAGTATTTAGTAGAGTTTTTTTAAAAAAATAATACTAACAATAGAAATATTTCTGAAGTCATCATATGTGATCATGTCAAGACATGATCATGTGACCCTGATTAAGTTAAAGTTAGTACTTTATTTTAATAGGTATGATAATTGCAAGACAAATGTAAAGGAACTAATTTTAAAGCACATTTCAAAGTATATATCTCAAGATAGATATTAAGTAGATTTCACAAAATTATCAGGAAAACATATACAAAATCACATTATATTGTAAAATTCTATACATTGTTCTCTGCTTTAACCTTCCCATAAGTAATTATTACTGATACTATTGTTTTTGAGAGGGAAAAATGCATTAATAAAGGAAGTTGCAGTACATATAACTTTTAAATTTTCAAAAGCCATGTGCAAATATCCTTGCTACACATATTAAAAATTTAGTCACAGGCAAATAGTAATATCTGCAGTTTGTGATAGGGTGGTGGAAGTATGGAGGATTGTCTCTCTTATAAATATGCAAGAAGCTGTCTAATCTCACCTCACTTTGAGTGCTGCTAAGTATAAATGTTCTTCAAATATTAATTTACAGTTTGTATTTCTTCTGTGAATTTCCTGTCAATATATTTACAAGTGTTTTTTTACTATTTGGATTCATGTCTTCTTTCTCTTCATATTTGAATGAGCTCCATTTTGCCATATTTTGCCAAAGGATGTAAATATTTATATCAAATTATAATTTATATCTTTAGGTATTTAATACAATTAAGTAAATAAAAAGGTTCTAAATTTTAAGCTTGTTTTGGTTACAAATTATGTTTCTGCCTTTAAATTTATTTATAAGGTCATATATATTTTCTCTTTTATGGTTTCATATTTTACTTTAAACATTTAATATGTAAGAATTACACTTTTAAAAATCATTAAGCAGGGCTCAAGAGTTTATTATTTTACTTTTATTTTTTTAATTTATTGGGGTGACATCCATTGGTTAATAAAATTATACAGGTTTCAGGTGTACAGTTGTACAATACATCATCAATACAATACAATTGTACAATAATTGTACAATATATATTGTATTGTGTGCTCACTGCCCCAAGTCAAGTCTCCTATCACTGTTTATTCCCCCTTTATGCTCTTCTAACTTCATTAACCCCCACTCCCTTCCCTCTGGTAATCACCATATGATTGTCTGTGTCCATGAGTATTTCTTTTTTTTCTTTGCTTAATCCCTTCACCCTTGTCACCCAGCCCCCAATCCCCTCCCCTCTGACAGTTGTCAATCTGTTCTCTGTATCCAAGAGTTCATTATTTTATTTGTGTGTTTATTTATTTGTGTGTTTATAAACCTAGAGGTCCATATATATAAAATAATCCTTATTCTCTTTCCCAGTTCTAAAATCATTTTATAAAATTTATTTCTTTAATGGATCTGATTATTCATAAATTAATGAATCACTATTTTAATTGGTATCGCTTTATGATACTTAAATAAAAATTATTTTTAAATTTCTCCTAAGTCCTACTTTAAATGCACTGCCTACAAAACTTTTTTAGCCAATCTTACACATTTGCCCTTGAAATGAACTATGGTAGTGTTGGGAATTTTCCTGGGATTCACAGTCTTTTTTCTTCTACTTCTTCAAGATTATTTCCTATGTTCCGTACAAGAAAATGTTATTTTCTTCTTTACCTAATGATGTAGTGAATTCTAGTTTTAGGTTTACTATGTCAAATTATTCTTGCATTGCCATAAACATATCTTTTTGGTCATGGGTACATATAGCAATATTCTTGGTATACTCTGCTAGTATTTTACTCTTATTTATATTAGAACTAGAGAATCGTGGGATCAGGCCTAAACCAGCAGTCGGACTTCCCTCTTGCAATCCGGGACCACAGGCTCCTAACTGCTCGCCTGCCTGCCTGCCTGATCGCCCCCTAATTGCCCTCCTGCCGGCCTGGCTGCCCCCCAACTGCCCCGCTGCTGGCCTGGCTGCTCCCCAACTGCCCCGCTGCCAGCCTGGCCGCCCCCCAACTGCCCCTCTGCCAGCCTGGTCACCTCCCAACTGTCGGGAAGGAAGTCAGACATCCGGAAGATGTCTGGTCACCCAGTCTAATTAGCATATTACTCTTCTATTAGTATAAATGGTTTGCAGTTTTCTATTTTTTGGTAATATAAATTTTTTATATACTAGTTATGTTTGATTTTAAGAATGATTTAAAACTTCCAGTATTTCCCTATATCTATGTTATATGGAGTTAGCAATCATTTATTTTAAAATTGATATTGATACTATTTTAGAAAGATTTTTTATTATTTATATCTTTAAAATTTAGCATAATTATTTTCATTTTTCTAATTGTTTAGTTTTGGTTGTAGGTAATGAATTTCGTTGATATATTTACATGTATGTTTATGGAGACATACAAATTATTTTTGAAAATTTATGTTCATTTCCTCTTTGGTAACATTAATTTTTGAAGTTATGATTTTTCTCTCTATTTTTTGCGTGATTTGTCTTCTTTTATTACTTATGTCCCAAATAATAAGCTTTTGGGTATATTTACTATATAAAAACCAACTTGTCAGTTTAAAAAACTTTAAGTCTACTTTCCTGTATTAGCATTTTTCCTTTTTTGCATTGCTTAAAGTTTTTCATTTATATCTCAACATCTTATATTGCTGGATTCAATTTGCTGATATTTTGTGGAACTTTTATGTTTATTTTCATGAGGGATCATCATCTGTAGTTTTCTTGCAACGGTTTTGTTGTTATAAGGGTAATGTTGGCCTCATAAAATGAATTGGTAAGTACTTCCTCCTCTTGTTTTTTTGGAAGAGTTTGTGTAGAATTGGATTATTTCTTTCTCAAATGTTTGGCAGAATATACTAGTAAAACAATCTGGATGTGGATTTTTTTTTCTGGAAGTAATATGTCAACTTCTAGTTTGGTTTTGACTTTTATGTACTATCTATGGTAATTATTTTATTTTCAAGCTTTCTGCAACACTGTTTTTAAATTATTTTTTTTAAGATCCCATGCAAACAATTGGACTTGATTAACTGCTTTTTTATCTTAATCTCGTAATTTTCCCATTTTATTAAATAAGATAACCTGTTTAACTATTCAGGATTACTGTCATAATTAATATGTTTAATTTTATTCTTTCATCTTATTTTAATTTTCACTTTAATATGTATCCACAGTTGATTTCTTAGATTTATGTATTATGCAATATAAACTGTGTTTTCTTTAACTTAATGTTATTTAATTATTTGGAACAGTTTCATCATATTTTTAATTCTTTTAGCTATCTTTGTTTATTAAGCATTACTGCAACAAATGAGATGCAATATTTAATTCCCACAGTTAAACACATACATGAATTATACCCCTTTAAAGATAATAACACTAGCATTAATATTATCTTTTAAAGATAACATTAGTTTAACTGCTTATTGTCTTTGTCTTTTATTGATCCAATTTTAAGTTTGTTGTGTAATTATTATTGTTAAAGTATACTTTCTGTGTTTTTTCTTTAAAGAAATATTTGCAACACTTGAACTATATTTGATAACCACATTGACTGCATTTCTTTACACTGTATTTAACTCTGCATTTAAATGGTTTCAGTGCTTTCGCCCAATCCTTCTATTTTGCAACACCCCATTATTTGAATTCTTTATGGAACAAATTTTCATTATTTTAATAAATTTTTGAATAAGTTGTTAATGAGTAGATGGTAAATATTAATGAGGACTTTCCTATCTGATAATTTTCCTTCAAATGCTAAGTCATATGAACAACAAATTAGCTCAGCATGTAAATTTTGTCAGTAATTTTTTCTCATTAAAATTCTGAATACTTTGAACCATATTGGATTTCGTATTGTGGGAAAACGTCTGAAATGAAGTCAAAGTTTCTCATTTTGTGAATAAACTGATTTTTAACTTTTGAGTTGCATACCAATGGCAGTTTCTATAGGTATGTCCCCATGTAGTAACATTTTCTTCTATCACATTTTATTATTGTCTTTTTTTCCATTTGTTTTTGCCTCAGGAACACCAGTGATACATATATGTGTTTTATGTTGGGATATTCATCTGATCTGTCATGGTCTCTACTATTTGTGTAATGTTTGTTCTTAAAATGTATATTTCCAAAAGATATTGTCAAACACTTCCTCCATAACATGGTTTCATTTTTTCTGCTTTTTCTGGATGTGGACTGAATGGTCTACTTTTAAAAAATAATCCTAAGGTATTATTTCATTCAACAAATATTTATTAAGTACCTTCTATGGCACTGGGAGCACCAATAACAAAAAAGACAGACTTTTTGTACTCTGAAAGCTTATATTCTGTGGCTGAAGGAAGATAGTAAGCATAATGAGCGTGTAATAAGTCAGAAGGTAGTTAGTTCTTTGGAGAAGAGTAAAGTAGGTGAGTTGGGGAGTCATAGGCTTGAGGATTGGCCTCACCAAGAAAGTGAAATTGGAGCAAAACCTTGAAAGCATTAAAAGACAGGAAGAACAATCCAGACAGAGAGAACTGCATGGGAATGGCCCAGGATGAGACTGTGTCTAACATGTTCCTATGATAGCAGAGGCTAGTGAATCTGGAGCAGGAGGGGCAAAGGGGGTAATCCTATATAATAAGAGATTAATATGCAAATTGACCAAATGGCAGAACAACCGGTCACTATGACACACACTGACCACCAGGGGGCAGACGCTCTACGCATTAGCTGCCCCCTGGTGGTCAGTGCGCTCCCACAGGGGGAGCTCTGCTCACCCAGAAGCCAGGCTCACAGCTGATGAGTGCAGTGGTAGTGGCAGGAGCCTCTCCCGCCTCCGTTGCAGGCAGGAGGTAAGGAGCGAGGAGTCCCTGACTGCAAGAGCCCCGGACTGTGAGACAGATGTCTGTCTGCTAATTTATGCCCTATCCCCAGGGGGAGCAGGCCTAAGCCAGCAGCTGGACATTGCCTGAAGGGTCCCAGACTGTGAGAGAGCGCAGGCCGGGCTGAGGGACTCCCCCCACCCCCTCAGTGCATGATTTTCATGCACCGGGCCTTTAATAGTAGATAAGAACAAAGAGCTATGGCGAGGCCTACTGAGTAGGGTTTCATCAGCCACCATAAGAATGCAACCATCTAGCTACCTAGCTAGTCTTCTGACCCCATGGTCTTTTACTCTTAAAAGGTGAATGAGATGTAGTATTCATCCCAAATTAGTAGGCATGGATCCTGGGATCCTTTCAAAAATCACCCAGATGCTACTGTAACTTTCTTTCAAAACTTTAATTGGAACATGGGTAAGCCATCAGACTTAAATAAATTTAGGAGGATCTGGGATTATGGATCATCCCACATGGGGAAATTCACTTCTGATATGGTGGTTTCTTCACTGCTTTTGTGAAGGCTGTGTACCAACTTTCCATTTGGGTTCAACCTGAAGTTGAGTTATATGGTGGGCCTCATGTCCTTCCTGGTCTTGTGGTCTTGCATGTCAAGAAATATCTGCAGAATGAGGCATAAACTAGGTCACAGAGCAGCCCTATTATTCCCACGTTTGGCATGGCCACTGACTGCTGTTTCGGCAAAATAACTGCCCCCCCCCCCCCCCCCCCCCCCCGTCCATATCTTTCTTCACTTCAGCACTTGTCATTCAAATGAAGAGATTTGTCTATATCTTCCTTTTTTATTTCCAGCATCAGTGCACTTCCTTAAAAGGAAGAAGAGCTAGAATTTGCCCCTTACTGTTTTCTCTAAATGTGAAGGACTTCTTAAGGCTCATGTAGCATCTATTCTTAAATTTTACATCTTTGGAAGGTGCTGGTACCGTCCAAAGTTCCAACACTTATTAAAGTAACTCCTTTGAAAAATATCATGTAGGCATTTAAATTGGGTTCTGTTGTGTGATGTATGTGTGGAGGGGAGGGGAGATGGGGCTGAAGATGGACAATATAAGGATAGTTAGGCACTTGTATAGAAGTGTATTTGTTTTCTATTGATGTAGAATAAATTACCATAATTTTAGTGACTTGGGACAACACATATGTATTATTTCGCAGTTCCCATGGGCCAGCAGTCTGGGCACAGCTTAGCTGGGTCCTCTAGCTGCTGCTTGTCTCAAACAGCCTCAATCAAGAGGAAATGTCATCTAGTTTCTTAATTACTCACTAATCAGGACCACTATTGAATCTATTAAAAAGATTCCATAAGTTGCCTATAAAACCAACATTTTAGAAGTCCTAAGTTCATATGGACCATTAGAAGACTCTACAAAAGTGGTAGAAATTGCCTCTGATAGCAAGTCAGCTGACACTGGTCAGAATTTTAGGCACGTAGCTTCTGGAAACCCCATGCTCTTCTGTTCTGATTTGCCAGTAGGAAGGATGCAGGAAGTGATGGCCTCCATTAAGAAAATTGCCCTTTAAACATCCCTGCACTCCAGCTCCAAGTGAGCTGACTCCAGGTCTATCTGTTTTAATATTGCAGGGGAAAAATTTTTGCAAAAATAAAATAAGCAAATAACTTTAACAGCAGGTGGCTGAAGCATAGCCTTCAGAAATCTGTTAAGAACCATTTTTGTCTGTGAAATAAAACGTGGTTGCGAGCACTGCTATTTGCAATTATTGATTCAGTGAAAGAAGTCACCTTATGTTTAATTCAAATTGCAGGCCTGACATGGACAGGCTTAAAACAATCATGTTTTACAAATCCATTTGTTTAAATGATTCTCTTGTCTGTTCACACTGAGCCCTGTGTTGTTATTTTATCACGCACTGCAAGTGCTATTTAAAGAAGTGAGAAAGTAGAAACACACATTGCTTTAAGCAACAAAGGTTAGACTTAGCAGAATAAGGCAAAACATAGTAGGTGATCGTTAATTTCAAGATGCATGTTTGTCATTTCTTCAGCCTGCTTCAACTGTGTGTCTTCCTTTCTGTTCCCATTGTGTGCGGTCACAGGGCATGCATGTGCATAATTTTGATGGCCATATCTGTTTTTTCCTCTTTGGGAGTTGTAATGTGCTGTGAAATGGCACAAAACTCTTTCCACTAAGTTTCCTGTTAGTTCTGCGTATGTTGGACATCACAGTGTTTTTCAAAAATTCTATTTCTATACTTTAAAAGCTAAGATTCTGTACTAGATGGGAAAAATGCTTGTCAAAAGTTGTCACGATGTAGTAGGCCATAATTCTCTGCAATCCAATTATTCTCACTGTTTAAGTTGGGAAATCTCCTTGAAGTTGTTAAGAAATGGCTGTAAATTACATTTCTGCTCATTTTGTAGAAGTAACTCTGACATTGGTTGCCTCCGTGGAAGCTTTTCTGATGGTATTTGTGAAGTTCTACAAATAAAAGTAGGGAGAAAGGTTGAATTCCGTCGGATTTTAAATACTAAGCAGTAAAAAGTATATCTTGTTTTGATGTGGTTTAAAACTCCAGTCTGAATGAATGGCTTATGCATGTGCATGGAATTAGAAACCCCAGACACAGGAGAGCTGTTAAGAGCCTGAAGAGGCTGATACATACTAGTACTAGTAGTCCCAATGCCAGTTGCCCAGGGCAGGGCACCAGAAAAGAGACTGCGCGATACAGATAAACTGAGCGACCACTAGGTATAGAACTCAGATTGAAGAGGAAGCCACAGCTCCCCAACATGGTGCTTTCCTGCTTGGTTTTCCTTCTTCTTCTTCTTCTTCTTCTTCTTCTTCTTCTTTTTTTTAATGTTCCATCTTGATAGGCAAAAGACATTAATCCCCTAGAGCTCATTCTATCCCAGCCAAGTCATAAACACACAGCTTTTCCGGATGGTGGAGTGGTGGGGGACAAAAAACCGTGGCTTAGTGTCAAATAAACCCAAGTTTCTATCCAAAAATCTTCTACCCCCTTAAATTCATAACCTTGGGCAAGGCGCAGGCTGCAGGAATCTCAGAGTTTCAATCTGTGAACACTGAGATAACACTTCCCTCACAGAATTGTGAGGGATTAAATGAAGTAAGTTACCAAATCACCTCATTCATGGGCTTCTTTTATTCCTGATCTTGAGAAGCTGAGGGCTCAAGATCTTAGGGCTCACCCCTTCCTGAGACCCTGGCTGAGCACCCCTGTACTCTCGGGGACATATTTCACCACTTGCACACAAGTCATTCTTCTGTCCATGTTTTTATGGGCCAACGGTGTCTCTCTTTTTATTTTTTAAAATATATTTTTATTGATTTCAGAGAGGAAGAGAGAGGGAGAGAGAGATAGAAACACCAATGATGAGAGAGACTCATTGATCTGCTGCCTCCTGCGTGCCCCCTACTGGGGATCAAGCCCACACTTGGGCACGTGCCCTTAACCAGAATCAAACCCGGGGCCCTTCAGTCTGCAGGCTGAGACACTACCCACTGAGCCAAATCAGCTAGGGCATCAATGGTGTCTTTAAAAAAAATGAATGAACCTTCATATAGTGGCATCAACAACATGGCCAAATAAAGTGTGCCTTGCTCATATTTCCCCCCTCAACAACATGGTGTCCTTCCATGGACAATAGTGCCTTTTGGGGAGCTGGGGGGTCCAGCTACATATGCTAGGGGCTCAGGAGGAGTCTTGTCCAGCCCTGTGCTTGTTAACTTTGGACACAGCTGGGGACTCTACAGCAGCTGCAAACCAGCTCTGGCCCATGTTGGTCACAGTCTGGGCGCCTGTGGAGAATAGGTCTCAGACAGTCACCCACAGAAGAGAGGGCCTTTGTGGAGGTCTTGGTTCCCCAAGGAGAAGTTCTAGCACACCATTGGAGCAAAATAAATATTACTTTGGACACATTGGAGAGCATAAGAAAAACAGATTTATTTTACCCACATCACCCTTCCCCAAGGCAGCACAGCTCAATGCCATATTAATTGTATGAAAAAATAATTCTCACTTTATAAAGAACTAGGGGCCCAGTGCATGAATTCGTGCACAGATGGGGTCCCTGCCTGGCCGGTGATTGAGGCCTATTGGGGGGCCAGCCCATGGGGGGGGGGGACCCTGGGTAGTGGGCCGACACGGGGGGAGGAACTGCAGAAGGTTGGCTGGCCCAGGGGGGAGGGGCTGTGGACAGCTGGGAGATCGAGGGGCCACAGGAAGTTGGCTGTGGGAGTGCACTGACCACCAGGGGCAGCTCTTCCATTGAGCATCTGCCCCCTGGTGGTCAGTGCACATCATAGTGACTGGTCGACCGGTCATAACGGTCGCTTAAGCTTTCATATATATACTAGAGGCCCAGTGCATGAAATTCATGCACAGAAGGGGTCCTGAGGGCTCTGCCTGCACCCTCTCGAAATCCAGGATCCCTCCGGGGATGTCCAACTGCTGATTTAGGCCCCATCCCGCAGAGATCCCTGCAGATTGGGCCTAAACCGGCAGTTGGACATCCCTCTTGCAATCCGGGACATTTGCCCCTAACTGCTCACCTGCCTGCCTGATTGCCCCTAATCACTCGCCTGCCTGCCTGATCGCACCTAACCGCCTTTGCCTGCCTGATTGTCCCTAACCACCTCTGCCTGCCTGTCAGATCACCCCTAACCACTTCTGCCTGCCTGATAACCCCTAACCACTCACCTGCCTGCCTGATTGCCCCTAACTGCTCGCTGGGGGGCTGCTGGCCAGGGTGAGGGGCTGTGGTCTTTCTGGTCTCTGGTTGTTCTGGTCATTCCACCATTTTGGTCGCTGGGCTTTTATTATATAGAATTCATGCAGCAATGGGGTCCCTCGGCCTGGCCTGCAGGATTGGGCTGAAACTGGCTCTCCGACATCCCCCTGAGGGGTCCTGGAATGCAAGAGGGTGCAGGCCAGGCCGAGGGACCCCACCGGTGCACAATTGGGGCCAGGGAGGGACACAAGAGGTTGGCCAGCTGGGGAGGGACCACAGGAGGGCTCCAGGGCATGTCCGGCCAGTCTCGCTCAGTCCTAATCAGCCAGACCCCAGCAGCAAGCTAACCTATTGGTTGGAGTGTCTACTCCCAGGTGGTCAGTGCACGTCATAGCAGCTGGTCAACCCAGTCGACTGTCTGCTCCCTGGTGGTCAGTGCATGTCATAGTGAGCGGTTGAGCGGCCTTAGCATATTATTAGCATATTATGGTTTGATTGGTTGAACGGATGACCGAACAACCAGACACTTAGCATATTTGGCTTTTATCAAATAGGATAGATAAGAAAATAAATAAATTGCTATTTTTTTTTGGAGGGGGGAATCTACTTTTTAATATACATAAAAAGATGTCTAATTTTAATCCCCAATATCAACCAGATTTATTTATTATTTTTTACCATGCTTGTCTCATCTAAAAAATTATCCACACAGTTTTTATTAGCTTTTTGTGCATGAACTTGATTTTAAAAACTCAAGTAGTAGACTTCAGAGGGAATAAAGAAACAAAACTACAAAAAGAGAGGTATACCTGTTATCCATTCTGAGTCATATTGCATGTTAACAAACAAAGGAACTACTAAAAATATTAAAGAAAGTCTTCTATTACCTAGGTATACAACTCCCCCAACTCATCTCAATAGTAGATGCATTGTAAATAATTTTTTACTCTTAAGCATAATGATCTGTTTACCAAATTTGTAACATGTGTTTTTTAATCAATTAGTTATTAATAATAATTAGATCATAAACTCAAATTTGAAAAATATGTAATACTTAGAGCCTGATGTTAGGAAAATTTGTTAAATTAAAATTTCCACTTATATGCTTTAAAAAATTAATGATCTTTGAAAAAAATAAATAGTAGGAATAAGAAATATCCTATTACTAACAACAGATTTAACATAAGATTCGGTCATTTTCATTTTTGTTCTTTCATTGAGTAAATCCTTTTATTGTATCTCCAATGCACATTGGAATAATTGTTTTAGAAAATACAAAAAATGAATCAGCTGGTGCTTGCAGTCTAATAGATGAATTAGCATACATAAGTAAGTAAGTATTGAAGACATGATAATATATTAAGAGCCACAAGAGTGGTTGATGTATTCTATTAATTAGGCAAAATAATTAAATGTTGCTATACCATGGTTTCTAGGTGACTGGAATTCTGAAAATTGAACTCATATTGGAAATAATCATACCATGAAGAGAGCACAGTGACTAGTACAACCAGTTGTTTCCATGCCTCACCAGATCTTTAAGAGGCAGGCCATCCAATTCTTTCTCATTTGAACCTCTCAATATTGAGATGTATCTTACACATAATAAAAATCCAAAACGTGAATGAGAGAACAAATGGGAACAAGAGGAAATAAATAAGACAAGAATGAAGACAGTATAGCCTTAGTTGGCATAATGAGAAAAGATTTCCCATTCTTCCCCCCATTAAAAATGTACTAAGTCATACCCTGTCCTTGGACTAGAGCAGATTCAATCCTGGCCATATGACCTTCAAGAACTTGTAGAAATATAAATAAGTAAGCCTATCCTCTATTACGGGAAAAATGCATTTAGATTTTTTCAAACTGCTTTGTAACTTATAAAAATCATGTTTGATAGCCAATATTAATACCTTCACTCTGATAATATAAATTTTGATAAAAATTTGAAAATCTATTATTCTTTAAGTGACTCAAAATTTTAAGCCTGTGGTTGCTATCCTGAAGAAAAATATAGTTGTGATTGGGCATTCATTGTCACTCAGCCAGAAGGTTGTCATTAAAATAAATTGACAGTGGGGACATTGGCTGAGCTCTCAAATAGATGCTTCATACGTTTAGAAAACCTCTCTGTGACCTGTCAGCATCTATCTTGACAGACGCTAGAATGAGAGTGAAAAGGATCTTGGCTCATAGGAAGAAAGGTGGCTCTTTGAAGTCAAATTATAAAGTAACCTCAATCTGATTAATAAATCAAGGCCAATTCTTTGATTTCTTAAATTATCTATTCAAATGCAACCAGCTAATAAATGCATGCTACGATATGTAACTCTTAACCAACTTTCATTAATATTTTATAAGAGAAGACTGAACACTGAGGTTTTTAGAAGAATATGTGCATAGGAATAAATGAGCAAATACACATAAAATATTTAGAACAGGGCCTGCACATATAAGTACTCAATAAATGTGGCTATTAGCTTTAGTTAAGTACATTTAAAAATGATCACTTAGTGAAAGAAATGCTTTCTATTTTAGTTATCTTATTTGGTTAGTTCATATTTAGTCCGTCAAATTCTAAGTGGTGGGTTAGAGTTTGACTGCAAATTCTCCAATGTGCATTGGAGATACTAAAATTCTAATGTGAAATTTTCATAAATTGAATTTAAAATAATATAATTATAATTTTATAATCATAATAATTCCTTATTTTACATACTATGTACTGTAATGTTATAATATACCTTATGTTTCACTATTTCTTCAATTTATTTCACACCTAAATAACCTTGTTAGGTGACCAAGGAAAATCCTACTATAGCCTCTTTTTATAGAACATGGGTTAGCATTTTGGAGAAGTTCAGCGAGTATCCAAGCATATAGTTATTTTAGATAAAAAAAAAAGAGTACATGTTTGCCAGTGGCAAGTCTAGTCATCTCTTCACCACCTGTGTGACCTTGTAATGCTGCAGCAAAACTGGAGGGAGGGGGGTTGTTTGTTGTTTATAAATGAAAAAGCAAAATGGTATACTGAAGGAAACGATTTGGGAGTAAATAGACCTGGGATTGAGTGCTCTCTCTACTGCTCCAATAATCATTACTATCATTTACTTAGTACCTCTTATATATCAGATGATTCATGGAAATTCTAGTGAAATTTTAGAACAAATCCACAGTGTAAATGCTGCTGCTCTCATTTTATAGGTGGGGGGGACTCCAAAAAGGTCACTTTGTAAAACTCAAGCAGCCATTGAGGTCTCAGGTGCAAACTGGTCCTTCCTGCATTTTATCCTCTAATTCCGGTCACACTGTGAGAAGGTTCACACAATGCAGTTTGCCTCATTGAATCTTAGTTTCTTCATCTGTAAAATGGTGGTGATCTTACCCACCTTGCAGGGTTTTGTGAGGTTTAAATACAAACATATCTATTGCACTTAGTATAAATCTTGTCAATAGTAGGAATTCTAAGAAACTGGCTGCTCTTATCTTAGCCATCTCTATCATTATCTTTTGTGCCTCAAATTTGGCTAAATTTGCATTGCAATCAAGTGCTTACTTTATATTAGAGTATTAACACATGGAGACTTTTAGATGCTATTTATTCTTAATATTAATTGTGAGCAAAACTGATGTGGAATGAAAGTGCTTATTTATTTCTGTCCATTTAGGTGTAATCTTACCCATACAAGAGCCAAGTATGCTCAGAAAATGTGCTGAAAATAAAGTTTTCTCACTATGCTCTATAACTTAAATGCTACTTTACTGGTAGATTGCCATTATGCTTGTAACTCTTGTTTCCATGAGGAATATTTTGGAATCAGATCTCAGTTTCTAAGCCTGCACGTTTACTTGATAAATTATACGTATAAAAGAAAAACAGGATTTTACATATCTGTAGAAATCTGAGAAGCATCATTTTGGTCTTTAGGAAACTGAATAAAATGTTCAAATTTAAATAAGAAAAATTTGAAAGTGATTAGTCATTTTATTATTTTTAATTGGATGTCAATATATTTTAATTAGGCCCCTTGTTACATGTGTCAGTGTGCTCTCCATAACAAATCATTGACCTCTTTAAATATTTCAGAATTCACTATTTATATTTTTATATTTACAGATGCAAAACTTGACCTGTTTTAATTACTATTGACACTGCAAATTAAATATTCATTGCAAACTATTAGACAATATGTTGAGTGGACTCAAGGCAAAATTAAGCCTTCAACCAGTTTCTGAAGCAGGCTTAGGAAGACACAGACATGCAATGTGAACTTTTCTCCCCAAACTGCTGCATTGTATTTATATGTAAGTTTGTTCAGTCTTCACTTAAATCATATATTGTGAAGTACATTCAGCTAAAGACTATAAATTACATCCTCTCTTCTGACACTCCATGGAAATTTAGGACTGATAAAACTTCACAGATCAGCTCATCTGGTAACTTTATTTTACAGGTAGAAAGATCTAGAAAGAAAAGAGCTAACTTATAATGTAAACATAAGAAATTTTCAAACCTGTAAAGAGTTTTTGTGTTTATTTGAGCCAAACTGTTGCAGGGAAGCAGAATCCCAACATATTGGGATAACGCTCCAGAGAATGGCAGTTTTGCACCTTGTTTTATACATTACAATCAAAGGAGGAGATGTAAGTGGGTTACATGAAATCCATTGGTGATAGATTAGGGAGGCGGGAGAAAGCAAAGGGGAGGGAAATCTCTGGGATTGGATAAAAAATAAAATGATAGACACATGTTTCTTTTACTTAGGTGGGTATAGGATAGTTAACAGTCAACAATTAACATGATAACAATAACTGTGAAGGAATTTGTGGTCTCCCTCCTGGCGCCTTGGGGCATTGGTTGTGCCCTGAGGAGTCTAGAAAAAGGGAAGTTACAAGTTACCCTGACATTCCAATGATAAGTTATAAATGCAAAAATCAACAGACAGGCTTAGTTAAGGTAAAAATTGACTTTTATCAGGGACGAATCTAGCCTAGGACATTACTATCTGCCATAAACAGCTCTTAGTTAAAAAGTTTTAATTTCAGACCATCCTTTGTGGTTACTTTATGTCTCTAGAGTTTGCAAGGCTGCCACACAGGCCTTTCCTGAGCTAGTCAGGTTAGCATGTGGCCTCTTTTCGTCCACGGCAGCCACACAGCTTATGAACTACAACTAAAAACCAGGGTTTCTGAGTTTTCAGATCTGGGTTATTTCCAATATACTAGACTGCCTTACTTTTGATAGCAAGACAGCTAGTTACCTTCTTATTTCACTCTTCTATTTGAGTAATTTGGCAAATATTTTTATGATGATACAGGCATGTAATAAAGGTTTTTATATATAAATACATGTAATTGGAGAATATTATGCTATTCAGTTCTGGACACACTAGAAAACTCTATCATAGAGCAACTTAACTATTTCCATGAAAATATAGCATTCAAAATAATGCTTCTGGGACGCTGGTAAAATGGCAGAGTAGATAACTCCAAGGGCTCATCCCTACTGGTATACAAACACTCTGAAAAGCCGAGCCCAAACTATCAAAAACAACTTTGTCAAACTGCAGCAAAATAGTCTAAGGTTACAGCAACCAACAAATGCAAAAAGAAAAAAAGGCAATTTAAAAACAGTAGGAAATAGAGAGAGCCACCTGCATGCTCAGGGCTGGGTGCAAGCACAGGAAAAATAGGAGAAGACCCTATGCTTTCAACCTCTGGCTGAGCTCTAGGCTCATCCTCTCCAATTAATAATTTTAGCCCATGTATATTTATATGAATATTAATATATTTAGCTCATTTTTCTCCTTTTATTTTATGTTTCCTATCTATTTTATTTTTCCTAAACCCTTTTTCCTCTTCTCTTAGGTTTTATTTTCTCCCTTTGGAAGTTCTGCACTCTTCCTCTACTCCTTTAGTTTCGCCTTTTAAATTATAATACTTTATAATTCTAATACTATTTAAATATTGTACTCTCTCCTCCCAACAATATTATGATTATAGAATGTTTTAACTCTGTTTACCCCCACTTTATTATGGATGATTATTGTCCAGGGTCTTTATTTTATCTTTTGTCTTTATTCTCATTCAACATAATTACTTCTGATAAATATATAGGGTGTCCCAAAAAATGTATACACATACTTTCAATAATTGTAATGACAATGTTTATTAAAATACATTTCAGCCCTGTCTGGTTTGGCTCAGTGGATAGAGTGTCGGTCTGCAGACAAGCGTCCCAGGTTCAATTCTGGTCAAGGGCACAGGCTCAATCCCCAGCAGGGGGCGTGCAGGAGGAGGCAGCTGATCAATGATTCTCTCTCATCATTGATGTTTCGCAGCTGATCGATTCTCTCTCATCATTGATGTTTCCACCTCTGTCTCCTTCTCCCTTCTTCTCCGAAATCAATAAAAATATATTTTAAAAAAACACATTTATTTTTCAAAATTGAGCTATAGCTGTTAAAGTATGTATACAGTTTTGGGGGACACCTATATTTTAAATATTTACTCACATTTTAAACAAAATTTTGCTGTTTTTTTCTTGTCTTTCAGACCTTCTTTTGGGGAGCTATTTCTTTTTTCTAAAGTTCATCTTTTCAAATTTCCTTCAGTGGGCAATTTTCCGAAGTTCACTGTTTAAATTTTCTTTCATTAAACGTCTGTGGTTAAATTTCTGGTTTTTAGCTGTTACACATTAACTACATGTTCTTTTCTCATATAAATATAAGTGAAGTTTTATTCTATATTTTCTTTTTTATTTCATTATGTGAAAAAGGGCTGAGATGGGAACTGTTATTCTAACATTTATTCCCAAAGACAGAATGTCTGCATTGACTTTTAATTTCCAAGTATCTTGACACAGAAGAGTACAATAATTAATGAGACACAAACTTTTCCCTCAGACAAACCTGTTTTGAATATTGGCCCTGCCACTTACTATTTGTGTTAATGGGAAAATTACTCAACTTCTAAACTTCAGTTACCTCATCTTTAAAATACAGATAGTAGTACCAAACTTATAGAGTAGCTCTGAGAGGTAAATTAGTTAATATACTCATTTGTATTGCACAGTATTTGCAGGAAATAATAGCTACCATTTATTGAGCGTTATGAGGATGATGGGGTGATATAAAAAACTGAAAAAAGGTGAAGAGATTAAGAAGTGAAAATTGGTTGTTTCAGAATTAATCATAGGGATGTAAAGTACAGCATAGGGAATATATTCAATACTCTTCTAATAACTATGTATGATGTCAGATGGATACGAGATTTATCATGATGATCACTTAGTAAGTTATGTAATGTCTGATCACTAGGATGTACTCCTGAAACTAATATAATAATGAAGTCAACTGTAATTGAAAAATAAAAAGTGATTTTTAAAAACAGTCTATATCATCAAATATTTAAATAACTGGAATATTAGTGATCCTAATTTACCATAACTGTAGCATAATTAAATTTCATGAGGTTTATGTGTCTGGATCTCATTTTAGTATTTACTTTATTTTTTATTGAATTTATTCGGGTGACATCCTAATATATAAAAACCCTGGGTCCGTCACAACCGAGAGTCAACCAACCAGAAGTCAGTCCTGCAGTCAGCACTGACTGCTGTGGCTGCATGCGCCGTGACCCAGCACTGACTGCTGAGGGGGCTGTGAATCAAGCCCGGAGAGAGGCCTGCAGAGAGAGAGGCAGGGTCTGATCCGCAGCCTCTGTGGCAGCCGTTGATCAGCAGTTGCCTCTCTCTTTCTCTCCAGGCTTCACCAGCAGCACCTCTGTTTCTCTCCAGGCCTCCACCAGGGCTGCTGATCAGCTCTGCCTTTTTGATCAGGCCCTGTTGATAGTCCTAGAGACGCTGACTGGCATAGACCAATCAGAACCAAATCTGAGTGAAGTGTGAGGAGCCAATGGCTGCCTAGGAGGCAGAGCTTTTGACGCTGACTGGCATAGAAACTGACCAGTTAGAACCATATCTTGGTCAACTGTGAGGAGCCATTGGCTTCCTAGGAGGCAGAGCTTTTGATGCTGACTGGCATAGAAACCGACCAGTCAGAAGCATATCTGGGTCAACTGTGAGGAGCCAATGACTGCTTACGAGGGGGAGCTTTTGACACTGGCATAGAAACTGACCAATCAGAACCAAATTGGCTGGCAGAGGAGGGCAGTTGGGGGTGAGATCAGGCCTGCAGTGGATGAGATCAGGCTGGCAGGGGAGGGCAATTAGGGATGATCAGGCAGGCAGAGGCAGTTAGGGGCGATCAGGCTGGCAGGGGAGGGCCATTGGGGGCGAGATCAGGCCAGCATGGGAGAGCAGTTGGGGGCAAGATCAGGCTGGCAGGGGAGGGCAGTTGGAAGTGAGATCAGGCTGGCAGGGGAGAGCAGTTAGGGGCGATCAGACAGGCAGGCAGAGGCAGTTAGGGGTGATCAGGCAGGCAGGCAGAGAGGTTAGGGGTGATCAGGCAGGCAGGCAGGTGAGCAGTTAGGAGCCAGCAGTCCCAGATTTCAAGAGGGATGTCCAACTGCCAGCAGTCAGACATCCCCCAAGGGGACCCAATTAGAGAGGGTACAGGCTGGGCTGAGGGAACCCTCCCCTTCCGTGCATGAATTTTGTGCAACAGGCCACTAGTTGGTTAATAAAACCATATAGGTTTCAAATGTACAACTCAACAAAACATCATCTATATACTGCCTTGTGTGTCCATTACCCAAAGTCTCTTTCTGTTCCTATTTATCCTTTTTTTCCTCTTCCATCTCTTTCCACCCTCCCTCCCCCCCGTCCCCTCTGGCTATCACCATACTTGTGCTCCTGGTAGAAAGACAAGTTCACCTAGAACTCTAGCCTCACAATGGAGTTTTCATCCTTACATTCATTTGTGTGCATTGAATCTATAAAAGAGCTTTACTTGAATTTATGTGGGTTTGCTTTTTTTTGCTAATAATGTTTGAATTCTATTTAAAATAGCAAGAAATGGCACTGATATTTTATTGGTATAGAGCTTACATTTTTACTACATTCTCTTTTTTTGCTTTTTTAAATTAAATTCTAGCTAACAGTGAAGAGAAAAAACTTAAGTGTATGGCTCAATGTTTTTTTAATATATGTTTATAACCACTATGTACATCAAAACATAGAATATTCCCAGAATACCAGAAGAATTTTTATGCCTCCCCCCAGCCATTATGCCCTGAAGATTATTTTATCTTCCAGCAATAGATTAAATTTTTTTTCTGTTTTTTTAATTTAACGTAAGTGAAGTCACACAATATCTATAATTTTGCCTGTGAGATTTATTTATTTTGTTGTGTTTATTCTTTTACATGGCTACATAGGTTCGATTATATGAATATATAATTATTATTTTTACTTGGTGAACATTTGAGTTGTTTCTAATCTTGGACCTCTACATTTATTGTATTTATTACACAATTCCAATCTGGCCAGACTCCCTAGTGAACAATATTCTCTACTTATATCATGCTCAATTTTTTACTCACCAGCCACTGGCCGCTCCCCCATACTTTTAAATGTGTTGTTCTATTTCTTAAGAATATTCTTCCTTCTTTCCTCTGGTTACCTAAATCTTAAATTATGTAAAGTTCAACTTAGGTTCAAGTCAAACATGAATGAAAGATGAACGTGACATGGGAGGGGCCCAAGACTATTTATCATGAAATTATTTCTAGTGACAGCCATCTATTTACATAGTATCATCCTTATAATCATCTTCAGCAAGACCAAAGAGATATTTGCTAAGACTATTGTATGTACAGCACAGAATATCATGTTAGGTAATAGAAAAAAGAGGACTTCCCAGAAAGACAGATCAGCTATATTATTATTGATCTTCTATCTGCTGAAGACATGTGACAGCAACTGGTTCAGGAGCTAAGAATAAGGAATCACAGGGCCATTTGAGAGAAGTCATTATAAAAAGCTGCAGGAGATGGGGCCTTATAAAAAATAAGGAAAAATGGTTTAAGGAAGTGAAAATAGTACAACTGAGGCTGCTGCTATATAGCATGTCCAGGGAATAACTAACAGAACTGCAGAGACAAGATTGTAAGGAAGCCTGGAAATGTGTTTTTAAGAGACCTGTAGACCAGGTAATTAGTATAATTAGCTTTATCATCTAGGAAATGGAGAAACATTAGTGACTTTGGGTCAAGAGAGCAACAGGAACAATATACTATTTTTTTGCAGCAAGAAACGTGATTAATATGTAGGATGGGTTGGAGGGGGTAAAACAGGTATAAATTTTAAAAACGATAATGTATATAAGAGATGAGTAAAGTCTACCAAAAGAGATTGGTATTGGAAAACAAAGGAAAGAGAGCTGGACTTTACACTAAAAATATCAATAAAGCAAATAGTTAATGTGGGGAGGGAATAAAATGGGGTCAAGCATGACTCCTAACTATTGCTGGGGGACTGGAGGCACAATAGTCCAGCAGAGAAGCATCGGCTCTCTTGGAGGAAGTACTTATACAACGTAATTATATTGATGTCAAATATGTTGAATTTAAGGTAAAATAGGGCATCTAGGATATCATGAACAGCAGGTAAATAGAGAGGTGAAACTAGTAATAAGGAGGGAAGTTAGAGCTGGACTTGTCTGGATAATCCATGAGGATGTTAGAACCTAAGCAACAATGAGGTGAGGTGGATGGGTAGGAAGAACAAAAATAGTAAAAGTTCAGGTACTTAATCTTCAGGAAGTCACTGAAAGAAACAGAGAAGGGCAAACCTTTTCCTTGCAGAGTTAATGCTGCTGTGAAGAGTATATTACTTATAATAGAACCTAGTTAGTGTACTAAGAAAATATGACTAATTTTTCCCTAAATTTCCATCCCATTTCTAAGAGGGAGGCATTTCTTATGTTTTTAACATTGGCAGAACTTACAGCACTAAGAAATTTCTGACATGTTAGATTTTAAACATTAGGTCTTCAATTCTTCAATACTTAAAAAAATTTTTATTCTTAGTCTTGTTTTATATCCATGTTGCATTCAATTTTCTTATTTTTCATGGAAAGGAGAAACATGAGTTGGAGCTGAAAAATGCATTTTATATAATCCAATTGATTTTAAACTCTGCTGTTTGATAGGTAGTGAAAATGCCCTAACAGTACTGCTATGGAGTTCTCTAATTTGTTTTTTGCAGCTTCATGCTGCAAGCAATTTGTCACCTAAAATTCTAATAGAACTCTCATATATTGATATGAGAAATGGAAGCAGCCTTGTAGATCATCATGGTTATGGTAGGACAGAGTTTTAGACAGGGACTTATAAAATTTTAAATTGATCCTACATTTGACCTTAGAGGAAAAGTAAAAAATGAACAACTAGGTACTGTACTCACATAAAAGGAGGTATCTCATTAGCAAACAATAAATCTGTTCTTTAAATGCCAGTAATGCTTAAAGGCAGATATCTGTAAAGTTTAAGGTCATTGTCAAACATCAAAAAGGAATCCAATATTCAGTTATTCTAAAATATATTTTTATAAAATATAAAATCCATTGATATTTTAATTTGTAGCAATAAAGTAATTATATGTCTACATTCATCTAGCTGTAGGAAAATGGAGAATTTTGCAAGTATGTAATTGAGAGATACAAACAACCCAGCCCTACTTAAAAATTATTATTCTATTTAAAAAAGAAAGAAAGAAAATTTTTTCTGGTATCTGTCCTTAACATTCTAGAAAGTGCAAGTATTGATGAACTAAAACACATAGCTCTCTGATTTACTGCACCTTAGTTTGTCCTCAGGTGCTTTATTAAAATAAGCTATGTGGCATCACCTTGATTCATTGTGCACTCAAAATTAGCTTAGTTTTCAAGTTATGAAATGTAGTAATTTTTGAAACTTGATTTGAAGTCAAATGAAATTATCTCAATACAGAATGAACCTCTTAAAAAAAACACCAGTGGTAGAAAGGAAGTAAAAAATAGATCTTGAAAGATTTTTATAAGGATACTAATAGGTAGATAGATGATTGATAGATAATATACACATATACATGTATATAATTCCTTATACTAATATTGAATTAATGTTGTGCATAAGAGAGAAAGATTGAGATTCCAATTTAGGGAGCATAGGCCTTGTTAATTTCTTTGTCTCCTAATTTTCATTGCTGGTGCTCCTGCAGGGGCTCTTGGAGAGATTAAAAAAGCTTGTGCTCTGAGGAAGCACTAATGAAAAGGATATGCTACAGCCTACCAGATGGATAAGTGCGCTCTGGGATGAGCCTTGCATTGCTTTGGAACTGTCATCATTCCCACAGTGCACACCTGTAGCCTTGGCACCGCGCTTTGGGCCACACCATGAAAGACACCTTGCTGTCAGGCTAACCTTTGCCCTGGCAGCAAGGTTTCCCTCTAAGTGCATTTTTATTATGTTCCACCACCACCACCACCCCAATCATTTGAATTTGGCTGCGCTTGTTGTTACGATATTTTACAATGTGTGTATAGTGTGCCACCTCTTTAAAATTGCCCAAATACCTTGGGAACTCCAGCTTAGGGAGCATCACTGCTCCAGCCACCTGTGACTGTAAAACTGTAGTGACAACTTGAAGACTTATCAGATGTGGGTTGGTGATGGGTTTGTTTGTTTGTTTCTCCTTACCTGCTGTTCTAGAATGAAAGGATGTTATAATAGAAGCAAATTCAGAATCATGTTCAACTCTGGCAGTTTACTGATGTGGAAAGTGGAGTTTGGAAAAGATAAGTGATCTCTTCAAGAAAACAGAATTAGTTTTAACCTCTGCTTAAGCAGGCTCTTTCAAAGGGATTGCTCCCCTTAATAGAGTTGAATAACCTCAGGGAGTGCTTTTCTGGCCTCTACCCTTGTCTCTTACCCCTAAAACTTTACCCCAAATGCTGGGTTAGTTTGCTTATTGGGATTGATTTTAGATTGCATATCACTGATGTTGCATTTGCACTTTGAGTTATAATTGCATGTTTATAAATATATTTCTCATAACTAGAAGTTTCTTGAGGGCAAGGACTCTAGCTTATTCACTTCTGAATCTGTAGTGTCTATGGTAATAGGTGCCCAATACATATTGGCTAAATAAATTAATCATTGAACAACTAATGTCTAGACTCTTGAGGAAGAATGAATAAATGAATGATTCAAAGGATGAATGATTGAAGAAAGCAAGAAAAATAACCTGTCATGTTAACCCTCTTATTATAGGATTGGCACCTTAGGAGTTAACCTTATGCTTTTGGGAAGTTTTCCAACTCTGCCTATAGCTGAAAGATGTTTGCAAGCTGGGTTTTTTAAAAAATCTAGTCAAAAATCCTTTACATCAAGATAGATATCAAGAATTTATTTCTATTTCTAGCTCACTGATTCTATCACAGTTTCATCCATCCATGGATAAAGATGAAATAACATGGTACTTACCTAATAATAATTTAAAAGTAGGTTTAAGTACATGATGGTGGGTTGTTTTCAGTAACTTCATTGTCTGCTTTTTGCTGCTATGATCTAGATTTAAAAAAAAAAACACCACATAGTTTGTTAGCATTAGACTATTTTTTCTAAATTAGAATAATAAAATGTGTTTTCAAAGATTTAAACCCATGGTGACATATACTTTATATCTCTATCTGTAGTGAATATGTGTATGTGTGTGTGTTTATGTGCTTATTCATCATTATTTACACCAATGTTTATTGAGGGTCTGCTTTGTGCAGGAACTGTGCTAGGTAGTAGCTAGATAAAAAAATAAAAATAAAAATAAAAACCCAGCTCTAACCCTATCCTCAAAGTGCATACAATTTATTTGTTATTGTTTTCAGTGTCTATCTAATATATGTTATCTAATAAATTATCTATGTGTTACATTATTATACACATACATATAAACACACATTTGTATGAATATATCCAAGTAATTCTGATATTCTGATAAATGATGAAAATGTCATTCATGAATGTAAAATATTTTTTTTTACTTTTTTCTCCATCACCATTTATCCCCCCATACCCTCTTCCAAAAAATATTTCTAATGCAAATGAGAGACATAAGTCATGCCAAAAATTATATTTCCCAACTAAAAGAGTAGGTGCAAAGAACTCTCAAATTTCAGTATTTAAGAAAATTTTGTATCAACTGTCCTGTAATATAAATTAGAAAATTAATGTCAAATTCTCATTCATAGTAACTGTCATGGAAGCTAATAAAGGGACATGGTTCTCACACTCCATGTGAGACCACACATACAGTATTCACATGCAGGTTGTTTATTAGAGATCAATGACATGGAGCAGTCAGAGAAGAATTAATACTTTTGTTTTTAGTATAAGATTTACTGCAGGCAGTGCTTGCAGAAAATGTAAAGCCTAAAAAATGGCTTATCAGTGGTAAGAAAAACAGCTAACATCTCAGGAGTTCAGTGTGTGTCCACCACCTGCGCTACCCTCCATCTATCTCTGTATCTGCACAATATGTTATCCATGGGGCTCATATGCCTTGGAACCCATCAGCTTTCATAATTTGCACCTTTGTCTCATTCACAACAACAGCAATTGAAAATACTTTTGGTTTTCTAATGAAAGATAAAAATACACCAAAATATGTTAAGTTGGGGGGCAGGCATGTTAATCAGGGACTCATCTCACCATTAAACTGACATCAGAACTCACACTGCAGCTTGCATATCTGATGCAAAATAAGATACAAGATGTCTGCAGAACTATAATCTACTCTTCACTAGAGTCCCAGTGCATGAAATTCATGCACGGAGGAGGGGGGTGTCCCTCAACCCGACCTGCACCCTCTCCAATCTGGGACCCCTCAGGGGATGTCTGACTGCTGGTTTAAACCGGCAGTCGGACATCCCTCTCACAATCCAGGACTGCTGGCTCCTAACCACTCGCCTGCCTGCCTGCCTGATTGCTCCTAACTGCTTCTGCCTGCCAGCCTGATCGCCCCCTAACCACTCCCCTGCTGACCTGATTGACGCCTAACTGCTCCCCTGCTGACCTGATCGCCCCAATTGCCCTCCCCTGACAGCCTGATGTTCACCCCCTGCCCTCCCCTGCTGGCCTGATTACCCACAACTGCCCTCCCCTGCCAGCCATCTTGTGGCAGCCATCTTGTGATGACATCACGACGGCCATCTTGTGACGACATCACGTGAGAGCGTTGCTCAATGCCAGCTAGGCTTTTATTATATAGGATGATCAGGAACAGGGGTTCTGAGTCCATGTAAATCAATACAGGGTTAGATGTGTAGAAGCAAAACATCAGGGGTGGAGTGGGCTGCCTCTGTGTTGCTTCAAACCTAAGCTTAGTTTAGGGACTGAACTTTGGACAAATCGTCTTTCTTCTCTCCCAACACTTAAGCTATCTGACACCCTAAATTCTTGATGCTTTGCATCTTATACACTGATGGTAAATAATGCATTCCTTATGCAACATTACTGGTAAGTCTAAAGGCACATATTTCCTAATTTCTTAGTTGTTATAAAAATAGGTACTTATGAAAAATTCTGAAAGAGTGACAATTCACTATAAGAAGGGAGTGCTTTGCAAAAGGTACAAAAAAATGAAAACAAAAAGAAAGTTTAGTTCAGCATTTTATTGGCTATATTCATATCCTGAATTCAGATGAGCATATGTATATAAATTTTTCATCTCTCTCCTTATTGAATATTTTTATGTTCAAGTAACATGTAATTGTGCAAGTGTTCATATACAGTATTGCGAGTAAACATTTTACATTTGTTTATATTAACACTAGAGGCCCAGTGCACGAAAATTAATGTACTGGAGGGGGTCCCTCAGCCCGTCCTGCCCCCTCTCACAGTCTGGGAGCCCTTTGCAAGAGGCAACCAGACAGATCAGGGGAAGGCGCCGTTCCCATCACCCCGCTGCTGCTGCTGCCACTGCCGGCCACTGGCCCTCCTTGGCCCTCACAGCCGCCATGGCTGCCGGCCCTCCTCAGCCCTCACAGCCACTGTGGTTGCTGGCCCTCCTTAGCCCTCACAGCCGCTGCAGCTTTGTCCGGAAGGACATCCGGAAGGTGTCCAGTCTATCTGGTCTAATTAGTATATTATCCTTTTATTAGTATAGACTAGAGGCCCGGTGCACACAAATTTGTGCACTCGGCGGGGAGGGGGTCCCCCAGCCCGGCCTGTGCCCTCTCGCAGTCTGGGACCCCTCGGGAGATAACGACCTGCCGGCTTAGGCCTGCTCCCGGGTGGCAGAGGGCAGGCCCAATCCCTA